>NC_051846.1:98831132-98840124 GCF_002237135.1 Teleopsis dalmanni | reverse complement strand
GTACAGGGAAAGCTCTTTTAAGTGTATAGCAACATGTCCAGTACAGATCCAACTTTTTGTTCAAAATAATGTACCTTCTATAAAAAGTACAAACTGTCCATTTATGAACTTCAGTTTAGCAGAGCTCTTATTATCGACATTAAAATAACAAATCTCCAATATTTAATTTTGCCAAAAATTAGAAAGATTAAATAATATTAAAAAATTTAAAATAATTCTAATTTAAAAGCAAATTCAGTTGCTGAAATAATAATTTTAAGTGAATTCTAACATATTGCAGCTAATGGTCCGTTGATATACAAATATATTTCAAGCATGTGAGTTAATCCAAACACTAATTGTTATTAAAATAGATTATATTGAAAAATAAGCAATGCAATTCAAGTGTTAAATACGTAAGAGGATCTTTCAGATAAGAGTTTAATATAAAAATTTAGAGCATATTGTGTTTAAAAAATTTTTTTCTATTGCTAGATTTAAATCTTTTCGAATACTCGGACATCGTAGTGAAATTTCGTTGAACTAATATGAATTCATACACCAAAATACAGGTCTTAACCTTTCTTTCTATGAATCTTTCTATGAAACCTTTCTACGAATTAGGCATTTAATATAATTATAAAAAAATAGCATTATTGCTAATATTATTGATTATTACATTAAAATATCTGTGTAGATATGCAAAAGAATGATATATTATCACTAGAAATTATTATTATATATATAATAATAAATATAAACTATAACTTACAAACAATCCTGACTATGTCCACAGAAAAATAAACTTTGTCGTTTAAAGTTGCCAGTTGCATCAATGACAGTGTACGGTACATATTGGCATTCCGGATCACCGCTGCGTACACAGAAATTAAAGTCTTTTTTATACCACGCAGCGGAACGAGTTGGTTTCTCTGGATCTTTTTTGTATTCAATAGCATTTTTATATGCTCCTCGTGCATAATAAAACCAAGATATAACACGTTCCACAGGATCACGTACTAAATTTATATATATTGGTTTTGGCATATCAAGGTCTTCAAAGTCCAACCAGTTTACATGTTCAATGTATACAGATCCATCTTCCAAACCAGAAATTGTTTTCGCTAATTCACGTTCTTCTCTAGGTTCTAATTGTCTCTTAGTTGGTCTTCTTAAACCTTCTCGTTCAATATTCAAATTATTGAAATCTTCTAGTTTATTAAATAATTCTAATAGAGATTCACTACCAACTTTAGCGCACCGATTAAAAAATATTACATCGATTTCAGCTTTACGCGTGTTATTAAGCCTATGGGCACTGAGTGAACTCAGCTTTAATAAGATCGATGAATTGCTTATTACTATTTTTTTTCTATCTTATATAATAAATGTCGCACTCATTCTAATATTATTCAGACAAATTGCAGCAGAAGTTAATAAGCGAATTTTAATAAAGTTATTTTCTTAGAAATTTTAAAATTAATTAGATGAGTTCAATAAGAGAATAAAAATAAAAATAAAAATGTAAATTGTTGTATATATAATTAAATAGAAATTTATTTTTTATATAATATAGAAAACTTAAAATAAATAATAGTATGGTTAGCGTTTAACAGCTCTCGCTATGTTATTAAATTCTCCCAAAGTTTTGTCAGCTTTCATAAGATCATCAAGTCTTAACGCTAAATATTGTTTATGCAATCTTTGCCGACAGAATTGATAAAATTCAATTTCACGCGTGAAATTTTTACGTACAAGATCTTTAATGTGCTCACTAATTATTGGCTTCATTGGATTACTGTTTTGTATATCATTATTCAGTCCGGCTGTATTAAAAATGGTTGATATTCAATAAGTTTTAAATATAATTTTTAGGAAAAATATTTTTTTATAACTTTACAATTTCAAAGGTACTAGTATGTGTTTCTAATAAACAAAGAAGTTTTATATACAATTTTTTATAAAGCCTGTATTTGTCAGGAACTAATCTAATATTTCTATTTTTCGTTCATTCACGCATGAGGTCTGGACATTTACATTAATAGAGCTGAAGCCCTCTATTAAAGAATATTATTAGATGTATTAAAAGCTTGAAATTGATCAGGTTAGTTTAAACGATTTTCTCCAGAAATAGCAAAATGTATCTCAATAAAAGGGGGAGTACCATTGCTTCTTGTAATGCTAATAATAATAATACTTAAAATAGTAATAATATTAGTATTTACAGACAGACAATTTAATGTAAATTTATATGAATTTTTATTTATAATTTTTTTTATGAAATGCGGAGAGGATCGCAATTTGTGTCAATCGTACGATAATTGTATAAATATGAACTGTTCATACATTTGTATGAAATGTTCTTTTTCTTACCCATTAAAAAGGCAATTTACGACATTTGAAAATATTTAGTTATTTTCAAAAAATTATATTACGTTTGTAAAAATAAGTTGTACTAAATATTTTGTATGTTTGCATATAAAACTGTATGTACGAATATTAAGAAAAATGTTTCCTTGTCATATTTTTAAACACATACTGCACATTTAATATATATATAAATATTTTTCCACTTTTGAAAGAATCTGCATTTGCTTACAATAATACATTTTTGTGGCTCCCTTAAAATAATGAGGAATATAGTTTTCCAAGACAGTTAATGTAATATTAGTGTCTTCCCACGTACCAACAACTGCATACTCTTTTTCAACATTTCGCTTAGCAATTTCTAGAGGTATTTGACTATTGAAGGGCCTAATTGGAAAAAATTTATTATTTTCTATATGTCCTCATCAAAACTTGAATGACTTTACACTCACATGCATTTACGTTCGTTATGACCACAAAAGAATAATGTTTGACGTCTATGATCGCCAACACGTTCTAAAAATGAACCTTCGATAAAAGTACAAACTTTTTCACCACTCATTACACATTGATCGAATTCGGTATTAACCCATTGTGCATTTGGCATTGGTCTGTTATTTTTACGTCTATTTGGTACAAAAATCCAAGGTGCTCTTATATAATAGTACCAACTAATAACACGTTCCACTGGATCACGTACCATATTTATGTATATTGGGCGAGGTTTATCATACTTGGTAAAATTCAAGTAATTTACATGGCTAACAAAGATATTACCATCTTCTATATTTTCTACATTATCAATAAAATCACTTTCTTCATATTCATCTAATAATGGCCGTATACCAGCCTGTTGCGGATCAACGTCCACGTCAAAATTGTGAACTTTACCAAGATTACGCATTAATTCAATCAATTGAACGCTACCAGTTTTTGGGACGCGGTTAAAAAGTACAACATTGATGTCTGCTCTTTTAGTATTGTTTAAATCATCAGCATTTAAATAATATATCTATAAGGCGGAAGTGAAATTTGAAATTCAAAACATTATCAATTAAAGATTAATTCTATACTTTTAAGTAGACCAAGTACAAATTATACAATATGCAGTAAGCAAAAGTTAATAAGAAAATTGGAAATGGCATCAAATAATGAGTTATGTTATTAGACAATTTTTAAACAATATATTGGTAAAACGTAATAAATAGTTTGCTAAGTTAGTTAAGGAAAAGTTGAAAATCTAGTTACTCTGAAAATAATATCTTAAAGTTAGGAAGGAATACTACTACAATAAAGATCATTGATAGTAAATATTAGCGGCACCTAGTCTGCTGATATTAGATAGATACTTGATAAAGGGAGAACATGGAATACTTAAGCACTTTCTAGAGGAACAAAAACTATAAGTGATATTTTTCTTATCTTTCGTCTGACCTACAAGTATCATAATAATCGATGAAATTAGCGCTTAATTAGTTGCGGATGATATTATTAAAGTGTACTGTATTAAAAATCGGTTAACTGGGATTAAAACATTATTCACATCTATTGAAATTAATGTCATGCAAAGAGGATATCATTATCATTATCATTCTGTATCCTTTTGAGTACCTTTTTACTCGGGATGATATTTTTATAACAAGTATTTAAATATTAGCTGTTTTGATTTTAATGACAGATCGAAATGACAGATCGAAATGTCTTCAAAATTGCATCAGAACTCTATGTCCTTTCAGATAACATTTGTATAAAAACAACTAGTTTAATATATATGAAGAAATTTTCCATACTTGAGCGTTATAGTTCAACACCAAATAAATCAATAGAGTTCAGGCATCTAAACTGCTATTTAGTTATGTAGATGTATTCGTAAATGTAATACGATGGTGATCTGTTGTTTTTAAAACAAAGTAATAAAATAAAGAATTTATGTTCATGGTAAGTTCGTAGTATCAACTAATACAGCACTCTAGTGAACACTTTCTATAATACATTAATACGGCTGTTTTAGTTCATATATTAAGACGAACTAATCCATATGACCTCACTAGGCGCTGTCAGAAGAATTGTACGTCTATTAAAGTTTTGCTTTACCACAATTGAAATACTAATTAGACATAAAAGTTGCTAGTTACATCGTTAGGAAGAATATATTATAAGAAGAGATAATTTCATATAAAGACACAAAAAGATATACCGAGGATCTTCAAATTGCTATACTACATTCGAATCAATTTTCGCATGTATTTTACTTGATTTTGCCAGTACTTTCATTTATTATATAGTATATTTTAATAAAGAGGTATATTCACGGTCTTGAGTAAGTATTACAGTTATTGACTAATATAGTAACAGTACAAAGTGGCAATATATTTCCTCGAAGTGTTATTTGCAGTTTTTTATCGCTTTACACTGCACAATGTTACTGGGTTCCCGCGCTCGTTACTCATGATCGTAAATACCACTTTTACATATGTACAATTATTATGTAAACTAAGTTGAGCATTTTATACTTTTGCAATTGGAGCAATTAATATGAATACAATTTAGTGAAACAGTTCATATGCATTGTTTCTTTTAAAATGCATGACGTAACTATATTTAAAAATCATACTTCAGATTTTTATTGTTTTTTGCCTATTTGAATATATTTGAGTTATTTGAAAGAAATATTTAATTAATTAAAATATAAATGACTTAATTTAAATGGTTTTTATGTATAGGAAAACATGTTGTATTTAAGATCTGATACATTATTTTATTGCTTCATTTTTATTTCACAAATATTCTTAAAACATAAATTGTACGTATATATATTTATAAATTAAATAAATAATTTTAAAACTTAATGCTAAAAAATTCATTGTGCAGGTAAATTGTAATAAATATAAACTTATATATATTTTAATATGTTATATATTTTTAAATTCACATTTATATGTTTAATTCAACATATTTATCATTTCTTCTTTTTTAATTGCAATATATTGTTTGTATAGTCGTTGTTTACAAAAATTATAAAGTTCTATTTCAAAAGCAAATTGTACTTTTAATTTAGCTTCAACTTCGGGATCCAGTTCATTTGAATGTGGTGTTGCGTTTTTATGAAATTTCTCCACATCACCTAATGGTATTGTTCATACATTGGTCAATAAAAAATAAATAATATCTATTTCAAATATAAACATACTGTAAAACAATTTAGTAGCACCACGGAAAAATCTCGGTATATAATGTTCCAAAACAGTTAATGTTATATTAGTATCCTCCCATGATCCAACAACTGCATATTCCTGTTCGATATTTCGTTTGGCAATTTGCATTGCGGTGTGTGAATTAAATTCCCTATAAGAATTATGCGTGAAGGTATATAGACTTGCTATTTTTATTTATATTGAATTTATATATTTATCTAATTTACTTTGGTTTTGGATCGCCAACTTACTTTACTTACTTGCAAATTTTAGCATTACCACAGAAATGCATGGCGAAACGTCGCCAATCAGCATTATAGGGATTTTTTGAATCAAAAATGCATTCTTTGATTTTGGATTGCTTGACACAATCATTGAAACTTATATCAAAGTATTCTTTCTCTTTTAGTGTTGCATTATTATTTTTAACATAATACCCATATACTGCTGGATGTCGTATATAATAATAAGCGCTAACAACTTTGTCAATAGGGTGACGTGCAAGATTTATATAAATTGGTTTTGGTAAGTTAAAAGTTGTAAAATTAATCCAATTGATATGTTCAACATACGAAACACCAGCACCAAGTTCACTAATTTCTTCAGCAACAAGTTTTTGTTCTTCAGGACTTTGCAAGATTGGTGCTATAGCGTAAGGTGCATTACGGTGTGGTATAAATTTATTATATATTGACAAAGTAATTATCAGTTGTGATAATGACTGAGACCCAACCTTTTCAAGACGATTGAAAAAAAGTACTTCCTGTTCAGCTTTGACAGTATTATTAAGTTGAATTGGTTTGATTGTATAAATCTTGAATTAAGAAGTAATTTTATTTTTTTTAATTTTTTTAGAAAATTTTATATTGTATGCATCAGTTACAGAACTGATTTTATTAATGATGATTACAATGATTTGCTGTATCATTTAAATGTATATACTTCTTTTTGTAATTCTTTAGCTCATATATTATTAATATTGCCATAGTACAGATTAATATAAATAGTTCGTTATATTATTCGTTCCAATAATGTAAATGATTAATGAGGGAAAATACGGGTATATGGAAATTTAATTATTAATACTGAAGCTTGATCCAGAAAGAAAGAAAAACTTTAATTTTACCACAAAGCAGCAGAATTAAAGTTTGAGTTAAACATATTTAACATACTAAAATAGTGCATCATGTCAGCGTTTAGTGTCTAGCAGTCTAATTACTGAAGTTTGATCCAGAAAACAGGAAATCTTTAATTTTAATTTTGTCACAAAGCAACTAAATTAAAACTTTTGTTAAATATATTTAAAAGCTTAAAATAATTAATCGTGTCGACTTGTAATGTTATCTAATCTAACAGATTTAGAGCTTAATATATTTCAGAAATTTTTGTAAACTCAAAATTTACGCGTTTAAGAATAAAACCCCATTTATAACATTCGTTATTAATAATACTTTTAAATTTCCAATTTTTCATACGTACTCGCATACAGGTAAATTTCCACAGAAATGTAATGTAAATCTTCGCCAATCTTGATTGTATGGATTGGTTGCATCAAATACACATTCCGGATAGTTCTCTTTTCGTACACAGTCGTTAAATGATATATCAAAATAAACTTTTCGCTGTTTTGGTTTGTTTGGATTTCTTTGGAAATAATTTAAATAAATAAATGGATGCCGCACATAATAATAAGCGCTCATCACTTTTTCTATGGGATGACGCACTAGATTCATATAGATAGGTTTCGCTAAATCATGTTCTGTGAAGTTAATCCAATTTGCGTGTTCTACATAGGAACTAGCCTCATCAATGGAGCTAAGCTCCACAGCTAAAGCTTTTTCTTCTGCCAAAGTTTCGGTTATTTTTTTAGTGGCTACTGGCGCATTACGATGTGGTGTAAAATTGTTTATTCGTGACAATGCAATAAGAAGCGTACTCATTGATTGACTACCCACTTTTTCCATACGATTAAAAAATAATAACTCCTTTTGTGCATATACTGTATTGTTCAGGGCCATTTTGTCCAAATAATCTAACTTTTAAAATTTACACATTATTTTTTTATTCGATATAATTAGAAAACACATAATAATGAATAGGACAACTTTACATGCAAGCATATCAAATACGTTTTTTTTTTTTGAAAATGAGGAAATACCGTTCCATATAAAGTTTTGAAAATATATCACTAGAAAAATTTTTTTGTTAGTAAAAAAAATTAAAAATATTTGAAACATTACTATATATAATTTTTTAAAACAGAATTTGTTTAAATATGCTCCGCGACGAACTTAGTGATCCCCAATAATACTCACAGTATTCTGCGAAAAGATTGACGTCTTAATTGAATTATAATTGCCAAATGTATATTAGCGTAAATATGCATAACGTTGCAGGATTTAAGTTTATTTCGATATTTTCTATAACGTATGAAGTTATTCCTGAAAGATCGTTCGATCTATTATATATGTGTGTATGTACATATGTATGCAAAACAAATTGCATAGAAGCAAAAATGAAATAAAAAATATAACATTTGTTGTAGCGAAAAGTGATTTAACAGAAGTTTTTAATTTTAAATAAGTTTGTGCTGAATTTACAATTGCAAATATGCTCTGCGACAATTCATTCGTTGATTGCATCGATTATAGAATGCATGTTTGATATAACTATAATATATATGTATGTGCATATAATAGAATGCATATATTTTTTAAGAAATAATTTATATTTAAGTAATTTCCTTGGTAAGACTGTACCATAAATAAATGAATGCAACATAAATATTTGTATTTATGAATCAATATTAATTAAATATAATGTAGAAAATTCAATTCTTATTCGCCTACATTCGAAATCAAATTGTCAAATAAAGAAGAGAAAAATATTTGCTAAGTATGTAAGATAAATAAATAATTGTTTTCTATTTTAAGAACTTCAAATTCTATTTTTAATAGCAAAATATTGTTTATAAAGTCTTTGTTTACAGAAATTGTAAAATTCATATTCTATAGTGAAGTTTTGTTTAATTAGATTTTTAATTTTTTTAGAAATTTTTGGTTTCCAGGGATTATCATTTCTATTCTCTCCAGATAACCCCCTACTCGGATCTAGAAAAAGTTTATATATAATAATAACAGCAAAATTCTGTGTTAAACAATTTTTACCATAATATAATGCTTTGGCACCTCTAAAATATTTTGGTATATAGTGTTCTAAAACGGCTAGTGTTATATTCAAGTCTTCCCATGAACCCACAACTGCATAGTCGCGTTCAACATTTGTTATAGCCAACTCTAATGCACCTTTTGTGTTAAATGGTCTGCGAATAAAATTTCTCTGTCATTTAATATATGTATAATATATTAAATATAAGAATTTAATATAATAATTTAATTTAATATATATATAATATATTAAGAAATATTTACTCGCAATCTGGTTCATGTCCA
>NC_051846.1:98822092-98831032 GCF_002237135.1 Teleopsis dalmanni | reverse complement strand
AGGGACCTCAACATTGATCCCATCAAAAAATTCATAAAGGATAGAGCCCTGAAATTTTTTGCGAAAACTGACAGACTTACCAACACCGCGTTATCAAATCTCAGAATAGTTACAGACTCTTTGGGGAGGTAACAGTGTTAAAAGTGGACGCGGTTGGTGTACCGTCCAGTACAACCTTTTTTGGTTTTTTCTTGGATCATCTTGAAGTCTTGTTTTTTATTTGTATAATTTGCTGCAATATAATATTCAAATTTAGTATAAATCTTGTCAAATATCAAATAAGATAAGGGTGGTATTTTTATCTAGTTACGTTCTGCTATAATAGCGCTGGACTTCACATATCCTATGCTGGATTTCAGTTCGTTAATCATTATTTTGTTTAAAATCACTGCTTTCCTGATAGTTATTTATTGTATCAATTTGATCCTTTTGATTGCATGACAAGAATACAAATACTTAGCAAAAATGGAATAAAAATAGAAGAATAGAAAATCATTTATGTCTTACCCAATTCAAGAAGAAAGTTATATTACAGAATATGTTGTTTTACAGATAACCAAAACTAAATGTCGCAAACTCCAATATGTTATCTCTTATACAACTAGAATAAATAATTCAAAAAGAGGTGCGTCTTTTAACGGGATCAACGGAATAATCACCGGTACCTCTAAGAAGACGTTCATAGCAGCGCCAAGGTGAGGTAGACTGTCTGCTTATTTATTCATTATTTATTATTTATTTATGACCGCAAATCCATGTAACGGATGATGAACGTAATAAGATTTAGCTCGCCTGTTTCTGTACCGCATTCATTTATTAGTTTTGATTAAAACCTTAAAGATTGAAGTGCTTTAATGGCTGCCAGAGAGTAAATAGTGTGACTTCTTAATTGGTCGGTTTACCGTCAAATCAAATACACTATTTTGCAGCTTCAAAATTATGTTGACTATATATTCAAATTGATGAATTTAAAAAAAAAATTATTAATATGCAATAATGTCAAGAATATTTTGATGAACTGTTTTATTCGCTTTATTCTTATTATTGCACTTACTTTTAATTAATTGTCAATCCAACTCAGTTCCTAACACTTCAATCTCAGTCAGACTTTTCTAGTTTTATAATGTTGATTATATATATTATATTTTCAAAATGATTATGCCTAAGTTGTTGGTCAACAATTGTTATAAAATATCTCACAAAAAATTCATTAAAAGAATGTGTAGTGTTCATGCATGGCGGAATAATTTCCGAATTTTTTATATTTTTTTAAATTAATTATTTATGTTTTGAATGCTACACCTTTGAATACATTTTTCGAATACAATACTCTTTTCACAGTTACTTTTGAACGTTCATTTCTTTTAATGTGAACATATTGTTTGATAAATATTCACTAAGTGAAAAGTTAACCTCTCCAATGAATAAAATTCTCATAAACGATTTAGATTTCAAAATGGTAAACCTTAAACTTGTATTGACATATGCACAATTTCACACAATGTACAACATATATAATTATTTAAATATATTGGTTGATGTCATAAGTACCTATATTGCATAAATTTAGCAGAGCTCAATGTGGAGAAAAGAGGAATATAACGATATATAATAATACTTCTATCACATGTCGTTTTCGATTGGTAAATTTGAGGTAACTTTTTTAGTCCAGATTAATTTTTAGTACAAGCGAAATGTTAGAAACTCAAGATTAATTTCTAACACTTCAGTTATTTTCGGAAAGATTAGCCTGAAATGAACAGCTGTTTGTATATTTTAATCCCGGTGCAGACTATCATTTTTGAGTGTCATTAAAGGGACAAAATCTAAGAATGATAGTAATGAGTATAGAATAGTCTTTGATGGTAGCCTGCACCTTTGAAAGACATGCAACCAACATGTTGGCATGCTTACCAAAATTTATTCAAGATTTTGAGAAAGATTAGCCTGAAATAGACAGCTGTTTGTATATTTTAAGCGCGGTGCAGACTATCATTTTTGAGTGTCATTCAAGGGACAAAATCTAAGAATGATAGCAATGAGTATGGAATAATCTTTAATGTAAGTCTGCACCTTTGAAAGACACACAACCAACATGTTGGCATGCTTTGTGAACACATCATTCAGCTTCTCGACAACATGTTGTGAATAATAGTCTGTCATCTAAAAACTTTCATTCGTCATTCAAGAACATATTTTAGCGTTGTTGCACTAACGCACTTACAGTGTGCGGAACACACAGCGTTCGTAAACACCCTTGTTCTTTAAAAATTTTGCTTGAATGTTACATCTTAAATGTGAGCATGTTCAAGTTCGATCCCTAGAATAAATTTGAGCAAGAGAGAGCGCAACTTGAATGACATTAAAGAATGATAGTCTGCATCGCGCTATATGCCCATAAACGCCTACAAAAATGCTAGATAACTCTAAAAACGTTCGATTGGGCAACAAACTTTGACAGATCGAGATTAAAACTAAGTCTACATTGAATTACCAATTGAAAACGCCAACAGTATGACGTTGAAGCCTAAAAGTATACAGTCTATATTTCTACAAAATTAATGTTGCATATTTTTAGTCAATACTTTTTTTTAAATATTAAATAAATCTTTTGACTTTAAATAAATCTTTTTAAAAAAATAGACTTTATATTTTTGGTTATAAATTTTTGTTTTTATTGAAATTATGATTTATATAGGTTTCGTTAAATAATTTTAATATATAACTATACTTATGTTGATTAGCATAAACATATTAATTACATACAATAAAATCCTTTTTCGTTTATTCAAAGAGTAAATATGAATTTGATTATACAATGAATATACTTAATATAATTGATTCTGATAAATAATGTATACATATGATGATTTAAAAATGTGATTATTAACATAAATGAAATACAAAGTTTAGTTTATCAATATATGTAAATGTTATAAATATTTATCAATTCAAAATTATTTTTAAAATATATTATTGTAGTTTTGCAATTACTATAAGTGTGAAGATAGCATAGAAAAATTTTTTGAATTTAGCAAATGAATATAAATTTGAAAAAAAAATAATTGAAAAAATGCATCTGTAATCCTATTGGCACTCTAGCTCCTGCGAAGTCATATTAATTTTATTTTTTTTTGCAGTAATAAAAACAGTTTAAGAAAAAATTTCTTTAATAAAATATTTTAATTGTTTTTTTTTATATTCAAAAAATTTTGAAAAATATTTTGTAATTATTTAACGAAATAATTATTGACCTTTGCAAATTACTAATTAATTCAATTTATTCAATTAAATGTGTTATTGCACGTTTTAGCAGTAAGTAAAGTATATAAGAGTGAGTAATTTTTTTTTTGAAATGTTTATAATTAGAATTTATTATTTTAATTTTTACAAATCTTAAATTTAAAAACTAATAATTAATAAATAACTAATACATATATATATAATAGAAAATTTAAGGTTTATTTATATATTACAAAATATTCAATTGGGCTCCATCGTTGATTTGTAAACGCAATTTTTTATAATTTTCACAAGTTTACAATAAAAATAATTAAAAAAACATTATTCAATTAGTTTTTAAAATAATTAATTAAAAATTATTAAACACAATTGCAGTGCGTTTTGTAGTACTATTAAATGTTCTTTTCTTTCAAATATTTATTTTTATTAATAATCATTTTTTGTTTATAATTATTTGTGTGTTTTTTTTTCTTTTTGTTATAAACTTATTGCAATACTGTTTAGTATACATTTAATGCATTTTAAATATAAATTTAATGTTATTAAAAATTAATGTGGATTAATGTTAATGAGCAAAAATGATATATGTATGTATATATTAAAGTAATATTAAATATTCATTTCAAAATTCAGTAAAACTTCGAGTCATGATTGAGTTTTGCTTATATGCTAAAAAATACATATTTCTTATTTAATAATTATTATTTTTTAATTTTAATTATAATTATAATATAAATGAATCAGCTTTAGCTTTACTGTGTCGCTGTGGGCCAAGCGATTTTAGCATCGATGCGCTTGTAGGCCAACATACAGTGTTTGCCTTTGGCAGCTAAACGTATATCCTGTGGACATTCAATATCACTGAGCAAGGTCTCTTCACCGTTGACCAACTTGAAGAGCGCATAGTCTTGAGGATTTGTAATCCGTGCCTTGTGTGCAATTATGCGACAGACTTCACGGGTTGTTGTATGCGGACGTACCGGCAGTGTGCGAGTTTGTAGAGAGCCATTGCATTCATCCGGAATGATGACACGCAGTACAGAAGAACAGGCGGGCAAAGAAGAAGAACGCCACTGAAAAAATAAAGAAAAAAAATTATTATTGTATAAAACTGTAATTTAAGCAAAAATGAATAAACCTATAGTAAACTTCATGCATATTTTAGATAGAAATATATATATACTGTATATTAGAAATTATATTTACATAAGATTTATCTATTGGTTTTGGTTGAATTTGTTAATAGTAGTGTTTTCAGATTTGTGTAAGTAGCATTAAGGAGTCATTTTTTTAAATTTAGACACAAAATATGTGTACTGTAGGTTGACCGGAATGTTTGATATATAAAGAGCTTTCTCATCAAAGCATATAAGTGCTATACAGACATAAGGTAGACTAGGTTGATCGGTTTGTTGGAAAAAGAATAAAATGACTCATCAAAATAGTGAGCATTGAGTTGAGGAAGGTTTTGCGAAAGAGCACCCAAACTCGGTGGGAAGATTATCGGTGCGTAAAACCACAAAATTAAGATTATGGCGCAAAATGAGATATCTACACACAAAACACAATAGCTGTTCTTTAAACTGCTGCACCTTAGCAATGGAATCGAGAAAACTATTGTGGAGCTATTGGTTATCATTGAAATATTTCTTGCATTATAATTATTAATCGTAAACATTAAACTGCAAGTATCAAGAGTTGATCCCGTACCCTACCTAATTTGAAGCTTTGAGTCAGTGTCATTAGTCAACTGAAGCAAAGAAGTACTTGACGTGTATGTTCAAACTTGAAGTTTTGTTATATAGCTTCTTTTCAACACATGTTTTATCATTTTAATCGATATTTGATAAATTTTGATAGCTAATACCTTGCTTTTTTGGGGTATATTTAATCGAACATCTTTCCTACTTTCCGTAAATTCCGAGAGATTATGTATTAATATTGAATTCTTTCAGTAATGCGTATTACACTTATTTGGGGAGTATTTCAAATTGTTAGATTGATTAGAATCGAAATTTTACATTCTCTGTCTTATGGAGGTAGTTAATCTCAATGACTTGAGCTATTAAAAATAATTATAAGGAGCTGATATAGTAAATTCATCTACTCATTTCTTTACAATTCCTTTACAAAAATTTCTTTAAAAAACGGAAGAAATATTTATAAATAATATAACATTTTAAAGCGACAAAAAATATATAAAAAACAGTACATATAATACTCTCACTACAGTATCTACTTATCTACTTATACATTCAAATATTTCAAGAAATTAAAATAAACTTATTTCACATTAATAAAATAAAAGAAAAAAATTATTATTAGTAAACAATTAATATTATATTATTATATAAACATGCACATTAATTCTAATATTCTACTTTAATACTTTACGCATTCTCATTATAGCGTTTAACCATTTGCTTTACAAAGCCTTGCTTAATGGTACTCACATCTAATGATCCAGAGCCGCTTTCATTTTCCGATGCCATAAAACTCTTCAGTACATGTACTGCACTGCACAGTGCTGTTAAGTAATAGCCCGGTTCGCCATTCAGTAATGTTGGCTGTAATAGACCCCACATGAATTCAGCCTCAATCTCAGCGCCCACAAAACCACATTTAGCCACAACATATACCAAAACTGGCAAGAAATCATCCGCACCCAATTGCTGACCACGTGGACAACCTGTTGCATCGAATATCGTTGATATCACACATAAAAACAGATCCAATTTATCTAATGGCAATTCAGCTTCCTGCAAGCGTAACAACAAACTCGATATGATTTGCAGTGAAGTTGATGAGGGTGGTGCAACAGAGGAGCGTATGCCGAAATCAGTGGCACAACGTCCACAGGCATATTTGACATTTTGTGCCAGTAATTGTATATCTTCGGATCGTGTGTAGTAATCGACAAACATGCCGTAGAGATGTTCACGCAATGGCAACACCACTAATTGATGCATCACAGTCTCAAGTATGGCATCCAGATTGAGAAATTCATCTGATTTAAGACGTGAGCGTGCTGTTTCCACTTCTTGATGAAATTTACCTTCACCATGTTTGACCAAATAGTTTTTCATGCCATTCATAAATTGACGCATATTACGCATCACCACTTGTGGTGCAGCTTCACGAGATTCTTTAGTGCATGATATGAAATTTTCAATGTTTCGTGCAAAGGTCGAGCTTTGATCGTGTGCAAGTTGCAGTGTGTAGGAGCGCACCGAATCGCCGGGTCCGCTGCCGTATGGATTGATTTTATTACGTGGATGACCTGCAATAGAAGAAAAGAATATAATAATTTCGTAAGTAAATTTTTGTTAAATTTTATTTTACTTAAAGTTGTATCATTTACTGATAGCGCCATGAAAAGCTACTAACTAGTTTTATGGTGATTTTTGTATTATTAAACAATTTTATACGCTGATAAGATAAAATAATATATAAGTAAACATAATAAGTTGGTACAAAAATAATTGCATATTTATAGGCGTACCGATAATGCTTCCCTATTACACTTTAAAAATTTTATTGAAAAAAAAAAGAATAATACTGATATTAAACAATGAGAAATAACTATAATTAATTAATTAATTTTATAGCTGGTTTATAATTTTATTACTGAACTTTTACCTCAAATTTTCAAAACTCTACGTTAGAACAAAAGAAGTCAAGTATGGGTTTGAATCAGTTGTGTTATTAACACTAACTTTGAGCTTCAAATTAGACAGGGTACAAGTTTAACCCTGGGTACTTGCAATCTAACAAATGATTTGCTAATAATTAAATATAAGAAATATTTCTTCTATTCATCTATATATATATACATCTATATATATATATATATACATATACATATATATAATACTTCTATATATAAATATAAAACAATATTTCTTTAATAATATACCCATTATTTAAGAAATGTCTATTTGCACAGATATGGATATTTGATTCTTTACTGACAACATGTATCTCTTTCTCTTACAATCAGTTTGGGTTGTTTTTAAAAATTATATTTATTATAAAAATGTCTTCACACAATTCAACCAATCTATTATCCAATCCAATTTTGGTAGAGTTAAAATTAAATACTGAATAACTAAACTTAGATCTTTAAAAATATCATTTGTCGTGGGTTCAAAAAACCCACGAAGTAGTTTGATATTTTCAACAAAACAGCATAAAATCTTATCATTTTTGCAATAAATTAAAGAGTACAAGTCCATAGAATCTAAGATTTATATTCTATGGTATTAATATTCTGCTCTGAAAGACACTTCATTAAGTTTTTTCTGAAATTATGACATTTGACATTATTTTTTCAAACAAAACAATAAAAAAAAGAATAAACAAAATAAGTGCATAAGATCCAAGATTTATATTTTACGTTATTAGTATTCTGCTCATATCCATAAGCAGTTACAGAGACATAAAATATTGAAGAAGTTATATTGGACATGGGCAGCAAACATTACGAACAAGTAAAAACTCACTCAAATAACAATATATGTATATAGACTCCACCAACAGGAGCTAATAAGGTAAAGCACCTCAAAAGATTATGACGGATCGACCTAACTCAATAGTCTATTTACCTAGTATATCTAATTTCTTACGCATCTCATTTGTCAAATGTAAAAAAGTACTGTCTAATCGCAGACAGTCATATATAAATTTTGGAGAGACAAAAGAAGAAGCATTCTGTTCAGTGATATAAGGAAGTTCATTCAGTTCTTTCTGAAACTATAACATTTGTCTTAGTCACTTAGGTCAGACAGTCATATACAAATTTTGGAGAGACAAAAAAAAGAAGTATTCTGTTCTTCATTAAGGTCTTTCTAAAACTATAACATTTGTCTTAGTCACTTAGGGTTAGGGTTATGGACAACCAGTCACATGTCGAATGGTCACTTTAATTTATTTTTCACGTATTACGAATCATTTAAATTAAATAAAAAAAAAACATGTACATTATATTCAACATTCCCCCCGCAGTTTTGATTTGATTTGCCTTTAATAACACAAAACATATTATTCACCTGCACTATTTTTGTTGATAAAGCAAAATGTCGTATGCGTCACATTAACATTTTTTAACATAAAAACACATTTCAAGCGCCTCTTTGTACTCTTGTATTTTTGTTTTTTTTTTTTTGCACTAAATAATTTTAACTTACCGATTACTAATTCCCACAAAAGTCGAAAGAGACCTTTAAATACTAAGCCGCAACCTTTGCTATTGCAATTCTTATCTTCCATGCATTTGCATTTGTTGGCAAAGTGACGATATAAACGTTTGTTCTGTGCAACTGCAAATCCGAATCCCTTGCACTCCTCAATGTGACTGATGTTAATCAATATATTACCAGTATCGTCGAGTTTGAAAAATTCCTTAATATCATAATGATCACAGGTGCTATTATGGGCAGCATTCGCATTGTTAAGTTCACTTGATGAATTATTTGTCGATTTGCTGCTATCCTTACTAGGGCATTTGCCTATGGCTCCCATAATGGAAGATGCCAAAGCTTCAGTCTTAAGTTGCTTGCGATTGATGGCACAGTCTTTTGTAATACGAAAACATTTCCCTTGTGTTGATGATATTGCTGTTGTACTAATTGTTGTTGTGGTCGTTGTACAAGTTGTCGTCAATGTTGTAATCGTTATAGTTTCGTTGTCATGATGGGC
>NC_051846.1:98805308-98821992 GCF_002237135.1 Teleopsis dalmanni | reverse complement strand
TATATATATTAGTTTTATATATATTATATATATATATTATATACATATATTAATATTATAATATTTTATATTATTATAATATATGTTATAATATTATTATAATAATATAATGTTATCTATTATTAAAATATTATATATTATATTATATATTATTATAATATTATATATTATATTATATATTATTATAATATTATATATTATATTATATATTATTATAATATTATATATTATATTATATATTATTATAATATTATATATTATATTATATATTATTATAATATTATATATTATATTATATATTATTATAATATTATATATTATATTATATATTATTATAATATTATATATTATATTATATATTATTATAATATTATATATTATATTATATATTATTATAATATTATATATTATATTATATATTATTATAATATTATATATTATATTATATATATTAGTTTTATTTATATTACATATATATTATTATATTATATTATATTATATTATATTATATTATATTATATTATATTATATTATATTATATTATAATTATATTATATATTATAATATATTATATTATATTAGATTGTATTATATTGTAAATTTCGTAAATCATGTTCATATATGTCTTATGTTCTTTGGTGCGCACTGTTTTTCAACTGTAGAATGTTACCCTGTAGTTGTTCTGAGATATGTCACGTTCCATTAGGGTGTTGTTCTTGTTTTGCCTGTTGTACTTAGTAACTTCATTAAAATAAGGTATTTGAAGTACAAACCTACAAGAAAATGTCAATATTGGGGTCTTTCGGAGAAGCTTTTTGGTCAACAAGAATATGGTTGCCACCTAATACAACGTGGGAGGATATCGCTCCTGGTTCTAGGTTAGATGTAAAGCATGCAGATTATAGAGATCTAGTTTGGCCACTCCCGTTGGCTTTAGTAGTGATGATTATTCGATTTGCTCTGGAAAGGTAGGTTATTTTTTATAGTGAAATAAAGAATATTATTAAGTAACAAACGTGAACTTTTAAGTCAAAGATAAGACAAACTCTAAGATATAGAGTGCAGAACATAATTAGTGGCACAGTAAGCATATTGAACTTTATCATTGCTTTTAACCCGGTAATACTGCGATTTTTAATTAGCAAAAAATTTTCAATTGGCAATTAAATTCATTCTATTTTATTATATCAGCCGAAATTCTTTCTCTCCGAGTTTTAAGTAAAAAGCATTAAGTGTGCTTGAAACACTTTTAACATATTTCAAACGCTTGTTTTTTGTGGTGTTGTGTACAATATGAAATATAAAAACAATCACAAGTTAATTTAAATAAAAGAAAAAATTAAAATTAGAAAGGCAATGGTAAGCAATGCATTTGAACTTATTTGTAATTGAAATGTGAGCATTTCAGTATTTTTCATAGGTCTGGAAAATACTGCATGAAACCAATTGCAGTTGGCGTGTTACTAAACAAAAACTGTTTATTTTACAGCTCAGCCACTACAAGCGTTAAGTCTTCGCAATGGAGTAGATAAGCAAGCTAATTGATTTTTAAAACAATGTAATATTTTCGGATGAAAGGAAATTTAATATCTTTCGACCTACTAGCCGCCAAACGCTTTGGAACAACCAAACATCGTATTGCAAATAAAATAATCATACCATATCAGTGAAATATTAGGGGTATTCAGGCAACAGATTAGTTGCTTAGTAGATTAAAAAACTTCATATAAAAAAAATTTTGCATTTTGATGTTAATCAGTTGCTTGAACGACCCAAAATACGTAATCTGATTAGTTTGTTGTGTGCAAATGCCTTGGCAGCACTCGTATCAACAGCAAAAGCGAAACATATGTTAACAGTGAAATACTCAAATATTCGTAAATTTTAATATCATTTGAATTTGTCATATAATTTATCTTATCATATCATATAATTTATCATATAACTAAAATTTCAAACGTGTCATATATCATGATACTTGCTGCACTATTAACCAAATAGATTTTCTGCTTAGTTTCTTTTTGTATGCAAATTTTTGTTGTAATAAACTACTAAGCAACTAATCTGTTGCCTGAATACCCCTATTGTATTTTTTATGGGGATGCATGTCCGTTACAGGTGTCGGCGAATATATAGCCATCCTCAAGAAAAACCTCAAAGTCTCGAAAACTTCAGTTCACCTGCCACATTCAGCTTCTAACATGACAATGATCCACAACATACAGCTTGTGATGTGCGTATGCAGATCACACATAATAAAAAACTCACAAAGCCACATCCTTTTCAATCCCCAGATCTCAACCCCATTGAATGTTTGTGGGAAGAATTGAATTTAGGTCTACATACAATGTACTGTGGTCTAAAGCGCGTTGTAACAACAAAGATGGTACTGTTCCAAGCAAAAGGGCTTGGGTAATAAATATTAATTTTTACCTTAAATTTTTCTTTTTAATTTGGTTTTTAATTTTTGCATAAGGTGTGTTAATAATTTTGTTCGGCCTAATTTAGTACTTTTTATGGTTTTTTAATTTTAAAAAATTAAATATAATAGATAATGAATTTAATTGCAAATTTAGCATTTTATGTAAAAAAATATTTGAATCAGTTTGTTAGGTAGTTTTATTCACATTTGAATATATCAATTGTTTTCTCAAGAGATTATATCTAATATTTTTAAAGGAACTGTATCCGAAATTTATATCCGAATTTTAAGTTGCTTTGAAATTTTTAAGATTACGTAGTTTCTATTCAAAAATATTTAGTACAAGACATAGACGATTACTTAACAAATATTAGAATTAAACAAAACATGAAATGAAGCTAAAATTAATATCTTGAGTGGCGCCGGCATTTACACGCGAATTATATACATAAGTACAAGATTTGTGTTTTGCACTAAAATACTAGTTTTGTAGATAGGATTCTAGCATGTTTTAAAATTTTAAGTATCTAATTTTATTAAAAAGTCTCATGTAACACTAAGAAAGGTTTTATTTTTTTAGTATAAAACAAGACAAATATTGTTGAATGTTTTTATTATAATCCAAAGATAATTTCATGGCATTTATTTTTTAAATATGATTTCCGGCATATGTCCGAAGCGGCTATGAGTTACATGGTCCATTGGTGTCAATGGTGGCATGAACATTGGCTTCCAATGCTTCAAGAGTTGCTGGTTTGTAGACATAATCTAATAAATTAACATAACCCAATAAAAGTTATCGAGAGGCGTTACATTGTACGAATAAGGGGGGCAGTTAACAGGACCACTTCTGAAAATAAAGTTGTCACCAAATTAATTTCGCAACAAATCCATTGTTATGCGCGCTGTATGACAAGTTGCGCCATCTAGTTGGAATCAGATGTCGTCGATGTTTAGGTGTTTAATTTTTGGAAACTAAAATTCAGTCAGCATAGCTTGACAGAGGTCGCCATTTACCGTAACTGCAACTCCTTACTCATTTCGAAAAAAATAAACAGTCAATTTTAATAGACGTAATGGTGATCCCTAAACGACTTGAGGATTGACGGCAAATCTTTTTAATTTGAAACACATTTATGTTTTATTATTTTAAATTTATTTTATTTATAAAACTAATAGTTTATTTCGGTACTATACATGGATTATAGTACTGTCCTTTTTGAAGAATAACTCTATATCTAAGACTTCAAACTGAAACAAAGTTTTCACAAAGTTTTTAAAATCATCTTAGGTTCGGTTTCTTATATACTAGTATGCTTCTACAATTCTTAAGCAAACTTTCTATTTACTTAAATTCTATTGGTTAAAATAATACATAATCTAATTTCTACTTACTCATTCCATTGGTTAATTACAATGTGTGTTCTAGTGACACACATCTCATTAATTGTATTATGGACTGATCATATTGCATATGCATTGCATGCAATATGATTACGAAAAACACACTTTGCTTCCATGTGGTCTAAATATGGAAATTCAAATAGCCAAGCACATATTGAAGTAATAAATTATGTTGACAAATGTCAACACAGTTTGAAATTCTCAGCCGTCAAACCAAAGTTATTGATATCAATAATTATCTATATTACCTTATATAATATTAAAAAATTCCGCAGAACAATATTGTCAATGTTAAAACGAATGTCAATGCTTAGCTGAAAAATTAGATATCTAGATATATTACCTTATTTAATATTAAAAAATACCGCAGAGCAATATTGTCAATGCTGAAACACATGTCAGTGTTTGGCTGAAAAATTACATCAATTTATGTTCAAAACATTGACTTCTCAATATAATGAACTACTTTTGTTTCCTTTGATAAATATGAGCTGTCTATTAGGTGAGTGAAATGTATTCACCTTCACTCGCCTATTGATGGCCTGTATAAGGCCATATTCCATTTAAGCCTTTGACCCTACATTTGCCTTTAAGTAATTTTTTTTACATAATAAAATTATTTTTCTATAAATATTTCAGGCGTCTTTTACAGCAGATATTAATAAGCTATCTGGAGATGTCTGTAAGGTTATATTAAAAGCGCTCCAAAAGATTTATGATGAGAAAACTAAATAATTATTATTATTATTATAAAAAATAAATTAAAAATTAATAAAAAGAACTTTGAGTGTGAGAAAATTTTAGAGTAGTTTATGCCCAAAATATAACACGACAATATAGGTATATACATGTAAAGAAGTATACATTTACAGCGACATGGCAACCCCGAATACTGTGCAGTGGGAGTTGTGAGCAGTCTGGCATCAGTAGTGAGCAGAAGTTAAGAAGTGGCAGTAGAAAGTAGAAGTCGAGAAGTTGTCGCGTGTTCGAATCTTGGTCATTATTTTATTTTACTCATTACTTTATATTACTTTGTATTTTACATTGTTTAATATCAAATATAATTCAAATATATTACATTTGGGGGCTCAACCGTCGAGCAAAACAAAAAAACAAAAAAAAAAAGAAAGTTGATGGGAAGTTGTTAAAAGTTGATCAAAAATTCTGTGTCTGCAAATATAGACACAAAGAACAAAAAAGCCACAAGCTGGACACAAAAGGAGAACACGAAATAAATAAAAAGAGCGCTGCAGAAATAGGCGCGCAAAACATTGCTGAAAAAGAGAAGCAAGAACAACAATATTACACACGTTCGCAGGCGTTCAGAAGGAGATCGTTCAGTGCGTCGCAAAGAGGAGAAACAGCAGTTGAAGCAGAAAAACAACGAATATCAAAAAATAAAGCGATCACAATGGAAGCAAAAGTGGATGAAAATAATAAGAATTTGCAGCAACTTATTCAACTGTTAACACTGAAAATTCAAGCAGATGAAATCAAACAACCTGAGCCTAAAATAGCAGTTGAAAATTTTGCAAAAATTATTTCAGACTTTGATGGGGAAACAGTGCCGGTGAGTCATTGGTTTGATAGTTTCGAGCGCAATGCCGATGCATATGGATTAAGTGAGAAACAGAAATATGTACAGGCGCGCGGAAAAATGGTGAAGACAGCGCAATTATTCCTTGAATCGACGTGCATTAATACATATCACGGAATGAAAGAAGCACTGTTAGCTGAATTTGAAAAAACACTAAGTAGCGCTGAAGTACATAAGATGTTAAGTGAGCGCAAAAAGAAGAGAGACGAAAGTTTCCACGAATATGTTTTAAATATGAAAAAAATTGCTGTTCTGGGTCATGTCGAAGTAGAATCAGTTATTCGATATATAGTTGATGGTCTATATATCAAAAATGAATATAAATTTGGTTTTTACAGCTGTAAAACATACCAAGAGCTCAGAGAGAAATATAAAATATTCGAGCGGGTAGGAGAAACCAACAAACCTGAGAAGCAACAGTTTGTTGGTGACAAGAAAAACATCCGCAATTTTAAAATACCCCATTGCTTTAATTGTGGATCAAGCGATCATAAACGTGTAGATTGTAAGATGGAAACGAAATGTTTTAAATGTGATGGAGCAGGACATATATCAAAAAATTGTCCAAATAAGACTAGAGACATACATATTGTCATTAAAAAAGACCGAATAAAAAAAATTAAATTGAACAATGTGGAAGTGGCGTGTCTCGTTGATACAGGGGCAGATGTGTCAATTGTAAAAAACAGCATTTATAAAAAATTGGTGAATGTGGACATACAAAAATGTCACTCGGTTTTACGTGGTCTTGGTAAAACAAATACCACACCATTGGGTATTGTTACGGGCTTGGTTAAGGTTGATGATGTTGAAGTTCAACAAAGTTTTGTCGTGTTACCAGATGATAAAATAGAGTACGACGCTTTGCTTGGTTTTGATTTTGCCTCCAAGTTTAGTGTTACACTGAATGAGAATGGATTTACGTTTTCACAGTTATCGATAGAGCAAGAGTGTGCTGAAATAAATCAGATAAGTATGATAAACTTTAAAGAAACTGATATAGATGTCTCTCCGCAGTTTAAGCCATTAATACAGTCATTAATAAAGGAGTATCGACCAATCCAGTCAGAAGTTGAATGCCCTGTATTACTTAAAATTGTTCCGGATGCACAAATGAAGCCATTTCGTCATCAGCCAAGCCGTTATCCACCGACTGAATGTGAAGCAGTGAAAAAACAAGTAGACGACTGGTTGAACAAAGGCATCGTGCGAAAGTCGACTTCCGACTATGCCAGTAGAGTAGTTGTAGTAAAAAAGAAAGACGGTACATATCGAATTTGCGTTGATTTTCGACAGCTGAATACTATGGTGCTTAAAGATTGCTTTCCAGTACCACTAATCGACGACGTACTTGATAAACTGCAATCCGCTAAAGTTTGCGTTGTAATGGATTTAGAAAATAGTTTCCTTCACGTGCCAGTAGAAGAAGCAAGCCGCAAGTATACGGCATTTATTACCAAAGAAGGTTTATTTGAGTTTAACAGAGCACCATTTGGGTTCTGCAACTCTCCGGCTGTGTTTATAAGATTCGTTAATTATATATTTCATAATTTAATTGCCAAAGATATAATGCAGCTATATATGGATGATATTATAATTTATGCACAGACTGCTGAGGAATGTATCGATAAGTTAAAGATAGTTTTGGGAGAAGCGGCAAAATATCAGTTGTTAATCAAATGGAAGAAGTGTCATTTTCTAAAAGAGAGAATTAAATTTTTGGGCCATACAGTTGAAGCCGGTAAAGTTTGGCCAGGTCAAGAGAAAACACTTGCCGTTAAACAAGGGTATTACAGAAAATTCATAAAAGGCTATGCACACATTGCTCGCCCATTGACCGATTTGTTGAAAAAAGACGTGATGTTCAAATTTGAAACAACCGAATTAAATGCGGTAAATCAGTTGAAAAATGCCTTGACCAGTGAACCTGTCTTAAGAATTTACTGTAGAAATGCACCAATTGAATTACACACTGATGCATCAAAAGATGGTTTCGGGGCAACATTGTTCCAAAGATTTGAAGGACAATTACATCCTGTGGTGTTTTGGAGTAAAAAAACTACGCCAAGTGATTCTAAACGTCACAGTTACATACTGGAGGTAAAGGCGGCCTACCTTGCAATAGAAAAGTTTCGACACTACCTTCTAGGTGTCCCGTTCAAGTTGATTACAGATTGCTCTGCATTTACTCAGACAGTTAAGAAGAAAAATGTTCCACGTGAAGTAGCTCAATGGATATTACATCTCCAAGACTTTGACTTTAAAATAGAACATCGAGCTGGGGAGAAGATGACGCATGTTGATTGCCTTAGCCGTTTTCCGATGGAAGTTCTTACAATTTCCTCTGAGATCTCAGCACGCTTAAAAGTAGCTCAGCAAAGAGACGATTTTATTAAAACTGTGTGGGAAATATTGAAAACTAGACCGTATGATACATATGTAGTTAAAGGTGGAATAGTGTATAAAAGCGTAAGTGGCAATGATCGGTTGGTTGTTCCCAAAGTAATGGAGCATGAAATTATTACTGAAGCCCATAATATTGAACACTTTTCTGTACAAAAGACAATTCATAGCATAAGTCAGCAGTTTTGGATACCACATTTAGAGAGTAAAGTCGCTCGAGTAATCAACAATTGCGTTAAATGCATTATCAGCAACAAGAAACTGGGCAAACAAGAGGGATATTTACATTGCATTGAGAAAGGAGACAAACCATTACATACAATACACATAGACCATCTGGGGCCTATGGATTCTACAGCAAAGCAGTATAAATTTATATTAGCAATGGTTGATGGATTTTCTAAATTTATATGGCTATATACTACAAAGTCTACAGGTACCGACGAGGTTCTAAGGAAAATAGAAGAGTGGTCGAATATATTTGGTCAGCCAAGTAGAGTGATAAGTGATAGAGGAGCTGCGTTCACGTCAGTTGCGTTTGAAGATTATGTTAAAGCGAATGCGATTCAACATGTTAAAACTACTACAGGTGTTGCGAGAGGCAACGGACAGGTCGAACGGGTCAATAGATCGGTTTTATCGATAATCTCGAAACTATCCGTTGAAGATTCATCGAAGTGGTACAAATTTGTTCCACAGGTGCAAAGAGCCGTAAACTCACACGTGCACAGTTCAACAAATAGGTCACCGTTCGAGCTGATGTTTGGTCTCCAAATGCAGAATAAGTCAAGTGATAAAATCATTTCAATGCTGGAGGAGGAGTTGATTGCAGATTTTGATAGTGAAAGGAAACAAATACGAGAGAATGCTAAAGAACAGATAGGTCGCGCACAAAAGGCATATAAAGAGAATTATGATCGAAAACGTAAAAGTGAGATCGGGTATAAAGAGGGTGATTTGGTGGCAATAAAGCGAATCCAGTTCGTGGCAGGTAAAAAATTAGCGAGTAATTTTCTTGGTCCATATGAAATCATAAAAGTAAAGCGCAATGGTCGTTACGAAGTGAAAAAGGCTGCACAAGGTGAAGGCCCAATGATAACATCAACCAGCGTTGACAATATGAAACTATGGAGATACGTCGAGGCGAATGAGGACTTGTTGTCGTCTGAGACAGACGACGATGATCAGGATGACCGAATGTAAAGAAGTATACATTTACAGCGACATGGCAACCCCGAATACTGTGCAGTGGGAGTTGTGAGCAGTCTGGCATCAGTAGTGAGCAGAAGTTAAGAAGTGGCAGTAGAAAGTAGAAGTCGAGAAGTTGTCGCGTGTTCGAATCTTGGTCATTATTTTATTTTACTCATTACTTTATATTACTTTGTATTTTACATTGTTTAATATCAAATATAATTCAAATATATTACATACATATATACGAAATATTTTAAAATGAAAGCAGACAAGTATTTCCAAATTCAGATGATTATAAAATGGATATTAAATGTACAAGTATTTGCAATCTAAGTTCCATATATCTGTTTCTAGAAAATATCAATTTATATAAACATTAATATAAGTCAATTAATAATTCTATTGTATCAATATTAAATATTACTTCAATTATATCAATATTAAACCAATATGGATTATTTACAATATTAATATCTCTACACTTGAATTGACCACATTAGAATAAATTCTTTAGGTGCCAATTGAAATTATATATTTGAATATAAGTTTTTTCTTATTGAGGAGTGAGTCCCATTGAATTCTGAGCTGTTCTTACGTGTGCCAAAGTTTTGGGCACACAGATCCCTTGGTACCAAACCACCTCTGGTGGGGTTTCGCATTGCGGCAAGTCTTTGGAATGCTCTGCACACACTGGTTTGTTGCATAATGTACATGCCTTACGAGTAGGGCAAGCACTTGTCGATGTTATCGACGCCACCTTTGGTTTTGTTGTAGGCCAATATAAGCAATGGCTATTTTTTGTCGCAATTACTCCGCAACTATATGTCAGAATAATCGCATAACATTCCCGTTACTTTTTTCATATAATTTAATAAAACTTTCACAGCAAAAAAACAAAATTTCAGAAAGATGTGCGAACATAAAAGTCAAGTACGGTTTTGGGTCAGTTGGTTACATTGCGCTGACTCTGAGCTTTAAATTTGTGCAGATCACGAATTCGATTTCTAGTACTTGCAGTCTCAAAGAATTATTTACGAATAATTAAATGCAAGAATTGTTTCCAAGACCACTGATGATGGGTATTTGGTAATACTTGAATTAGCTGTATGGTCAGCCAAAAATTCAATTTTGGTTGTAGTTCATTACTGTTCGAAAAACCTCCATATAAATTAATGTAAAAATTGGTTTTGTTGATATTAAAGTAAAGTATGGTTTATACAATTATTTTTATGATAGAAACTAAATACACTGAGTAAAATATTAAATCTATTCAAATTACCGGCAAAATACATCGAAAAATAATATTCAGTATTTTGTTTTATAAATTTATTAATGTTACCATTATATGTTTTCAGGTATTGGATCGCACCTGTTGGCAAATCTTTAGGCATAAGAAATTTAAAACCAAAAAAAGCTCCCTTTAATAAAGTTTTGCAAAAAGCATTTGAAACTTCATCCAAACTAGATCATCAAAAGGTAAGAGCAATAAAATATGAATGACTAGAAATACATCAATATTTAGAGTTTAGTTTAAATCTATTAATAATAAAAATCAAATACATAATATATATTTATGTAGATTAACGTATTATTATTTGTAGATAATCGAACTTTCAAAGCATACAGATTTAACTAAACGTCAAGTTGAACGCTGGTGGCGTTTACGAAAGGCACAAGATAAACCGTCCACTTTGACCAAATTTTGTGAAACAACATGGAGGTGTATATACTACACATACAGTTTTATATTTGGTGTTATAGTGCTTTGGGATAAGCCATGGTTTTGGGACTTAAAAAACTGTTGGTATGGTTACCCACATCAGGTATATTTATATATATAACTAATGATATGTTGGGCATTTCACATGTACTTTGTACAATAAATACCTGAAGAAATTTTTCATATTTACTTTCGTTTATTTTAACAGTTGTGCGTACACATAAATTACTATATTAAGTAGATTAAAAAACGAAAATCAGATTTTAATTAAACGTATCCTGTACAAATAAATCATTATTTAAAACAATGATTTATTTATAAATAATACCACATCAGAAACTTGCTAATTCTTTACAAGAAATCAACAAGGTTGAATTAATCAATTCTCTTGAAACACAATAATTTTCTATCTAAAACTTATTGACTAATAGTTTATTTTGACGACAAATAAAAAAAATTTTTATTACTTTTACGGTTGATTCCAAATTTGAGTAGGCTATCTCCCTTATGGTATGTTAATAGTTGCAAACTTTTACCGTAACAGCGTAATCTCATAGATTATTAGCATAAAAAGAAATAAAAAAATTAAAACAAAATTATACAATTTTCAACATTTGTATTCTGTTTATTTGTTTTAACTGTTTTTACTCCAAAAATTTAAAAATAAAATAACCAAAAAAATCAACTCTATTGTGGAACACCAAAGAAATTGTTCCAAAAAGAGTTCAAATTTACAACAACTAGTCATATTGACTAACAAGAGTTTTTTTTTAATTAATATTACAAGTAAGTTTACATAAGTCTATCTAAGGTGAGCATATAGATCTGAGCTAGTCATCTCCTTGCTGGTTGAAACGCCTCAAAAAGTCATTTGGTTTGAAGCGACATAAGCGTCTGTGAGTGTCATCGCAAAGTAACGCCGGAATGGTGCTGTTTATGTGTTGCCTCAGCCTGTCTAATGTGTTTTAGCAGCCTTCTGTATTTCTTGCTTGACAGTAGGTATTTTAAGGTCATGATGTAGATCAGCATTTCGTACGTACCACGGAGCGTTAACTGCATCCCTGAGTGCTTTATTTTGAAATCTTTGCATCATATCTATTATATGTTTTTTTGAACAACCCCAAATTTGACCACCATAGAGCAAAATCAGCTTGAATACTTGTTTATAGATCATGAGTTTGTTTTGCTGAGATACTTTAGATCTCCTTCCAATAAGCCAAGTTAACTTTTTGTATTTTATATTCAGCTCAGTCAATTTTTTCTTGACGTGTACCTTCCATCTCATTTTGGCATCTAGACTCATGCCCAGATATTTCGCAGAATTAGCAACTGGAATTTTTACGCTATTTAGAAATAATGGAATTTGATTTTCTCTTTTGTTAGTAAAGTCTACATGAATAGATTTTGAACTGTTTACTATCAGCAAACAATCTAGAGTACAAAGAAGCGCCACGCTCATACAAACGAAATACCCACTTTATTTTGCTGGTGGATTTATAATAAATCCACTCAACCTCATGCAACGATGTTCGATCGTATCACGACTGGTATGATGTTCAGTTCAAACTCATTGCAACCCACAATTGTCTTCATACGCCTGTTTCTTTTGCCTTTCTTGTTTTTATTTGTCTTGTTTATTAATATACATTGATTAGTGGCGAAATGCTTAGTAAAGAAATCCCTGAAACAATTTTTCCATATACTTTGTTGCTTTATTTTCTTGTACTGGAAAGGCCAATATCGTAGGAGTAAAGAGTAATAGAATATATTATTTTTTTGTTGCAAAAAATGATGTACTACAAAAACCGTTATGTATATTGGAGACATAAAATCTGCAGCATATAAATATGTATGTTTTTATTGCACACATTTGTGGATATATTTTATCTCAAATGGAACTACGTCTTAATAGTTTGAATTTTTGGTGACTTTTTGTAATTATTTTAAAAAATATTGTTTTAAATAAGGCGTAAATAAGACTTCACAAAAAAGTCTTTTATAATTCTTAAAACCAAAAAAATATTGAAAGTTTATATAAACATTATACAGTTTTTTGTTGTCCATATACATTTATATTAGACATTTAAAATTTATTCATACTTAGTTTGATTTGTTCAAAAAGTTTAAAGTCTCTAAAATGAATCGTAAAACGATTGCGGCTAATAAGTGTTGTTTATCTCATTGTAAGAGATCCAAAATATATTTTCCCGATTTAAAACTATTTAAATTTCGCATGGACAACATTTAAATATAAAACTTCATAGAATGGAAAAATCAGATTTGAGACAAATAAATTCGTATTGTATTTTTACACTGCAATTCATAACAATATCAAACAGGTAATTTTGTTTTTGTTTTATACTATTAAATTTAAAAAATGATCAAATGTACATAATTTTGATTTCGTCACTGAAATGATGTTTGATGGCTTGAACATTTTACAGCGAACAAACATACAAACATGCGTATAATGTAATACAGAGGGTTGCATGTATGATTGAATACGTATGCAGTCGGGCTTTTGTCAGCCGTACTCGACTCACATATATGTTGGAACTGCACATCATACCAGTTGTGACTCGATCGAACATTGTTGCATGAGGTTGGGTGGATTTATTATAAATCCACCAGCAAAAAAAGTGGGTATTTCGTTTGTATGAGCGTGGCGCTTCTTTGTACTCTTTGCTATCTATGTCCATTTATTTGTCCATTGTTCAATTTCTTGAAGAGCGATTTGTAGCTTGGTGGTAGACACCTTGTTGTTTGGACCTGTAGTCATTATTACCGTGTCATCTGCAAAACTTCCGACAATACAACTTGGGTTTACTGGCAAATCATATGTGTACAACAAGTACAGCAATGGGCCTAGTATACTTCCCTGAGGGACCCCGCGAATTATAGGATATAATTGCGAATATGCGTCAAGTAGTTTAACTCGATAGACTTTCGCCAATATAGGATTCCAGTAGTTTACAGTATTGCTGAGGCAGGATAGTGTTTAGCTTATATATCAAGTCTTAATTTTTGAGTGGCATTATTACGGTTTCTTTTATCTTGTATTAAACGTGATTGTTGTCATTTTTTGCGAAGTTTTTTTTTATGATACACTAGATTTAAAATTTCGACCGGATACTTTTTATCAAATTGCTTACTATTCTGCAGTGGAGAACTGTGCCATGCCAATTTTTGAATCAAGCTCGTAAAGCACTCTAGGTCATTTATACTTCGTATTTTGCAAGATAGGTCAATGTGTTCATTTATCTGAGCCAGTCTGTTAGACGGTTTGTTAATGTCAGTATGCGTAGCATAGGTAATATGTTACATCCATAAGTAAGCAATATTCGAGAATGGTCAGAATTTAAGTCGAGTCCTGCTTTAACTTCAATGTGTCTTTTTTGAATTTAATTTACAATGAAAAAATCAATGAAACCTGATCATTTATTTGTATCAGTTGGCATGCTTTAAGTAATTCCTTACCCTTTGTGGAATTTAGTCTTGACCCCTATTGAACATTTTTTGCGTTAAAATCACCACCAATTTATGCTTGTGTAATTTTAATATATCTATGTATTGTTCATATTTTACATTATGTCTTGGTGGACTATAGATGGACGTTATTAGGATTTTGAAACCACTCTCTTCAAGTGCAACGGTTGTTGCCTGGAACTGTTCATTAGAGAGTTTATTTTCTTGATAATGCTTAATGTTGGATTTAATTATAACGGCACTTTCGCCTCTGGCATTGTTGCTTGGATGAATTGTATGATAAGTATTATAGTTTTTAAAATTGATATACGATTCTTTTGTAAAATGAGTTTCGCTTATTAGGCATATATCTAGATTTTCTGTTTGCAGAAGTAATTCTAATTCGTTTTTGTGTTGAAGCAAACCATTTGCGTTCCATTCCATTATTTTGAGAGCAATCATTCAGATGTACAGTTATGTTTTCGTTTTAAGTTGTGTAGGCGATTTTCTATTGCCATTAGTTTTTCAAGAATAACAGAGAGGACATTTTGTGATTCATCGGAAATATTTATTTTTTGGGCTACAGAGGTTGTTGGCTTAATAGCGTCTGCATATGATTCATTAGCGATTCTTCAACTTGCGTATACTATTGGTCTTTTGATATTATCTGTTTGAACTGGGACAGGAAGTTTATTTGTTTTTTGGTCTCTTAATTTTTGAAGCTCCTTGCTACTACACAACCGCGATATGACACTGGGTGTTGCTTATAGCTTAATGCTTACCTGCACATTTCACACACCTAGGCTGCTTTTGACAGTAGTTTTTGATATGGTTGAAGGATTGACATTTGATGCACTGCGGAATAAGTTTAGAAGGTTTTATTGTTTCTATAGATACTATTGTGTTCACGATTTCTTTGATTTCATGGATTTTGTTCGTATCTTCTACTGACTCGAAGGTTAAGATGAACATATCCAGTGGTTTCTTGGTTTTAAATTGTAGTTTGTTAAGTGAGCTGACAATTTTAAAACCCTTTTCTGCAAGGTCGCCTACTATATCTTTAAGGTCGCATGAGTGATGCAGGTTTTTTGCTATAACTCTTATTGGTCTAAATTGTTTATCTTCGTAAGAGTACCATGAGAAATTTGCTTTATTTAAAGATCTAGTTATTTCCCGATAATCGTTGCCATCAAAAATGCTGATTTTACATAAGTTGTTATTCATTAATTTCAGCAAAAATTTATTTTTGCTTTCTATGTAATTATTTTTCGTATGTCATTGTAATTATCAGAGACAGTTACCATAATAGGAGGTGGACGTAGCTTGGTTGATGCCTTTTCCGTTTCATTAGAATGCTTTTGTGTCATATTGTTAAGAATTGGTGACACACTAGGAGATGTGGTAGCTTTACGCTTTTTTGAGGCTGTTTTATTTTTTTTAACGATCCAGTCGGTTTCTTGAGCAATCTCTTCCTCATCTGTTTCGAAAGTAATGTTGGTTTGTTGATTTACTTTGTTTATTTGAGGGTTGTTCTTTTATTTTAGTGTCTTCTGCATTAAGCATTATATAGCCATTTAGGCCATTTTCACTAATTAGTGAGTGTCGTCGTATAAAACTTTCACAATTGTTCATGAAATATTGGTTTTTTTTTTTATAAAATAATTATTTTATTTAATTATTTAAAATTATAAAGCATATGCTGCTCTATCAGCTGTTGAGGAAATAAATTTTATTTTTGTTTTTTTGTGATTGTTTAATTTGCAAATTGAAGTTTAATTTTTTTTTTTAGAATAAAAAATTTTTAAATTCACAAAGCCGAAAATCGGCCACCGTATTGATAAATTTTTTTTATTTATTTATGATCAATGGATCAAGTGTTCAAAATTTTAAAATTTGAAACTTAACTTTTCGGTTTAAAAACAATAGAAGTTGCGGAGCGATCACTTTTCGCTCGTGTTTCACTTCAATGTTCAATATAAAAAATAACCAAAAATAAAGCAAAAAAAAGTATTCGACATTTATGCAACAGCCTGCAATTTTAGTAACAATAACTAAAATTTAATATTTTATTAAACTTCCTTTACGTTTTATTACCTCTTTAAAACGCTTTGGCATTGATTGGACTAATTTTGCTATCATAGCTGGATCTATATTAGCCCATTTGTCCATTAAAACCTATTGCATCAGTTGCTTGTTTGAAAAGCTGCGTTTTCTTGATTTGGACTCCAAATGAGTCCAAAGATATTTTAGGGGGTTTAAGTCTAGATTTTGCGGAGGTGTTTTTATCATTTTTCGGCAGTTATATAATAACCAAAGCTTAGTGTTTAACGCAGAATACTTTGGATCATTATCCAGAAAGAACTGAAAATCATTCCCCATGCCCAGTTTTTCTGCATTTTGCCTCAAGTTTTTCTTTAATATATCGATATACCATGTTTATCAGTAGCAACTGTATTGCGTTTCTCCAGTTCCGTATTTT
>NC_051846.1:98754341-98805208 GCF_002237135.1 Teleopsis dalmanni | reverse complement strand
ATTATTATAATATTATATATTATAATATATATTATATATATTATATTATTATAATATATATTATTATAATATTATATAATATAATATTATATATTATTAAAATATTATATATTATATTATATATTATTATAATATTATATATTATATTATATATTATTATAATATTATATATTATATTATATATTATTATAATATTATATATTATATTATATATTATTATAATATTATATATTATATTATATATTATTATAATATTATATATTATATTATATATTATTATAATATTATATATTATATTATATATTATTATAATATTATATATTATATTATATATTATTATAATATTATATATTATATTATATATTATTATAATATTATATATTATATTATATATTATTATAATATTATATATTATATTATATATTATATATAATAATATATTATTATATTATATTATATTATATTATATTATATTATATTATATTATATTATATTATATTATATTATAATTATATTATATATTATAATATATTATATTATATTAGATTGTATTATATTGTAAATTTCGTAAATCATGTTCATATATGTCTTATGTTCTTTGGTGCGCACTGTTTTTCAACTGTAGAATGTTACCCTGTAGTTGTTCTGAGATATGTCACGTTCCATTAGGGTGTTGTTCTTGTTTTGCCTGTTGTACTTAGTAACTTCATTAAAATAAGGTATTTGAAGTACAAACCTACAAGAAAATGTCAATATTGGGGTCTTTCGGAGAAGCTTTTTGGTCAACAAGAATATGGTTGCCACCTAATACAACGTGGGAGGATATCGCTCCTGGTTCTAGGTTAGATGTAAAGCATGCAGATTATAGAGATCTAGTTTGGCCACTCCCGTTGGCTTTAGTAGTGATGATTATTCGATTTGCTCTGGAAAGGTAGGTTATTTTTTATAGTGAAATAAAGAATATTATTAAGTAACAAACGTGAACTTTTAAGTCAAAGATAAGACAAACTCTAAGATATAGAGTGCAGAACATAATTAGTGGCACAGTAAGCATATTGAACTTTATCATTGCTTTTAACCCGGTAATACTGCGATTTTTAATTAGCAAAAAATTTTCAATTGGCAATTAAATTCATTCTATTTTATTATATCAGCCGAAATTCTTTCTCTCCGAGTTTTAAGTAAAAAGCATTAAGTGTGCTTGAAACACTTTTAACATATTTCAAACGCTTGTTTTTTGTGGTGTTGTGTACAATATGAAATATAAAAACAATCACAAGTTAATTTAAATAAAAGAAAAAATTAAAATTAGAAAGGCAATGGTAAGCAATGCATTTGAACTTATTTGTAATTGAAATGTGAGCATTTCAGTATTTTTCATAGGTCTGGAAAATACTGCATGAAACCAATTGCAGTTGGCGTGTTACTAAACAAAAACTGTTTATTTTACAGCTCAGCCACTACAAGCGTTAAGTCTTCGCAATGGAGTAGATAAGCAAGCTAATTGATTTTTAAAACAATGTAATATTTTCGGATGAAAGGAAATTTAATATCTTTCGACCTACTAGCCGCCAAACGCTTTGGAACAACCAAACATCGTATTGCAAATAAAATAATCATACCATATCAGTGAAATATTAGGGGTATTCAGGCAACAGATTAGTTGCTTAGTAGATTAAAAAACTTCATATAAAAAAAATTTTGCATTTTGATGTTAATCAGTTGCTTGAACGACCCAAAATACGTAATCTGATTAGTTTGTTGTGTGCAAATGCCTTGGCAGCACTCGTATCAACAGCAAAAGCGAAACATATGTTAACAGTGAAATACTCAAATATTCGTAAATTTTAATATCATTTGAATTTGTCATATAATTTATCTTATCATATCATATAATTTATCATATAACTAAAATTTCAAACGTGTCATATATCATGATACTTGCTGCACTATTAACCAAATAGATTTTCTGCTTAGTTTCTTTTTGTATGCAAATTTTTGTTGTAATAAACTACTAAGCAACTAATCTGTTGCCTGAATACCCCTATTGTATTTTTTATGGGGATGCATGTCCGTTACAGGTGTCGGCGAATATATAGCCATCCTCAAGAAAAACCTCAAAGTCTCGAAAACTTCAGTTCACCTGCCACATTCAGCTTCTAACATGACAATGATCCACAACATACAGCTTGTGATGTGCGTATGCAGATCACACATAATAAAAAACTCACAAAGCCACATCCTTTTCAATCCCCAGATCTCAACCCCATTGAATGTTTGTGGGAAGAATTGAATTTAGGTCTACATACAATGTACTGTGGTCTAAAGCGCGTTGTAACAACAAAGATGGTACTGTTCCAAGCAAAAGGGCTTGGGCAATAAATATTAATTTTTACCTTAAATTTTTCTTTTTAATTTGGTTTTTAATTTTTGCATAAGGTGTGTTAATAATTTTGTTCGGCCTAATTTAGTACTTTTTATGGTTTTTTAATTTAAAAAAATTAAATATAATAGATAATGAATTTAATTGCAAATTTAGCATTTTATGTAAAAAAATATTTGAATCAGTTTGTTAGGTAGTTTTATTCACATTTGAATATATCAATTGTTTTCTCAAGAGATTATATCTAATATTTTTAAAGGAACTGTATCCGAAATTTATATCCGAATTTTAAGTTGCTTTGAAATTTTTAAGATTACGTAGTTTATTCTATTCAAAAATATTTAGTACAAGACATAGACGATTACTTAACAAATATTAGAATTAAACAGAACATGAAATGAAGCTAAAATTAATATCTTGAGTGGCGCCGGCATTTACACGCGAATTATATACATAAGTACAAGATTTGTGTTTTGCACTAAAATACTAGTTTTGTAGATAGGATTCTAGCATGTTTTAAAATTTTAAGTATCTAATTTTATTAAAAAGTCTCATGTAACACTAAGAAAGGTTTTATTTTTTTAGTATAAAACAAGACAAATATTGTTGAATGTTTTTATTATAATCCAAAGATAATTTCATGGCATTTATTTTTTAAATATGATTTCCGGCATATGTCCGAAGCGGCTATGAGTTACATGGTCCATTGGTGTCAATGGTGGCATGAACATTGGCTTCCAATGCTTCAAGAGTTGCTGGTTTGTAGACATAATCTAATAAATTAACATAACCCAATAAAAGTTATCGAGAGGCGTTACATTGTACGAATAAGGGGGGCAGTTAACAGGACCACTTCTGAAAATAAAGTTGTCACCAAATTAATTTCGCAACAAATCCATTGTTATGCGCGCTGTATGACAAGTTGCGCCATCTAGTTGGAATCAGATGTCGTCGATGTTTAGGTGTTTAATTTTTGGAAACTAAAATTCAGTCAGCATAGCTTGACAGAGGTCGCCATTTACCGTAACTGCAACTCCTTACTCATTTCGAAAAAAATAAACAGTCAATTTTAATAGACGTAATGGTGATCCCTAAACGACTTGAGGATTGACGGCAAATCTTTTTAATTTGAAACACATTTATGTTTTATTATTTTAAATTTATTTTATTTATAAAACTAATAGTTTATTTCGGTACTATACATGGATTATAGTACTGTCCTTTTTGAAGAATAACTCTATATCTAAGACTTCAAACTGAAACTAAGTCTTCACAAAGTTTTTAAAATCATCTTAGGTTCGGTTTCTTATATACTAGTATGCTTCTACAATTCTTAAGCAAACTTTCTATTTACTTAAATTCTATTGGTTAAAATAATACATAATCTAATTTCTACTTACTCATTCCATTGGTTAATTACAATGTGTGTTCTAGTGACACACATCTCATTAAATGTATTATGGACTGATCATATTGCATATGCATTGCATGCAATATGATTACGAAAAACACACTTTACTTCCATGTGGTCTAAATATGGAAATTCAAATAGCCAAGCACATATTGAAGTAATAAATTATGTTGACAAATGTCAACACAGTTTGAAATTCTCAGCCGTCAAACCAAAGTTATTGATATCAATAATTATCTATATTACCTTATTTAATATTAAAAAATACCGCAGAGCAATATTGTCAATGCTGAAACACATGTCAGTGTTTGGCTGAAAAATTACATCAATTTATGTTCAAAACATTGACTTCTCAATATAATGAACTACTTTTGTTTCCTTTGATAAATATGAGCTGTCTATTAGGCGAGTGAAGGTGAATACATTTCATGTTTCTTTATATTTTTTTATTATAATATTGTTCTTTATTAATTTTGCATAATATAACACAGCATTTCATTGTTGTAGAATATTTGTTATAGAATTACTTTTATTTATGTACAAATAAATTTAATAAAGAATTATTAAAAACCATTGATGGCCTGTATAAGGCCATATTCCATTTAAGCCTTTGACCCTACATTTGCCTTTAAGTAATTTTTTTTACATAATAAAATTATTTTTTTATAAATATTTCAGGCGTCTTTTACAGCAGATATTAATAAGCTATCTGGAGATGTCTGTAAGGTTATATTAAAAGCGCTCCAAAAGATTTATGATGAGAAAACTAAATAATTATTATTATTATTATAAAAAATAAATTAAAAATTAATAAAAAGAACTTTGAGTGTGAGAAAATTTTAGAGTAGTTTATGCCCAAAATATAACACGACAATATAGGTATATACATATATACGAAATATTTTAAAATTAAAGCAGACAAGTATTTCCAAATTCAGATGATTATAAAATGGATATTAAATTTACAAGTATTTGCAATCTAAGTTCCATATATCTGTTTCTAGAAAATATCAATTTATATAAACATTAATATAAGTCAATTAATAATTCTATTGTATCAATATTAAATATTACTTCAATTATATCAATATTAAACCAATATGGATTATTTACAATATTAATATCTCTACACTTGAATTGACCACATTAGAATAAATTCTTTAGGTGCCAATTGAAATTATATATTTGAATATAAGTTTTTTCTTATTGAGGAGTGAGTCCCATTGAATTCTGAGCTGTTCTTACGTGTGCCAAAGTTTTGGGCACACAGATCCCTTGGTACCAAACCACCTCTGGTGGGGTTTCGCATTGCGGCAAGTCTTTGGAATGCTCTGCACACTCTGGTTTGTTGCATAATGTACATGCCTTACGAGTAGGGCAAGCACTTGTCGATGTTATCGACGCCACCTTTGGTTTTGTTGTAGTCCAATATAAGCAATGGCTTCTTCTTAGGACCGGTCGTTTCTGTTGTATAATGAGTAATGGACAATATTACAACTGCCTTGTTTTTCTTGAGCACATCGTAATGTGATTATAGAACCCAAACATTGATGATTCAGGCTCACGTCCTTTGGGGTTAACAAATGCTGCTGGCACGAATGTACGCCATTTGTTGCAAATACCCAATATAGATAAATTATTGTCTATCATCAAAGATTTTGCCAAGTTGTAGCTAGCGAAAAAGTTGTCACATACAATATTTCTTCCACCTCCAGCAAAAAGGTTGACACATAAATCCTTTGAAAAAGTCCGATATTGCTGCTGCTTTGTCAGTTTGTTTGCGTTGCTGGCGTGTGTTTCCATTATCAAAACGTATGAAGCGGTTTGTTTCCCAAAATTGTCGTAGACTCATTGCAGTAATGGATATGATGTAGTTTTCCACAAATCTTTCGTATGCACGTAACCAGAATGTGTAACGCCACTTAACAAAATTAAGCCCAAATATACATCAAATTCACTTTTATGAGAATCCAGGATCTCAGTTCGTTTGTTGGATGTTTTGCAATGTCATAGCATTGCCTTGCCTTTCGATTTGATTCAAGTATAATTATTAATTAATTATTATTATTAATTTGAACGTTTCCGCAATGTTGAAACCTTGCGTTGCCCGTACTGGTCCAGATTGTGCACTTCTTTGAATGTTGTGCGGTTGTGGTTGTATCGAAGACTAAACATTACCATCTCTGGTAGTAAAACATTCGCCAGTTTCAATTGGTGCATCTTCAAGCTCTTCATCAGAATTACTGTCGTCCTCTGGGTCATATTCTGGTAGCGTGGGTTCTTCAACGTCTGAGTCATCACCACCAATATCACCTACACATTCACCTAAAGCATCGTCATCAGCTATTGAATCTTGGTCACTTATTTCTTCTTGGCTCTCTTCAAAAGTTTGACGAATATATGATTGTTGCTCTTCGCACGAAAATGCGCTTAGCTGCCGTGGAGTAGGTCATTCATCAGCTGCCATTTCACTTTTATTATTATTTTTTTTTTTATTTCCACAAAATAAACAGAAACGTCTTTTCACTTCGAATCACAAATGTAAACTAAATTTGCTGACGAAACTACAAAGAATGAAATTTCTGATTCAATACATGTTTCTACGTGTGTCTACCTACCGTGTGTCTACAACTAAATGCCAGAGTAAAACTAGTAACACTGGTAAAATAGGTTTTGAACCTTTTGTCTCTTTCTAACAAAACACAAAATAAATACAGAAATCCCAACAAACGAGTTAGATATGCTAACAGCATGCCATTTCCCATACAAAATGTATGTACATACCCAGGTATGTTGCTGTTGACGTGCGTAAACGAGTTCTGCTGTTGCCATAAAGGTTAAAAGCAATAAAACACGAAGATTTTTTTTCAACAATTTAAACATTTTACATTACTTAGGCTCTATCTTAAAACCTATTGCATGAATCATCAATTCTTTTGTTAATATTAGTAAAACGAATTCTTACATTAAATTCGGTCCAAAAAAGTGACAGAAATATTATGACTTTAATTTTAACTGTTTCATCCTCAAATAAGAATTTTTCATGAACCATTAAAACAGTAAATTTATTCAAATCCTTTGAAATTAAGAAATAATAAAAAAATTACTCGTGATGAATTGATAATGTCAACTCAAATTACTCCGCAACTATATGTCAGAATAATCGCATAACATTCCCGTTACTTTTTTCATATAATTTAATAAAACTTTCACAGCAAAAAAACAAAATTTCAGAAAGATGTGCGAACATAAAAGTCAAGTACGGTTTTGGGTCAGTTGGTTACATTGCGCTGACTCTGAGCTTTAAATTTGTGCAGATCACGAATTCGATTTCTAGTACTTGCAGTCTCAAAGAATTATTTACGAATAATTAAATGCAAGAATTGTTTCCAAGACCACTGATGATGGGTATTTGGTAATACTTGAATTAGCTGTATGGTCAGCCAAAAATTCAATTTTGGTTGTAGTTCATTACTGTTCGAAAAACCTCCATATAAATTAATGTAAAAATTGGTTTTGTTGATATTAAAGTAAAGTATGGTTTATACAATTATTTTTATGATAGAAACTAAATACACTGAGTAAAATATTAAATCTATTCAAATTACCGGCAAAATACATCGAAAAATAATATTCAGTATTTTGTTTTATAAATTTATTAATGTTACCATTATATGTTTTCAGGTATTGGATCGCACCTGTTGGCAAATCTTTAGGCATAAGAAATTTAAAACCAAAAAAAGCTCCCTTTAATAAAGTTTTGCAAAAAGCATTTGAAACTTCATCCAAACTAGATCATCAAAAGGTAAGAGCAATAAAATATGAATGACTAGAAATACATCAATATTTAGAGTTTAGTTTAAATCTATTAATAATAAAAATCAAATACATAATATATATTTATGTAGATTAACGTATTATTATTTGTAGATAATCGAACTTTCAAAGCATACAGATTTAACTAAACGTCAAGTTGAACGCTGGTGGCGTTTACGAAAGGCACAAGATAAACCGTCCACTTTGACCAAATTTTGTGAAACAACATGGAGGTGTATATACTACACATACAGTTTTATATTTGGTGTTATAGTGCTTTGGGATAAGCCATGGTTTTGGGACTTAAAAAACTGTTGGTATGGTTACCCACATCAGGTATATTTATATATATAACTAATGATATGTTGGGCATTTCCCATGTACTTTGTACAATAAATACCTGAAGAAATTTTTCATATTTACTTTCGTTTATTTTAACAATTGTGCGTACACATAAATTACTATATTAAGTAGATTAAAAAACGAAAATCAGATTTTAATTAAACGTATCCTGTACAAATAAATCATTATTTAAAACAATGATTTATTTATAAATAATACCACATCAGAAACTTGCTAATTCTTTACAAGAAATCAACAAGGTTGAATTAATCAATTCTCTTGAAACACAATAATTTTCTACCTAAACCTTATTGACTAATAGTTTATTTTGACGACAAATAAAAAAAATTTTTATTACTTTTACGGTTGATTCCAAATTTGAGTAGGCTATCTCCCTTATGGTATGTTAATAGTTGCAAACTTTTACCGTAACAGCGTGCTAATAATCTATGAGATTATTAGCATAAAAACAAATAAAAAAATTAAAACAAAATTATGCAATTTTCAACATTTGTATTCTGTTTATTTGTTTTAACTGTTTTTACTCCAAAAATTTAAAAATAAAATAACCAAAAAAATCAACTCTATTGTGGAACACCAAAGAAATTGTTCCAAAAAGAGTTCAAATTTACAACAACTAGTCATATTGACTAACAAGAGTTTTTTTTTAATTAATATTACAAGTAAGTTTACATAAGTCTATCTAAGGTGAGCATATAGATCTGAGCTAGTCATCTCCTTGCTGGTTGAAACGCCTCAAAAAGTCATTTGGTTTGAAGCGACATAAGCGTCTGTGAGTGTCATCGCAAAGTAACGCCGGAATGGTGCTGTTTATGTGTTGCCTCAGCCTGTCTAATGTGTTTTAGCAGCCTTCTGTATTTCTTGCTTGACAGTAGGTATTTTAAGGTCATGATGTAGATCAGCATTTCGTACGTACCACGGAGCGTTAACTGCATCCCTGAGTGCTTTATTTTGAAATCTTTGCATCATATCTATTATATGTTTTTTTGAACAACCCCAAATTTGACCACCATAGAGCAAAATCAGCTTGAATACTTGTTTATAGATCATGAGTTTGTTTTGCTGAGATACTTTAGATCTCCTTCCAATAAGCCAAGTTAACTTTTTGTATTTTATATTCAGCTCAGTCAATTTTTTCTTGACGTGTACCTTCCATCTCATTTTGGCATCTAGACTCATGCCCAGATATTTCGCAGAATTAGCAACTGGAATTTTTACGCTATTTAGAAATAATGGAATTTGATTTTCTCTTTTGTTAGTAAAGTCTACATGAATAGATTTTGAACTGTTTACTATCAGCAAACAATCTAGAGTACAAAGAAGCGCCACGCTCATACAAACGAAATACCCACTTTATTTTGCTGGTGGATTTATAATAAATCCACTCAACCTCATGCAACGATGTTCGATCGTATCACGACTGGTATGATGTTCAGTTCAAACTCATTGCAACCCACAATTGTCTTCATACGCCTGTTTCTTTTGCCTTTCTTGTTTTTATTTGTCTTGTTTATTAATATACATTGATTAGTGGCGAAATGCTTAGTAAAGAAATCCCTGAAACAATTTTTCCATATACTTTGTTGCTTTATTTTCTTGTACTGGAAAGGCCAATATCGTAGGAGTAAAGAGTAATAGAATATATTATTTTTTTGTTGCAAAAAATGATGTACTACAAAAACCGTTATGTATATTGGAGACATAAAATCTGCAGCATATAAATATGTATGTTTTTATTGCACACATTTGTGGATATATTTTATCTCAAATGGAACTACGTCTTAATAGTTTGAATTTTTGGTGACTTTTTGTAATTATTTTAAAAAATATTGTTTTAAATAAGGCGTAAATAAGACTTCACAAAAAAGTCTTTTATAATTCTTAAAACCAAAAAAATATTGAAAGTTTATATAAACATTATACAGTTTTTTGTTGTCCATATACATTTATATTAGACATTTAAAATTTATTCATACTTAGTTTGATTTGTTCAAAAAGTTTAAAGTCTCTAAAATGAATCGTAAAACGATTGCGGCTAATAAGTGTTGTTTATCTCATTGTAAGAGATCCAAAATATATTTTCCCGATTTAAAACTATTTACATTTCGCATGGACAACATTTAAATATAAAACTTCATAGAATGGAAAAATCAGATTTGAGACAAATAAATTCGTATTGTATTTTTACACTGCAATTCATAACAATATCAAACAGGTAATTTTGTTTTTGTTTTATACTATTAAATTTAAAAAATGATCAAATGTACATAATTTTGATTTCGTCACTGAAATGATGTTTGATCGCTTGAACATTTTACAGCGAACAAACATACAAACATGCGTATAATGTAATACAGAGGGTTGCATGTATGATTGAGTACGTATGCAGTCGGGCTTTTGTCAGCCGTACTCGACTCACATATATGTTGGAACTGCACAACATACCAGTTGTGACTCGATCGAACATTGTTGCATGAGGTTGGGTGGATTTATTATAAATCCACCAGCAAAAAAAGTGGGTATTTCGTTTGTATGAGCGTGGCGCTTCTTTGTACTCTTTGCTATCTATGTCCATTTATTTGTCCATTGTTCAATTTCTTGAAGAGCGATTTGTAGCTTGGTGGTAGACACCTTGTTGTTTGGACCTGTAGTCATTATTACCGTGTCATCTGCAAAAGTTCCGACAATACAACTTGGGTTTACTGGCAAATCATATGTGTACAACAAGTACAGCAGTGGGCCTAGTATACTTCCCTGAGGGACCCCGCGAATTATGGGATATAATTGCGGATATGCGTCAAGTAGTTTAACACGATAGACTTTCGCCAATATAGGATTCCAGTAGTTTACAGTATTGCTGAGGCAGGATAGTGTTTAGCTTATATATCAATTCTTAATTTCTGAGTGGCATTATTACGGTTTCTTTTATCTTGTATTAAACGTGATTGATGCCATTTTTTGCGAAGTTTTTTTTTATGATACACTAGATTTAAAATTTCGACCGAATACTTTTTATCAAATTGCTTACTATTCTGCAGTGGAGAACTGCGCCATGCCGATTTTTAAATCAAGCTCGTAAAGCACTCTAGGTCATTTATACTTCGTATTTTGCAAGATAGGTCAATGTGTTCATTTATCTGAGCCAGTCTGTTAGACGGTTTGTTAATGTCAGTATGCGTAGCATAGGTAATATGTTACATCCTTAAGTAAGCAATATTCGAGAATGGTCAGAATTTAAGTCGAGTCCTGCTTTAACTTCAATGTGTCTTTTTTGAATTTAATTTACAATGAAGAAATCAATGAAATCTGATCATTTATTTGTATCAGTTGGCATGCTTTAAGTAATTCCTTACCCTTTGTGGAATTTAGTCTTGACCCCTATTGAACATTTTTTGCGTTAAAATCACCACCAATTTATGCTTGTGTAATTTTAATATATCTATGTATTGTTCATATTTTACATTATGTCTTGGTGGACTATAGATGGACGTTATTAGGATTTTGAAACCACTCTCTTCAAGTGCAACGGTTGTTGCCTGGAACTGTTCATTAGAGAGTTTATTTTCTTGATAATGCTTAATATTGGATTTAATTATAACGGCACTTTCGCCTCTGGCATTATTGCTTGGATGAATTGTATAATAAGTATTATAGTTTTTAAAATTGATATACGATTCTTTTGTAAAATGAGTTTCGCTTATTAGGCATATATCTAGATTTTCTGTTTGCAGAAGTAATTCTAATTCGTTTTTGTGTTAAAGCAAACCATTTGCGTTCCATTCCATTATTTTGAGAGCAATCATTCAGATGTACAGTTGTTTTCGTTTTAAGTTGTCTAGGCGATTTTCTATTGCCATTAGTTTTTCAAGAATAACAGAGAGGACATTTTGTGATTCATCGGAAATATTTATTTTTTGGGCTACAGAGGTTGTTGGCTTAATAGCGTCTGCATATGATACATTAGCGATTCTTCAACTTGCGTATACTATTGGTCTTTTGATATTATCTGTTTGAATTGGGACAGGAAGTTTATTTGTTTTTTGGTCTCTTAATTTTTGAAGCTCCTTGCTACTACACAACCGCGATATGACACTGGGTGTTGCTTATAGCTTCATGCTTACCTGCACATTTCACACACCTAGGCTGCTTTTGACAGTAGTTTTTGGTATGGTTGAAGGATTGACATTTGATGCACTGCGGAATAAGTTTAGAAGGTTTTATTGTTTCTATAGATACTATTGTGTTCACGATTTCTTTGATTTCATGGATTTTGTTCGTATCTTCTACTGACTCGAAGGTTAAGATGAACATATCCAGTGGTTTCTTGGTTTTAAATTGTAGTTTGTTAAGTGAGCTGACAATTTTAAAACCCTTTTCTGCAAGGTCGCCTACTATATCTTTAGGGTCGCATGAGTGATGCAGGTTTTTTGCTATAACTCTTATTGGTCTAAATTGTTTATCTTCGTAAGAGTACCATGAGAAATTTGCTTTATTTAAAGATCTAGTTATTTCCCGATAATCGTTGCCATCAAAAATGCTGATTTTACATAAGTTGTTATTCATTAATTTCAGCAAAAATTTATTTTTGCTTTCTATGTAATTATTTTTCGTATGTCATTGTAATTATCAGAGACAGTTACCATAATAGGAGGTGGACGTAGCTTGGTGGATGCCTTTTCCGTTTCATTAGAATGCTTTTGTGTCATATTGTTAAGAATTGGTGACACACTAGGAGATGTGGTAGCTTTACGCTTTTTTGAGGCTGTTTTATTTTTTTTAACGATCCAGTCGGTTTCTTGAGCAATCTCTTCCTCATCTGTTTCGAAAGTAATGTTGGTTTGTTGATTTACTTTGTTTATTTGAGGGTTGTTCTTTTATTTTAGTGTCTTCTGCATTAAGCATTATATAGCCATTTAGGCCATTTTCACTAATTAGTGAGTGTCGTCGTATAAAACTTTCACAATTGTTCATGAAATATTGGTTTTTTTTTTTATAAAATAATTATTTTATTTAATTATTTAAAATTATAAAGCATATGCTGCTCTATCAGCTGTTGAGGAAATAAATTTTATTTTTGTTTTTTTGTGATTGTTTAATTTGCAAATTGAAGTTTAATTTTTTTTTTTAGAATAAAAAATTTTTAAATTCACAAAGCCGAAAATCGGCCACCGTATTGATAAATTTTTTTTATTTATTTATGATCAATGGATCAAGTGTTCAAAATTTTAAAATTTGAAACTTAACTTTTCGGTTTAAAAACAATAGAAGTTGCGGAGCGATCACTTTTCGCTCGTGTTTCACTTCAATGTTCAATATAAAAAATAACCAAAAATAAAGCAAAAAAAAGTATTCGACATTTATGCAACAGCCTGCAATTTTAGTAACAATAACTGAAATTTAATATTTTATTAAACGTCCTTTACGTTTTATTACCTCTTTTAAACGCTTTGGCATTGATTGGACTAATTTTGCTATCATAGCTAGATCTATATTAGCCCATTTGTCCATTAAAACCTATTGCATCAGTTGCTTGTTTGAAAAGCTGCGTTTTCTTGATTTGGACTCCAAATGAATCCAAAGATATTTTATGGGGTTTAAGTCTAGATTTTGCGGAGGTGTTTTTATCATTTTTCGGCAGTTATATAATAACCAAAGCTTAGTGTTTAACGCAGAATACTTTGGATCATTATCCTGAAAGAACTGAAAATCATTCCCCATGCCCAGTTTTTCTGCATTTTGCCTCAAGTTTTTCTTTAATATATCGATATATAATTTTTGATCATTTCTCATATCGAATTTCTATACCAGTTGCCGCCAACTTCTCCAATCATACACCGCCACACCATGTTTATCAGTAGCAACTGTATTGCGTTTCTCCAGTTCCGTATTTTACTTTCTATACACAATTATCTTGTTATCGCATGCAAAAAGGTTAAATTTGCTCTCATCAGCAAAAATTACATTATACTAAAACGATTTTGGCTCTTTAATAAGTTTTTGCAAATTGTAGCCTTTTGATTCGATTGACTTTGTTTACAAATGGTTTCTTACGTTCTTCCTCTATAACCATAAACTTTGATCGAATTTCGAATAATTTGTGGTGTGACCTCTTTTCTCAAATATTCGTTTTTGCTAACCAAAATTGCAGTCTATTGCATAAATATCAGAATACTTTTTTTGCTTTACTTTTGGTGTTCCGCAATAGAGTTGATTTTTTTTTATTTTATTTTTAAATTTTTGGAGTAAAAACAATTAAAACAAATGAACAGAATACAAATGTTGAAAATTGCAATATTTTTTTCAAGTTTTTTGTTTATTTTTGTTGTTATTACAACATTTAACAAAAATTTAGTTAATGTCGAATACTTTTTTTGACCGCCGTATATACAGTGAGGTATATAACTATACCCTTAATTTTCGAAAGTCGGAAAATTTTCCGCAGCATCCACCAGATCGGTTAATATAAAGGTTTCTCGTTAAAGTGTTCAGACGCGTTTTTTGCTTGCTCTGCTTTCAAATAGTTTAAATAAAATTTGCAAAATAGCATCCTCATACATAGATGTTGAACTGCTTGTGTTTGAGCTTGGAAGTGAATTTTGAATTATTTCAGACTTTAATATCGATACAAAATAAAACAACAAACAGATTGCACAAACTAAAAAAAATCAAAAATGAGTGTTAAGCATCTTCTTCTGCAAGTAAAAGTGATCTCACAGCGCATGCGCAGTCAAAAACTTTTTCATGGAGTGTTGAATGTGGATCTTCACTGCCAAATTCTCCATCAAAAAATGTTGCACATCAAAACAGCAATGATAAAACATATAGCATAGAAAATTTTGCAGAAAAATGTTTGTGATCAAAAATTGCCAAATTGCGCAACAAATAATTACGAACATGAGTCTATCAACATTGCAGATAAAAACAATATTCAAAATGCTACTAAACAACATAGCGGCAATAAAATTCAGACAGGAACAGATAGATACATTCTTGTTACAAAGTGGAAACGCAGCCCTATGATAAAACCATCTACTTAAATAGCAAAACAAACAAAAATATTTAAAAAGCTGCTAATAGCAAAAATAATGTCAATACTCTCAGCTAACGAAATAATTCCGGAACATCAATTCGGCTTCAGAGCTAAACATAGTACAATTAAAGAATTGCATCGTATTGTATCATTCGTTAGAAACTCATTTGAAAATAAACAATACTGCACTTCTATATTTATAGATGTAGCCCAGGCGTTTGATAAATTATGGTACGAAAGCTTAATACATAAAATTACAACTCTCATGCCAGCTAACATTTTTGTTAAAAAACTACTTAAGCAAAAAAAAACTTTAAGTTTAAGATATAAAGATTTTATTTCAGAACCTTGTCCTATCAAAGCAGGAGGTCCCCAAGGAAGTGTAATAGGTCCGCTATTATAACACGTGTTTTGCTGCTTGAAAATGTTCTTGATGTGGATATTTATTGAATTGCGAAAGTTTTGAAACCACGTGCAATATCAGGACGAGAGATTATAAATAAATACATGAGACCGCCGATAAGACTTTGATATTCTTTATTCACAAGTGCATCACATTCGTTTTCGCTTTTTTCAAATCCGAACCAATTACCCATGGCGAAGACGCGCCATTACATTCACTCATGCCCCATCGTCTTAGCAACTCCTTTGATGAATACTAGTATCACCTCGTGTTTCATTTCTCTCGATTTCCAACCCAAGATAAAACGAAATCGATCCACGATTATCAACTTCAACATGTTCGTTCAATTGGTCTATGATTCCATATCGTCTACATACACTGCAATGAAGCACAAATTCTCCACTTGACGTCTTACATACATAGAGCTATCGGATAAACACCTTCCAAATTCCAATGTCTCCAAAATTTGCGTCACTTTTTTATTCCATTCACGCCCAGTTTGCTTCAATCCATATAAAGCTTACACATTTTGCTGCGGTTGTAAATATTTTCAAATTTTGATGGTTGGCGCATAAACACCTTCCTGCAAGTCACCATTTAAGTACGCTGCAACAATGTCAACATGATTTACTAAAAGCGTATGCCTTGCAGCCAGTGCTAGCAGTAACCGAATTGTAGACTGTCTTACCACAGGGGAAAATATTTTAGTATAATCAACCTGATACTGTTGAGAACATCCTTGAGCAACTAACCTTGCTATGTATTTTTCTATTGTCCCATCCGGTTTCCTCTTAACTGAGAAAACCCACCTACAACCAATTATATTTTTATCTTCAGGTTTGTCTATCAATGACCAAGTATTGTTTTTTAATAAAGATATGTATTCTGTATTCATTGCCTTTTTCCAATATTCAGCATCTCCTGAATGTAATGCTTCCTGTGCAGTCTGTAGATTTTCTGCATATAAACTTAGTTTTTGTTGTTTTGCTCTATTTCTCGTATTCCTTTCTTCAACATTTTTCTTATTTTCAACATTTTTCTCTTCCAGATCCAAATCATTTTCAGTGATTTCCGAATCACTGTGCATGCTGGTTGTCGTTTCATGTTCTTTCTCTATGTCACAAGAAATCATAACTGAAAACTCTCAAAGGCTATCCTTTAAAAGTTTATACTATCTAGCACATAAACTAGTAGTTTTATATTTGAAGGTTTAAGCAGACTAGCACTTGAGCTGTTGCTTTTTTGAATATATTGATTTGGCAGACTAGCGCTTAAGCTGTTGCCGAGCGTAATAAAAGGCGAGATTATTGATTTAAATCTGATCGTTTATTATTAATGTTTCAATTTATATACAAAATTACAATGCACGAAATCGATAAATCATCAAAATTAAAAATATGCATTAATTTGCAGTATACAAAAAAACAAAGAAACTACATAATTAACATATTAACCAAAACTGTATTAATTTACAAAATATTTATTAATTGTTTCACTTTAATGAGGCCAAACACTTTCGTCAGTGCATTAACCACAAAAAAGCTGCTGTTGCAACATTACAAAGCGTTGGCCTATAAACAAACAAGTAGCACTTGAATTGTGGAAGCAATAATTGTTAAAACATATGCTTATACTGCAAAATAAAAATACCAATAAAAAATATAACTACTAAACCTAAATAAATAATGATAACATAAAAATCCAAGACGTAAATCTAAGGCGTAAGCCTTAACAATAACATTACCTAATTAATTTGAATTTTTTTAACACACCCGTTCTTGGATTTGAGAATCCTATGCAGAATGACTGATTTTCATCTACAATTACTTTTTGTTGATTTTCCTCCTTCACAAATGAATTTTCAAGAAATTTCACATCCCTTGCTTTTATAATATTTCGTTTTGAAGAGTTGTATAATATATGTTATAGCCCTTTGTTGAAGTTTCATAGCCGATCATTTTGCATACAGTTCCTTCTGGTGCAAATTTGCCTCCGCTTCTGTTCCTATTTAGCACGATCACGTCGCATCCAAATGTTCGTATGTAGTGAACAGATGGTTTTCTCACAAACCAACGTTCATATGGGGTTACATTCAGCAACACCTTTGTAGGTGATCTATTTCACAAATAACAGGCAGTGTTTACAGCTTAGCTTCAGCCCATAAAAATTGAGGTAAACCAGAATCGAATAATAAGCACCCTGCTATTTCTACGAGTGTTCTATTTACTCTCTCTCTGCTACACCATTCTGCTGAGGGCAATGGGTTAGCGTCGTTTGATGCAATATACCGTTTTTCTCAAAAAAGGATTTAAATTTTGAGTTTACGTATTCTTTACCATTATCAGTCCTTAGTGTTTTAATTGACTTTCCACTCATGTTTTGACCTAATGCAGCAAAAACCTTAAATGCATCGAAAGCATCTGATTTTTGTTTTAAGAAATATACAGAGATAAACCGCGAAAAGTCATCGACAAAAGTTATAAAATATAGTGAACCACCAAGTGATTTTGTTTTAAAAGGTCCACACAAATCACTATGCACCAACTCAAGTGGCGCTTTTGTTTTTATTTGAGCATAACTTTTATATGGTTTCGCACTTATTTTACATACACCACAAGTTAAACACTCAAAATCACTGGACATCTTTATATTCAAACCAATTACTATGTCTTTATCTGATAATTTATTTATATCATTCGTATTTAGATCTCCATACCACATGTGCCATTTTTTATAATGATTTTTTGTATACGCACTTCCGCATTGTTCTTCAAATTTTTCGAGTTTAAAATTCACTAAAAAGATTCCATCTACTTCATTTGCTTCAAATAGTGTTTCTTTCTCTTTATTTTTAATTATCGCGTTTTTTCTTGCAAAAAATACCGTATTTTCAGATTTTAATATTTTGCTTAATGATAAAAAATTGCAATGTAAACCGAAAACGAAGAGAACATTTAAGAGAGTTAAGTTTGCATATTTTGTCTTTACATTTAGTGTTTCTCTCCCCTCTGAATATACACAGTCACCTGACGGCAACACTATTTTTTGCTTCCACGCCTCAAGAGAATCGAATAACTCTTTTCTTGGGCTCATGTGAGATGTACGTGTCCCCTTTGATGGCATTTATAGCACTCGATATTGTTGCTCATCCAGCTCTTCTTGTTGTTATTGTTATTTTTATGTTTCTATTATTTGCATTATACAGCATGTTGAAGTTTTTACCGTTACTTTTGTTTTTATTATATCGGTAATTCTTGGTATTGTGATGTCTGTTATATTCAATATTTGATGTATTTACCCCTAGAAGTCGTTCATCATTTCCTTCACCTTTGCATCTCGTCGCCTTACTTCTTTTAGGATTTAGGCAATTTAGCCCTACTTTCTACGGCAACTACGAAATTTTCCATTTCATCCGGCAACGCACATAACAATAAAACCGATATAAATTCTTCATTTAATTCAATATTGATACTTTTGAGGCTGTCTACAATAGTGCAAAATTCGCCTATTTGGCTTGATATGTTCTCTATACTCTTTATTTTAAAGCATGCGAGCTGTTTAAACAAATTAACTTTACGGCACGCTGTATTTGATTCATATAAATTTTTTAAAATATCCCAGGCATCCTTCGCTGGAATCTTAGGCATCTAAGTTTTCGCTGGATTCACTGGTTTACTGGATTTAACACTCAAGTTGATTGTAGCAAGCGCTTTTTGATCTGATACAATTCAACTTGTTTTTTCTGCTGAAGCTTCCGGACATTTACTCCCGATTACATTCCACAAATCTAAAGTAATCAATAAACTTTTGACTTGTACCGACCAAATCGAGTAGTTATCACTACTTAATATTTCAATACTTGAAACCGAAAACTATTTAATTTTAATACACCTGTGGCCCAACTAAAACCAACACCACCAAACAAAGAACACAACCGTATTCGTTTAATGTCTTTATTCAACTAAAACTAAAGCACAACAATGTATCAGATAAAGTAAGGAACGAAGAATAAGAATAAATAAGAGTAAGAATAGTTATAAGTGCAATGGATTGCTGTGTTGCCATGTACAAATTATGCAACACTATGTAAATTATTCAGGGATACATCTAGATAAACCAATTATGCGTAAACAAGTCCCCGGGCTATAACCAAATTTCTGCAAAAATGCTAATAGAGTTACCTTAAATAGCTTTGAAAATATTAACGGAATACTTCAATTAGGGTAGTTACATTAAAGTTGGAAAATTTCGGAAATTATAATGAAAACCAGGAAAAAACTTAACATTACCGTCTTCATATAGATCCATAAGCCTTTACCAATACTGTCAAAAGTTTTTGAACGAATGTTTATCGGGAAGATAACAAAATATTTACAGCAAAGCTGCGTAATACCTCAGCACAAGAAGTTCATTGCTTATTGAACAAAAACTCCAATTTACGCCTAAACCACAAAGTGTTCCTCTATAATAGTTTAGTTAAGCCAATCTGAAAACATGGCACTGAATAATGCGTACTCAATTCAAAATCCTTCGCTCAATTACTGGTGCACCATTGTATAGAAGAAGCGATAAAATACATGTAGATCTAGAAATACCACTTGAAATTCAAACGAACCTCTTAGCAATGCATCTACTGCTAACCCAGCCTTCTTCAAGATTACACAGAAAAGACGTGTCAACACACTAATTTTTACTTTCATATTTTCATTAAATTATTTACTTGAAAATTTTTTATTAACAAATTAACTATTAAAATTTAAATATCACCTATTATCTTTAATTATTATCAGTTAACTCTAACTATGGTTGTTTGCTTTAGTTTTTTAAGATTTAAAGACTAATTGTAAATATTTTTAATAAAAGAGAATCAATAAATAAATAGATATATTCAAAATAGCTGATTTTAACAAGAGGCAAATTCATTAACAAATCGACACAGCAGGTGTGGTCACGATTTAGAGTAGCCGGTTGCACTTCTACTCTATTACACATGAAACTTTTTTGTGAAATTCGAAATTTGTGTCAAATTTAATGTATAATAACAACATTTGAAGTGTTATGAAAAAGTTTTATGGAAATCAAAAAATTTTGATTTTACCTAATAATTGCTCGCGTTTTTTTCGAATACAATCGGATTTTTATCAACTTACATGCAAAATATCATTTATTTTAAATGATGGAAGCGAAAATATCGTTTCATTGCGCAAGTAATATCGTTATCTTTTATATTTTAATATCTTTTATTTTAATTATATCTTTTATTTTAAATATTATTTGTATTGTCTATCTAGGGAAAAGTTCCTTATTACTAAAACATGTCATTAAAATTTGAAATATTAAATTATACATAATATTTATCTATAAATACAAATGTATATTTTAAATATTAAAAAAATATTTTTCCTTTTAAAATTACGCATAGCACTTGCTATTGACACTTCGGCATTGATTTAATATTGATGACTGTAAAATGCTTGTATTTTTTGCTGGGAGTGTGTTCAAAATAATGTACAAAATGTGACGAAAATAAGTTTGACAAATCTCATGTATAAAAAAAGAAAAAAATTAAAGAATGAACCAAAACATCACCTGCTAATAGCAGAAGATTAAAACCTTGATTAAACTAATGACCGCAATGAATAGGAACAATGAACTGAACAGGATAATAAGACAAAGTTTATTAATTTATGTTGAAGTTATTTGAGCCAGCGCACATGAGCAGTTTTACCTTTTATTAACTCGAGATATCTTCAAAACCCCTCTTTACGCCTTGACTGGATTAATGTTTATCACTTCATCAGACTAAGTAATAATTGACCTTGAATCTGCATACCTCACCGAGGAGTCTGTAACCATTCTGAGATTCGAAAACGCGGCGTTGGCAAGTCTGTCAGTTTTCGAAAGTAATTTCAGGGCTCTATCCTTTATGTATTTTTTGATTGAATCAATCTTGAGGTCTCTGCGAATGCCATTCGTCCTAATGTATCATGGTACCTTAAAAAGTCTTCTCAGAGCCTGGCTTTATTCAGTTTCTAGATGGCGAATAGTAGTGTTTGAAGCTTTGCTAAACGCTTCACATCCATATAGAAGTGAATTATTTGGTTATACATCAGCTTACTGTTCTTAGCATTGAGATTTTCATTTCTAAATAGCAGTTGGAGGTGATGAAGAATTTTGGCACAGCTAATTCTTTTCAGTTGAACATGTTTAAGCCATGTGAATCGTTTGTCCAACGTGATGCAGAGATATTTAACGCTATCCTCCCAGTTTATTACCATATCTCTCACTCTCGACGAATTCTGTTTCTACTTACGTGTAATAAACAGCCTTAGCTTTTTCATTATTGATTTTTATTTTTCATTTCTGGAAATACTCCAGAATGAGGTTTATATGCTCTATGCTCATTATGTTGAGAGCACATTTATCTGACTATCGTCGTCATATAACACCAGAATCGAGGGACCTTACATAGGAATAACAGATGTATAAATGTTGTAGAGAATGGCGGAAAGTGGTGTACCCCGGAGGAACTGTTGATTTTCGTACGAAAGAACCTCCCACGTAGGAAGCTGCCGATGATCTTAGTTAGTCTGCCTGGAACAACTAGATGAGACATTTTTACTAACAGGCCATCATGCCAGACCTTGTCAAAAGCTTTAGAAATATTAAAAATGATCATTCCAGTTGACTCTTTTCTACTTAGGGCTTTTGGATCATTTGGACCGGTCACTCTTAAAGCCAAATTGCCCGTCGGGGAGTATATTGCGTGCAGCTACTACAGCATTTAATCTGCCAATAATTACCCTTTCGGCTATCTTTCCTTGGCAGGCTTATGAGGCGCCACTTCTGCGGGAATTGTGCGTTCTTGTCCGGTTTGGGGTTTGAAAATGACTGTGACCAGCTTCCAGGGCTTAGAAATTCACCTAGCTTGAGCATGCAATTAATTATGTTAGTTATAAGTTGGATTGCATTCTTCGGCAGGTTACGTAGACATCAGTTGTTATCTTTAATCTCTCTATAATTTGGGAGATTTCTTTGTTAGTGCATGGTGCAATGCTATCGTTTGGTTCTTGATTCAGAATATTATTTGCCTCCTCGAAGATGCGTTCTTCTTTCTCTGAGTCTTCATTGGGCTGAAATTGTAATTCAAATGTGTCCGCGAAGGCCTTGGTTTTTTCTAAATCTGTATATACCAAGCCTGTCACTTCATGGATGGTGGGTATTACTGGTTTATACTTCAGCTTGAAGTACTTATTCATAGCTCAGAAGGCTTTATTCCCTGTTTCAAGACCCATCAAAAATTTACCCCAATTCACGTTTTTAAATGCATAGATTTTTTTCCTGATTTCATTTGAAAGACGGTTAGCCTCTTTTCTACTCTCCGGGTCACCCGTTATTTAAGCAAATTTCCGGATTCTGTTTCGATTTCTAATTATGTTTTTAATATGCTGCGGTAAGTTAAAATAACTGCATGGTTTTCTATCTTTGAGGTTATCCAATTCCTCTAAGGTTTCTGGATTGTTATTGATGCAGCTAACGTCTACAAAGTTCTTGAACGCATTCCAATCGGTGGTAGAGAAAATAGGTGTCATAATATTCATAGGGCAGTTTTCAAGAAAGAATAGAACCGGTTTATGATCGGAGTCCAGCTTACCCAAAACTTTCATAAGCACGGTTGGACATGCCAAGGTCTATTTATGGCCTGCTCCGCTGTCGAAGTGTGTTCGTTCATTAGGCGTATGGAGTTGTAGCATATAGTCATTAACAAACTGGATAATTTCCCTTCCGGCCCTATTCGTACTTCTATCACCCCAGTTTCTGTGATAACCATTCAAGTCTCCAGCAAGAAATGTGGACAAATTGTTATTGATCAGTGTTTCTAGGTCCCCCAAATAGATTTTCACGTTTAACCGCCTATAAACTGAGGTAAAAATGATATTATCCGTTGAGCATTTTACCTCCACTGAAGTAGTTTCTTGCGCTTGTAGATTATTAATTCTGAGGTGTTTGATGTTTCTTCTAATAATGATAGCAGTGGTCTCTTCTCTTCTTGAGACACTGTCTGATCTGTGAATGATTATTATTTGCATTGATAGTTTAAAGAAAGTCTCTTACAGAACCATAATGTCTATTTCGAAATCATGAAGAAATTGTGTAACCTCCTGTTTCTTGTTTGTTATAAAATTTGCATTCCAGGTCACAACTTTCAAGTGATGTAATGGTGTGTTCATTGTGACGATAAAGTTGACAGTACGCTTTGTAGCATGGCTTGCATTATATTCTTCATAATTAAGTTCAGCTGTGCCTGGAAGTTGTTCATTAACTTTTCTAATTGGGCAGCCGATGGATGTGGCACGGTGGGGAGTTGTTGGGAGAACGTTCTTTCTGCAACATCCGCATACGTCCTTGATGGCTTTATTGAGGGGTTATGTGGTATTAAACTGTTATCTTTCCTTTTTGGAATGTTTTTCGAAGCACACAGGCATCCTCTATAATTTGCCAGATGATCACCGCCGCAGTTTGAACATTTCGGGGAATCTTCACGAGGCGTCATACATAGGGAGTGATGATGCATTCCCTCACTCTTAACACATTTGGGGGCGGCCTTACAGTTAGTGGCAACATGACTGAACTGTTGGCGGTTGTGACACTGAGGGTTTCCTTTTAGCGGGCGCTGATTTTCAACAGCCACTTTTAGGTGGCAAATATTGGATACGTTGTATATATCCTTTTATAATTAAGTTTGTTTTTTTTTGATATCTGTTTTCGTATTATTTTTTAAATTAAAAATTTTTCAGCCATCAGACAAACCACAATAAAACGCTTTTATTTAGAAATTTGAAGCAGATATTTCGTCCTTTATTTTAGAACATCCTCAGTACTTAATTTTTAATAAAAATCTTAACTTTTCATTAACTTTTTATTAAAAATTAAGCACTAAGGATGTTCTAAAATAAAGGACGAAATATCTGCTTCAAATTTCTAAATAAAAGCGTTTTATTGTCGTTTGTCTGATAGCTGAAAAATTATTAATTTGAAAAATATATCCTTTGAGTCCGCAGGGAGATGAATTTTAATAAGTTTGTCGACCGTCTGCCTCGTCTTAAGGAAGTGGTACTCAAAAATGCTGAACCCTTTCTCTTCAAGATCTTCTTTTATATCCTCTGGATTTTGTCCCTCTAGGCCTCCAATTATTATGTTAACACACTTCTCATCAGGGAGAGAGTGTGTGTGATAAGTCTCTTTAATTTCGGTGAGGAATTTCATCATTTTCCGGTGGTCATCAATTGTCACTGGCGTTATTTGAATTCCATGACGCACCTTTTTAGCCTCACAAAACTTTAGATTTCTTACATAGAATTGTTTAACCAAAGAACCCCAAGTGTTAGTCCCACATAGCACAATGGGGACAATTTTTCTTAGTTTCTTGTCATATCCTCATCGCTGGAACCAGCAGAACCACGGGAGGAGCTAAGTGGGGAGGGTGGTGAAACCCTCTTCCTTTTGTTGTTGCGGTCTTGCAAACTAACTGTATTTGGCTTTGAGCGGTTTTGCAGCTGCTGCTCCACCTCTACGCAATGTGACTCTTGGAATTGCTGCAACAACTTTGAGTAATTTTCTTGCAAGAGTTCAGTGAATTTTTTAACTTCGGAGAGTTCCGCTACCATGGTTATATTCAGCTGAAGATATCGATTATAATTGGGGGTTTTCATCCAGGGGTTTTGACTTGTCTTCATTATTGTCCGTTTCAGCCATATTCTTAATGAAGCCTACTTCTTTAACTGAAAATATTTAAACAAACAGTTTTATATTCACTGAAAAATACAATACTATTTAAACTCTTTCTGCACAGTTGGAAAAACACTGATAAATCGGGCCAGTCGAACACAAACAGTTTGAATGTCACAAAGCCTTTCAAACTGTTCCTTTGATGTAGTGCCTTTAAAACTGTAAATTAAGAATAAACCTGGATTTATCCTACTTGTTCAATTCTTTACTAGATGTTCGATTTTCTTCCAAGAAAAGTAGGCCAGAATTTTTCAATACACTCACTGTGAATTACAAAGTGATGCGCACTAATGACGATCATATTAACAGTGATAATTCAAAATTTGACGTTACAAATAATTTTTCCCAGCACAAAAAAAAATGAAACGTTCATGAACTGTGTTTCATTAAAAAATAAAATAAAAACATAGTTTAATTATGCAAAATATGTCGGCAAAGAAAAAAACATGTGCTTTTCAAAAGAATTATTACAAAACAGGCCGCTGAAGAATCTCAAGACCACATAGAATGTAGAGACAGAAATCAAAGCAATTACTGCTGCGATGATTAATACATTCGAAAACGCTTGTCCCCAAACCAGCATTACAGAAAAGTCGTCGACACCCTGGTGAAATCGGGACATTGATGCAACTATCCAACGGAAACGATTCGTGGCATTATTTCTGTTCGAGCATGAAAGGGCATGAAGTAAGTCGGTTACAAAAGATGCTCACCAAAGACCCGGTCTAAAGGCTTGGTTTAATCTGAAAGAAGGATGGTACAATGACGGAGACCGTAGAAGAGTCATTGAGTACTCTCATGGAGACTCAGTTTCCAGGAAGTTTCAAATTTGATGATCACTGGCCTTCTCCGAAAAGGGGAATGAACAGAGAAGAAATATTTGAAGCAGAAAGGATAGCGACCACGCAGTTAGGAATGCCATCTTGACATTCGCTCCATTTAAGTCACCGGGGCTGGATGGCATATTTCCAGCGCTCCTGCGAAGGGGAATTGACCTGCTCGCAGTTAGGCTCACGGAGATATTCAGTACGTCACTGGCAACAAGGTACGTCCCTAAAGTTTGTAGAAAGTCAAGCGTACTTTTCTACCAAAACCAGGAAAAAAGGATTACACAAAAGCAAAGTCATTTAGGCCAGTTAGATTTACCTCTTTCTTGCTTATAACCATGGAAAAGGTAATAGTGGACTATCTAGAAGGCACTACGCTAATAAAATATCCTCTAAGCAGATGTCAACACGTCTATAGGGCGGGGAGATCCACAGAGACTGCCCTGCACGCGGTCGTGAGGATATCTAACTTCAGGAAGCATTTCGATGGACATCGAAGGAGCATTTGACAAAGCAATCTTTGATAAATTAAAATCTGCTCTAGCTGACCGAGAAGTCGGTTCACTCATTATTGAATGGATAAATTTCATGCTAAGGCAAAGAGCAGTAAATCTACAAAATGGAAGACATAGATTGAGAGGCAGAGCAGTCAGAGGTTGTCCACAGAGAGGGGTGCATTCACCATTACTGTGGAACGTGACCATAGACTCTCTACTTCAACAGCTTGACTTTAAAGGCATACAAACAATTGGGTTGGCAGACGATATAGCACTGATGATGAACGGCAAGTTCCCTGACACTATTAGAAACCTAATGGGAAGTGTTCTCAAATGCGTCGAAAATAGTGCAGGGAACAAGGCCTGACTATCAATGCGACGAAATCAGACACTATCCTCTTCACGAGGAAGAGAAGTCTGTCAATGGAGCCCTTACAACTTTTCGATAATAAAATTCGCATATCAAAGTCGGTGAAGTATCGAGGAATCATCCGGGATAATAGACTGACCTGGAATGAACATGTGGATCAAAAGATCAGAAAATCGAAGAGACCCCTATTTCAGTGTAAGAGACTAACCATGCGCACCACACCAACACCAGCGTTAGAGGCGATGGTAGGTTTGCTTCTGTTGGATTTACATATAAAGAAAACGGCGGCACTGGCAGCAATTTGAATGAACCAGAGCTCCACATGAAACAACTTAGGAAAATTGGTGGGCCATCGGAAAATTCTTGACCTCGTCCAGACGGCTGTCAAGGAAACCCAGATGCCATTGGAAAATGAAAAGAGCTTATGCGAACGGAAGCCACTTCAGCTTTAACTCAATAACGACATCCGAGAATAGAAGGACGAAAAAAGATCCAAGTAATTTCGTGATCTACTGCGGCTAATCCTTCACTTCAGTGGGGCCATTTGTTGGACGGTACGCTGTCCCAACGTTTCACCATAAATAAATAATACCGTTACAACTCAGCAAAAATCTGGGAACTCGTGTTGCTATTCAAGTCGTTATAATAGGTCCTTCAATTACTCCAGCTACACTTCAGTTGTCAGAAGTATTCCAAGAACTTCTTCGACGGATAAGACACGATGCATCACTTTTGACTTTAAAATATTCATGAAATTTATTTATAAAGTTTGCACGCACTGCACTTTTGTATTTCACACATGAAAGCTTTTCTATGTTTCTCAATAAGAATTGAAGAAGTCTATGCAGTGCTCCGGAAGATAAAAATAAAAAAAACAAGGCCGCAGGTGAAAATGGAATTCCAGCCGAGTTTTTAAAATATGCCACGCCTCAGTTTATAGAGCATATGACTGAAGCATATAATTATATATTTGATAAAGCAGTTCAACCTAATAATTACCAAAAAAAATTATAACATTTTGCCTATTTAAAAAAGGTGACCCAAATAATGTGGGAAATTATAGAGGAATAGCATTTCTTAATCCATCAGCTAAAGTATTTACAACCCTCCTATGTAATAGAATCAAAAATTGGGTAAATGAAAAGAACATACTATGCGAATTTCAATCAGGAGTTACAAAAGGTTACTCAACGGTAGATAATAATTTCTTCCACACTAGTGTAGCGCCAGAATTTATTGCAAAAAACACCAAGTTATATGTTTTTTACGTAGATCTTAAAGCTGCTTTCGATACAATACAAAGAAACGCACTATTTTACAAACTTAGCCAGCTGGATCTTTCAACAAAAATTGAAAGCAATTCAAAGTCTATACTGCAATAATGAGTGAACAGTATGGGAGGAAGATGTACTTCGAGATGGTTCCAAACGTGTACCGGAGTGAGACAAGGTTGTGTCTTAAGCCCTATATTATTTGCACTGTTCGTTGATGACTTAAGTAAATTTCTTCCTGGTGGTGTTATGATTGCCAACATGTCCCTAAAAGTACTATTATATGCTTATGATATTGTGGTCTTTGCAGATTCTCCATTAATGTTACAAAATACGATAGATGAGTTAAATAGATATTGCAACTTATGGGGACTATCTATAAACACAAACAAATCAAAAGTGATGATATTTAAGAAATATGCTTGAAGATTGAGAAATGACAAAAAATGGTACCTTAACGATGATCAATTAGAAGTGGTTAATATTAATAATATTAATTAATATTAGTAATATTAATAATATTAATTAATATTAGTAATATTAATAATAATAATAATATTAATATTAGTGATTAATATTTAATATTAGTTAATATTAGTATATTAATATTATATTAATATTAATATTAATATTAATATTAATATTAATATTAATATTAATATTAATATTAATATTAATATTAATATTAGTAATATTAATATTAATATTAATAATTAATAATAATTAATAATTAATAATTAATATTAGTAATTATAAATATCTAGGAATAAATATGAAATACAACCCGAAGTTCGATAACCACTTGAACAAAAAGTTAAAGGAAGCTAAATTGGCTATTAATTGTACCTGGAAAAATATCTTGGGGAAATCGGAAAGTGTCACTGTCCGTAAAATACAAAGTTGTTGAAGCCACAGTTAAATCAATTTTAAATTATGCAGCGCAAATCTGGGGTGTGGATAAATATAATGTAGTAGAAAAATTGCAGACATTTTATATGAATAGAACATTACGTCTGCCAAAAAAATATCCCAAATTATATGGTGCATATAGAGACTGGATTACCGACGCTATATACTCAAACATTGAAATTGCATTTTGATTACATTAATCGTGTTAGGATTTTGCTAGATAATTGGATTCCTAAAATATTTGCGTAATACCTAATAAATGAAAAAGATTAATATTTTGAAAAATGGTCTGAACTGGCATCCTAGTTAAATGTGACTAATGATTTGGGTATTGAGGATAACTGAGAACTGCAGCAGAAAAATGTAATAACGAAACTAATTATTGTAGAAACGGCAAGAAATAGTAACTCGAGGGATGCATATCGTAACCTGAAATATAATCTAGTTGTCAATAATTACTTTTACGAGCAATACGACATAGAAACTATAAAAACAATATTCAAAACCAGCGACGAGCTCTTACGATTGTACTACATACCGTATGAAAGTCAAGACACGCTGTGTACAATATGCAACCTTAAATTGAAAAGTGATGTAATGTAATTAGTAAGCGAATAACCTATTTTTAAAAAACACAGAATGCTGTACTGTGCAAACCTTTACTTAATGTTCATGAAACCTGAAGATTGTTAACAGCTTTTATTAAAAATGCGTCAAAATACAGGGTGAAGATAATAAATGGAGATTTCTAAATTAGTTTAAATGAAATTTATCACTCTTGTTAAAATAATTTAATTTAATATTTATATTGTACAATTAAATTTATTAGTAATAATTTTTAAGATAAGTTGTTAAAAGATTAATCTAAACTTCCAACAGACGGCGAAAATGCTATAGCTGTAAGCTTTATACATATGTTATAATATAATTATTATTAATTTCTATGTAATACAACATATTTAAAATGAAGTAAAATAAAGCTAAAATATATACATACTATATTTTGCACAATATTGAATGTTAAAAAAACAGAGATTTGCTCATGACATTACTTCATGATGTAGGTATGTTTTTTTTTAATTTAATGATACTTTATTATACATTATCTGTGAAAAGAAGAAAATTAGTAAATTAGCAAGATTGTCGATTATACCACATTGGTTGTTCAAGTAAAGTTAAGCCAAAGTTACCGCCTTGACCACTTTGGTTCACTAAGAAAACCTTCGCATGTTACTGACGTTGTTCCACTGAGAAATATTTAAAGAGTTTTATCTTGGCTTGTTGACTAGATGTCCTACGATGTAGCTTCTTGAAGGCTATGCTAGCGTGTTTTGTTATTCAATTTTACTTTCTTTTATATGTATTTTGCGTTACGAGACTTTCGATATTATTTTTTTTTATTTGTACAATATTATATATTGTAATGCATTTCGGATTTTTTTATTGCGTATCTACTAATCTATTTGTCGAATGGATTGTTACTATTACTTAATTGCAGTAGTTCACGCTAATTAAAGTGTACTTTTCTTTGTCAGAAAGAACAAAAGTTTATTGCCTTTTGTTGCTTAGCTTATGTTTTTTTTGAAAACTATTTTAGCAAAATTGACTTGTTTAATTCTGTTTTACACCCATTGAAAAATAATTGGTTCTACTGTTAATTACTACTGAAAAATATGATTAACACAATTTATTTTATTGTTTCGAAGGGTAAAGCAGTCTTACAAAAAACTTGAATTCAATTAAAATTGACTTTGGAAAATTATTTAGAAAAGGAACAAGTGTGCTGTGCTTCGCAGTGTTTCTAAATAGCACTTAGGTGTTCAACAACGTTTGATACAATAGCCTTATATAAATTAAGAAAAATGTTATTTTTATTTTTTAAAACAAGGCCGAACCTTGTTTGATTGAGAAAAACACTTCACCAAAGAAAGTAGGTGTAGTTATGTGCTGCAGGTATGTAGGTAGTTCAGCTAGTGTGGAACTAATTGATTTTTTAATTCTTCAATATAAGAAAAAAGTTCATAAAATGGTTTAATTATAGCCCTTTTCTTTTGTAATCATGTCGCAAAAGAACAAATAAAATAAGCATTATATTCGATGGCAACTCTGAACAAAATGGAGATTTTGTTAGGCTTATGTATGCAAAACACGTAATAAAATTTAAAGTTAAAATTTTTAAAATGAATAATAATTCTTTGCAATTATTGGTAAACATATTTTTTTTTTACATGATTGTGAATAAAATATGAATTTTCATACCTTTTAAAGTTAAATACTAAATAAAAAAAATAAAATATATGTTACGACCAATGACGACACGAAATACGACGAATTAACGAAATCATTCGTTGACAGTTAACTGGAAATTTCGTATGTACTTCCAAAAATCGTTCACAATAGACGAATTTTTAGTCTTGGCAACCATGCCAAGATTTTTTGGGTTTTATGTAGAATTTTATTTCTAATTAAAATCAAAAATATTATATAAGAATATTTATAGTATATTCTTTGAATATTCATTCAATGGAAATATAGTACGCATATGCTTAATATGTTTTGCGGGAGAAAAAAAGTATTCAAAAATTTCAAGAAATAATAATATCCTGAAAATTTTTATTTCGCAGAAAAATTTAAAATTGAATTTAAATAAAATATTGAAAATGGAAATTTTATGTATAATACATGTTTTCAGAAAAAATTTTTTTTTGTAATTTAACGGTTAATACTAGTACTTAAATATAAACAATTTTAATTGTTTAAGTGATTTTAAACATATCTTCTAAGAAAAAATTTTTTCCCGATATACGGGTCTTCTTATTTCATGAAAGGAGCTCATAGAAAATTTCAATCGAATCGGAAATCATGAGGTCAAAACGGAGTCCGATTTGTAAAAGAATGACCCATTTTCAATTTTTACCTCTGCGTTCGTACCTATTTTTAGATTTTTCTAGTTAATTTTTTAATGTAGAAATAACAGTGAAAGTAAGGATTAGGATTGAAATGATTTTGTTTTGGATTTTCATTGAATTATTTACTCAATTTATATTATTTATACATATCATAATTATTTATTATTAATGATATGTAACACCTTTCCAATGATAGGATTTCTCCTAGATATAATTTATTTGGTTGTAATAATGCAGATAGAGTTATCAATTTCTGAACTTCTCTATATGAATACGTTTGATTATTAATTTGTATTGTATGTATTATTTTGGCAACGAACGACAAATGTGCTATTTAGGTCGAGTGTTACTTCTTCAGTTATTATAGACATATTAAATTGTTTAAATAGTATTTTACCATGAAAAACTTATTTAATTGTAGAGATGTGTTGATTGCCAATCGTAAAGTAGCTTGCTTGTTTGCCTTTTAGTAGTTTACATATACAATTTTTTTGCTTCTATTTGAGATTTCATTATTTTTACATATACAGTATGACTTCGATTAATGGAAACGTCGAATATTGCAACTCCTCTGTTATTGCAACCTCTTAAATTTTCCCTGCATTACCTTTGATATTGCAACTTTCAAAATTGATTACCGCAAAGAATGCAACTTTTGCTAATTTTTTTCCTCTTTTTCATTCTTAATATTTTATTTGTCACTTATGTGTAGTTTTTGTTTTGAAAACGTAAGTCGTGTTTGTGTTGCGCTCCGCGTTTTTCGAAGTAGAAACTAGGAAAAAACTTGACATTAAATACGGAAGTATCGCAAATATATTATAATATAACTAGTCAAAGAATTCACTGAAAGTGGCGAAATATCGCGCCCGCTGGGTTAAAGTATTAATTAATTAAATTTCTAATTATTCCGACCGGCAAAACAAAAGCACTTACTTTGCAAAAAAAGAAATAAAAACAATTTTCGTCCGATATTTACTTATTCAATATATTATTACACACACACTACAATCAGCTGATCTAGACAGCGTAGTGTTGCGAAACCACTGACTTTTGCACAATTTGTTTGACTTTACATATTGTAAAAAACTTCAATATAATTCAATTTGTGAACTTTTGTATGCAACATTAATAGCGCGGTTGTAAGTTGTGTTTTAAAATATCAGCTAAACCGGTAAATATTTATTATCACTGAAAATACTTCTGATTTTTGCGCGCCTGGCCAGTGATTTGACTGTAAAATTAGAAGAATTTATTTCAAATTAAAAACACATTCTACACTCCACTATATTATCGCCTTTAAGTTGGGCCTAAAAGTAAATTACAATTATGGGACCTTCACCTGGAAAAAGCAAACAAAATAAAGCTTCAGCTAAGGAAGCAAAAGAAAATAAAATTACGAGCCAAGCAACAGCCGCATTTATGCGTGACTATTTATTAGGAAGACAGAGATCGAACTCAACTTGCGAAAGTTCAAAACTTGGTGATTCTACTCCAACCTTTAATAAGATAAGCGAGCCAGAAATAAAAGATCTTCAACAAAAGATAATTGATTTGCAAAAATTATGCCAACAACTTAAAAAAGAAAATGAACGTTTTAAAGCGGAAAATGCCAATTTGAAAACAGTGAAAGATTCAAATTCATTAAAAACTAGTTGTTCGATTGAGAAATCCCAAGAATATGTAACAGATGAAGAGGAGCTAGCAAAAGAGACGGATTGGATAATAAAGAAATCTAGACCCAATAAAAACGTAGAGCAGAATCCGCACCTGAGGTAATCATTCAAGCCAAAAATATTGAAAAAACTGAAACCAATAAAAGAAATGAGCTATGCCCGCCTCCTATAGTGATTTCAAATGTTAATCAATATCAAGAACTGCAAAGTACTATTGATAAAAATGTCAAAAACAAATTTACAATTCGATTACTTGGAAATGATACTCAAAAAATCAATGTTTTTGATGATGATGATTACAGAGCTGTCACTAAAAGTCTCTCCAATTCAAACTTCTACTGGTTTACGTACGAAAATAAGCAGATACGACTCATCAGAGTTATTGCATTAAATTTGCATCATTCATATGAAGTAGAAAGTATTGTTAGCGATTTGCAGCAACAATGCTTCAAAGCATTGAGTGCTAAAAACAAACTTAAACAAAAAACAAAAGAACCATTAGACATATTTCTCCTAACGTTTGAAAATAACGAAGACATCAAAATCAAAGCTGTCAAGTCTCCCAAACTTATACCACAGTGTAAAAGCTGCCAGGAGTTTGGTCACACTAAGAATTATTGTAATAGGATACCGAGATGTGTTAAATGCACAGGCAATCACCTTACTATTGCATAAAAGATGCTAACGAACAGCCAAAGTGTTGCAAATTTGGTGAAAACCATCCTGCGAACTACAGAGGGTGTATTGTAGCTATTGCAGCTCAAAATTAGAGATAAACGAATAAGTAACCAGAAACAAAATACGGAACTGATTAGAAAACCAAAAACACTTTCCACACATACTACAAATAAAAAGCAAAACGTATGTTAAGCGGAAACAGTTAAATATAATGGTAGTCAGCTATGCGAGCAATATGGAGCCATTTGCCACTTCTAGTACGAATAAACAAAATGAAGATGTACTCTCACAGATCCTGCATAAACTTCAAAAGCAAGTGGTAGTACCCAACGCAATACAAGTCCGATTAACTAAGCTAATGAAAAATTGCTTAAGAACTTTTACATGGAATGCGATCGTCTGTTAAAACACTAAGAAGAACTAGAAATATTACTTAACATGGAACAAATCGATGTTTGCCTTGTGTTCGAAACACATTTTACTACACACTTTTTATAGCATTCAAGAATTATTTCATATGTCACACTATACATCCAGATAACTGTACGAGAGAAGGAAGTGCTGTAATTATTCGGAAAAGCATAGATCATTATGAAGAAAACAAATGTAGTACTCAAATGTTTTAAACAACAACTGTCACAGTAAAAAGAAATAATCAGCCTGTGTCAAGAACTGCTATTTACAGTCCCCCAAGGCATACCATTACAGCAGACGAATATAAACAGCTAATAGGAAGACACAAATTTAAATTTATTGTAGGTTGAGATTTTAATGCGAAACACACTCATTGGAACTCACGCATCACAACAACAAAAAAGGAAGAGAACTGTATAAGGCTGCAATAGAAACCGGATGCGAATTCATTTCAGCAGGAAAGCCAACTTACTGGCCGACCGATCCAAATAAATTGTCTGACCTTATAGATTTCTTTCTCACTAAAAAAATATCTTCAAACTACATGGAAATCAAACAAGTTTTATATCTGCACTCCGACCATTCGCCAATATATTTAACTTTAAGTGATACGATCATAACGAAAAATACCGGTCCATACCTGACTAATAAATCTGCAGATTGGAGCTTTTTTAAAGCATTGCTTGAACACAGTGTAAACCTCTCAACTTCACTGAGCACTTATAATGAACTTGAAAGATACTACGATCAGTTCATTAAGCAAATTCAAAGATCGGCTTGGAGCAGTACCCCTGAATATAAAACAAAAACTGTAGGGGAAAACTATCCAAGGGAAATTATGAGTCTAATAAAAGAAAAAAGGAAACTAAGGAAAATATAGCATCAAACTCGATCACCTCTGGATAAAAGCAGGCTTAATGAAGCTACTAAACGTTTAAAAACTGAGATTCGTTTTATCAAAAATAAGTCAGGAAAACACTATATTTCATCACTTGGAGTTGACAAAAAATCAGAATACTTATTGTGGTAATCGACAAAATACGTAGAGAAACCCATTACCTTCACACCGACGTTCAAAGACAGCAATGGAAAATGGGCTAGAAGTAAAACCGAAGCTTTCGCAAATAATCTTACAAATATATTTCAGCCTAATGATGTACAGTGTGATGAATTACTGATTGTCACAGAGAGTAGAAACCAGCAAATCGATCGAATAACAAAACGCGAACTAAAATCAGCAATAAAAGACTTGAAAAAAAAAAGGCGCTTGGCTTTGACCTTATAACATCCGAAGTTTTAAAGCAGTTACCAGGTAAAGCTGTTCGCAAATTATTAATGCAATTCAATGCAACAATAAATCTAAAATATATTTCTAGCCTATGGAAGATCGCAGAGATAAAAATGATTCCAAAAGCAGGCATGCCACTAGAATGCATATCGTCATATAGACCAATTTCAATTTTACCAACCATTTCGAAGTTCTTTGAAAAGCTATTCTACAAGAGACTAATGCCTACAATAGAATCCGAAAAGCTAATACCAAACCATCAATTTGGTTTTCGTGGCAAGCGTTCGACTATAGATCTCATTCGACTATAGCATTGTCGATGAAATTGAAAGAGCTATTGAAGGTAGAAAACTGTGTTCTGTTGTCGCTTTCGACAAAGTCTGGCACAAAGGTATTTTAAATAAACTAGAAACATGTTTGCCGTCGTCATATTTTGCGATTTAGAAGTCTTACATTACCTCGAGGTTTTTTTATGTAATACACGAAAACTGTTTTTCAAATCTTTCAGCTATAAAAGTTGGTGTACCTCAGGGAGTGTACTCGGTCCACTACTATACCTGTTTAACACAATGGACTTGCCAATAACACCTGACTCCGTTGAAGAATCAATAGCCAAATTACAAACAGCTATAGATTTGGTAGACAATTAGACAAAAAAAAGGTGTATCCAACTGAATTCTGCTAAGTCTGTTCATGTGGATTTTACAAATAAAAAAATACAGTACTTTTCTATTTCGATTCAAGGTATTCATATACCATATGCCAACACTGCAAAATATATTGGTATAACGTTGGAAGCAAAACTTCGATGGAAGGAACACATTAAAAAAGAAATGAGACGAGCTTGATATGAAGTTGTGAAAAATGGAATGACTGATTGGCCCCAAATCCACACTATCTATGCAAAACAAGATTCTACTGTACAATCAAATTTTAAAACCTGTGCGTTCGTATGGTGCTGAACTATGGGAGAGCGCTAGCCAAAGTAACGTCGAAATAATCCAACGTTTCCAGAACAAGATTCTACGGAACATTTTAAAATCGCCATGGTACATTAGGAACAACGATATACACTGCGATCTAAAATTGTCCACAGTCGCTGAAGAAATAAAAAAGAAAGCAACAAGTCACAAACTGAGGTTGCAGCAACATGATAACACAGAAGCTGTTAACATCATAACCTCGTATGGACAACAAAGACGAATAAAGCGGCGAAATGGCATTGAATTAGAATGTAAAGTAATTTGTTTAGAAAATTGCTTATTTATGTTTGTATATTATTTATCAGATTTAAGCTACTCGTTATTTATAATGTAAATAGTTGTAGCAATTGAAAAAAAAAAATACTTATGTGTATTTATTTGCTCTCCTATACTCAATCATACGAATTTGCGAACACGATGCATAAGAATATCATGAAATAACAAGTTATCATAAGTATGATTGCAATTATGTATGATTATGCAATTATAAAAATAAGTATTCATATTATTTACTAATAAATTTTGTGTTAATGTCTGTTTATTTGTTTTTTATATTTTTACCGGGCTTAGATCGTTTATTCAACACATAAGTTGATAAAAATGTTTTTTAAAATATATAAAAAATTACACTTTTTAAACTACGTTAAATGTTTAATTTATTTAATTTTTACACAACAATTGTTTTAATTACAAATATTTCGGTCTATCTTCATCTTCAGTGTATATAAAGAAATTACATATTTAAATATATGTAAATAAACATATATTCAAAAAAAAAACCAAAAATGACAAACATTGTTGTCTCTTTCAATGTTTTTCAATGTTTTCAATGACATTTTTAACATTTAAATTTATTTAAACAAAAGCAAAACATTCATTTGAAAAAATAATAAAATTTTAAATTAAAATCAAAAAAACGAAAATATTTGTTAAATAGGTAACAATGGAGGATAAATTAAAAACTTTTTTTAAAGTTATAAATATATATCATATATATGTTGATGATCTGTACTTCTTCAAAATTTGGAGTATTGTTCATCATAGAGCAATGGGTTGCTTATGCTCTCTTTTGGTCAACGGGAGTTGTTCTGCTCTTTATGTCGTGTCTGTGACCAGCGATTCTCGTCCTAAATTTGTTTTTTTGTTGTACCAACATATACATGCTGGCATATGTTAGACCCGTCACCTCCACATGGAATTTTGTATACGACATCATGCTCATTTAAATAATAAAAAAAACTTAATAAACTAAACTCGATTATTGCACCAACCTTGGTTATTGCAACACCCTCGAATTCTATTAGTTGTTTAATCAAGGTCATACTTTAGTTAATTCATTAATGTCCTTACATTTACTTTGAATTCTATATATATAATTCTTCCAAACAATATTGTTTTCGAAAGATAATTTTATAACATGTGTTTTATGCTTTAAGACTTTTAACAAATATTCGCATGTTTCTACCTCGGTTATAGGTACAGGGTCAGACGATTGAAATGTTACCTATTCAGGTGACCATATCTTGTTTCTGTGAATTTATTTTTTATTGATTCAAATTACAAAAATTTGTGGATAAAATCAAAATTTCAGAATCAATTCATCTCGATATGGCCACCTTTTGCCTTGACTATGGCTTTCAAACGATTCAAAAATGAGTTGAATGGTTCGTGAATGTGAATTTCCGATATTTTGACCCATTCCTGAACGATGACTTTCTTCAGCGCATCCATACAGGCAATTTTTTTTTGTCTTCACTTTACTTTCCAAAATAGCTCAGATGGAATTCATCGGATTTGCATTTGATGAACTCGAAAGCCGTTGTGTTGACGAAATGAACTGTGGAACGTGATTTTTTAACTATTCTTGGTTCACATGAGTTTTATGAGACGGTGCCGAGTCCTGTTGAACCGTCCGTGGTCTACGTTGAGGGTCCATCGACGGTTACAGTTGCCCATACCATTACATAAGGTGGAAAATTACTTTGGGTCATAGTCTCAAACTGTGTAAGTAGACACGATCATTTTGAGAGTTAATGAACTAAATGATTCTCAATTAATGAGAACACAATATTTGGAAATTCGCCACGTTCGTGAAAGCGTAATAACTCGTTTACTTTTTCGAGTCTCATTTTTTGTTGCTTTGATGTAGGATCTTGTGCCTTTTAGAACTTGTAAGGCTTTACCTGGAGTCATTTTGGAATATACGTCGGATGCTTTGCTGGCATATTTTTAATTTTTTGACCATTTGGTTACCATTTTCCGAATCATTTCAGGTAATGTTACTGGTTTTCTTCGTCCGCCACTATAGCATTTGGTGACACTGTCTGTACTATTATAACGATTTATGGTACGGTACATAAACATTTCACTTTGAGGTGTTTGAGCTTATAAGGTGTTTGATTTTGGTTTTCCAGCCAAATATAACGCAATCCCACTACTACGTTCCATTTCAAATAACGTTTGTTGTATAAAACTAAGACGCAAATGCTTGTGGCAGCTTGTAAACAATACAGCTGTAATGTTTTGGAATTTTACGTAATTGGTTATATCAGATTGAGTAGTTGGTAATACTTCAATCGCCTTACCTTGTATATTAGTAACTTCATTAACTACAGAAATTTGAAATGATAAAAACAATGAACATTTTAACAGATTTTTTTGTAAAAAGTTGGTTCATAATAAATTGTATTCATTTATATCATTAATTAATTTTTTGTCGAAATGATCTTCATTCGATAAGTCAGTCAAATCTTATTTTGTATCAAGAGTTATGCTAAGTAATTCATCATTATTTGCATATGAAATAGAAACGCCTAGTTGTTTAATTAAATGATAATTTGCTTTTTGGTTAGTAAAATATAGATGCTTTTATGTTTTTTCTGTTACAAGTATGGCTGTATGAGTGTCTGTTACAAGCGGAAGTTGTCATTTGCTCTTAGTGGACAGTAAAATCCACATTGGTAAGAAAGCACCAGATCAAAACATTTATTAATTGGTTTTATGCGATTAAAAATTAATTTCTCTTTTAGATTTGAAATTTGTGGTAGAAGGAACGTTGGTCGTAAGAATGAACTATGTGGGAGTATTTTTCTGACTTCGACTTTGTTATCATCTTAGCAAATTTTTAAAAGCTCGGAATGTATTAGAGACATATATAAATTAAATTCATCCAATTCAAGTAAACTTTTGCTAAGAAGCTGATTTAATACTTTCACTGTAATTAATTAGTACCAAACTGTTTTCTCATTTACTGCCTCATATTTTTGATCCTTTACTTTTTACTTGATCTTTTATGTTGAATTGTTCTATACTTTGTTTTAATTATAGCACTGTCAGCCAGCAGTTAATTCCAGCAACTAAATTTAAATCACTGATAGTGATTGCTTAGATAATTAGTTTGATGCGAGATTGGCGCGTGAAGTATATTTCACATATAAGACCGACGTCAATTTCTTTTAAATTAAAGAGAACTTGTAGTTCTCTTTGATGATTTTTTAATCCGTGTGAGTTCCATGCTACAAAACCTAGCACATCAATTATTATTTGATTGTTGCATTTGATTTATGTAATGTACAGTTTGTCAAGAAAGTCTTTTGACAAAGCAAAAAATTTGTATTTTTTGTTTTTATTTCCGAAAATATTAGTTATTATTTTTTATTTCCATCTTTTTTTTACACATTATGCTTACGCAACATATTTAATCTTAAAATAAGACAAAACACTTATTCATTTAATGTTACAACAACAATAAAAATAACGAAAATAAAAAAAACTTAAAAATACTAGTGTCAAGAAAGTGTTTTTACAAATGAAATAAACGGTTGTTTTCACTTTACAGTGATATTAAATAAGTATATTTATATAAATTAATATTTTGTTGGACCTCCTTTTGAGTCTATTACGGCTTGCAGTCTTCTATTCATTGAATTTATCAGCTTGGGCACATCATAATTAATGGGTATTTTAGACCACTCCTGTAAAATAGCTGCCTTTAGCTGTGATAGAGTTTTGGGGTGTTGTTTAGCTACTTTTTTTTTTTAAATAAGCCCACAAATTTTCAATGGGGTTTATATCTGGGCTCTGGGCAGGCGTATCGATGACTTTGTTGCAGTTAAATAGTAGCCACATCATCACCATATGCGCCTTATGTTTGGGATCATTGTCTTGATAAAATTTAAACTTTGGCTTATTGCCTTGAATGAAGCCAAATTTATTTGCGCTGCTGATTAAATGATTGCGCAATATATTTAAATATCCTTTTGCATCCATTGTATTTTCAATAAGTACAAGATCTCCAACGCCCTTGGTGGAAATACATCCCCAAATCATATTTGAAAGTTTGCCAAATTTTACAGTAGGAACTATATTTCTGTTTTCCAGCGCTTTTAATGACTTTCTCCATACTCTACTAGGTCCATCATTATAATATAGCATCATTTTAGTTTCGTCACAAAATATGACGTCATCTCAATAATCATTTGACTTACTTATATGCAATATTGAGAAAGACAAGCGTTTTTTAATATTTTCTGTCGATAGCAGTGGTTTTTTACGTGCAACTCTTGATGTATAATCATTTTTTTTCAGAACTTGCCGCATTGTTTCATGAGAAACAGTAACACCACTTTCTTCCTTAAGTTCATGCGCAAGGGTTCTGATCGAATTTGTGGATTTTCATCTACTTTTCTTAATAAAAATCGAATATTTCGATCTGATAACTTTCGAGGACGGCCAGTTACTTCATTTGGGTGCAATCTTCCTTCATCTTCTGCACGTTTTATGATATTATAAATGGTTTGTCGACTTAAACAAAACATTTCGGATAGCTCACTGATGGGTTTTCCATCATAATAGTTGTAATACACCAACTGTACTATATTAAACGAAACTCTTTTACCTGGCATCTTAATAATTTCAATAATCACACTTTACCTACCACCCACGAAGATTAAACGCAACAAAATTACTATTTTTAATTGCTATTTGAACAAACAAATGCATTAAACATACGTCAGCATCATTTGAATAACGGTAAATGCATTTCTTAGTTCGAATTAGGAAGAAATAAATAATGTAAAAACACTTTCTTGACACTAGTATTTTTAAGTTTTTTTTATTTTCGTTATTTTTATTGTTGTTGTAACATTAAATGAATAAGTTTTTTGTCTTATTTTAAGATTAAATATGTTCCGTAAGCATAATGTGTAAAAAAAAGATGGAAATAAAAAATAATAACTAATATTTTCGGAAATAAAAACAAAAAATACAAATTTTTTGCTTTGTCAAAACACTTTCTTGACAAACTGTATGTGCTTTTCGTCACATTTTACCCTGAATTTCAAATTTTGACATAAAATGTTTCGGTATAACGAAAGCCCAAAATGACGTCATTTGAAATTAGAACGTTTCCAATGTTTTTGTAAAAATATTTTAAATCATCAGTGATTTCAAATAACAAATTTTTTAGTGAGCTGCTCTTAAGTGAAATGAACTGTTTTTCTTCCCGTTAAACTTCAAGTTCTTCCACTTGCTGATTTAACAAATCTTCTGCTATCTTCTAAACGTTCTTGTTCAGTGCAAGTTAATCTTTTATGTTCTTAAAAACATTTGAATATGGATATAACAGCCGTTACAGCAAATTAAATTGTAAATTGAAGTTTTTACACAAGGTTGAATTTCTATGAGTACTTTTATGTACTTGTTATTTCAAAGGTCGTGCAGGAACAGAAAATTCCAAACATTCTGCGAGGTATAAATAACCACATTTATATCTGACAATATCTATATGTATCACCTTTCATTTATACACAAAACTATTTTTACTCATATGTTTTAAAATATGTCAAACATTTTTTATTATAACAACAAATATACAATTGGATAACAACTTTTTTCACACCTCCTGCGATTAACTAAATTACTAAAACCTTGTTTTGAAAACAAGGTTTTATTAATCATATATAGCGATCTACGTTAAATTTATTTTGTTCGTGTCTATAGTTTATAGTCGTCTATGTTTCTACCATGTATAGCATGTATAGATTGTAATACTTGTGCTATACTCGTGGACACAAACAAACGGAAATTGAATTTTACTATAAAGAATAATATGATTGTAGTTATGCCAAATGTAAACGAAACTAAAGGAAACATTATTTCAGGTATCCACTGAACGTGAAATAGCCCCATTGTCTATCCTGTAATATATTATATAAAAATTCATTTATTTAACATTAATATTTAATTTAAATTTTCAAGTCAATCACAGATGACATATGGTGGTACTATATGATATCAATGTCTTTTTATTGGGCCCTGAGCGTAACTCAATTTTTCGATGTTAAACGTAAGGATTTTTGGCAAATGTTCATACATCACATGGTAACATTACTACTAATGTCATTGAGTTGGGTATGTAATTTACATCGAGTTGGATCATTAGTATTAGTGGTACATGATTGCGCAGACATATTTTTAGAGGTAAGGGTAAAATATTATACAATTAAATATATTAAATCAAAAAATGACATAACAAAATATTTTTTTCACGTAATACAATATGTATAGGAGAATGTGAAAATAAAAAAAAAATATTTCATTAGTTTCGATTTTGTATTTACCATATTATTAAATACTCGTATACTTTTAAAATTATTGTCTGAAGTTTATTATATTTAAAATCAGCGCCACTTTAGATGAGTATCTGAAAAGTAAAACTTTGTAAACTAATTATTTGTTAATGCAATATTTATTAAGAATAAGAAAGTAAACATGCTTAGTAATTACATTTTCAATTTAACTATTTTATTAAATGATATTGAGAATATACACATAGTAGAAAAAGTCTACGGATATTCACATAATTTTACTTAAATTACGCATAACTTTTTTAATTTTTACTTAAATTCATTTTTATTTCCTGATTTATTTTAACCAAAGAAACAACAATAAAGTTGCAATATTAAAACTAAACAGTTATTCTTTAAAAAAAAATTAAACACAATTATATGCAAAAGTAGCAATTTTTGAAGCAGAAAAAGTCTACGGATATTTCTTAATATTTACATTAAAACAATAAAATTCACAAAAATCTTAAATTTAATAGCCTGTGGGATAACCCCTGCTTTTCATAACCTCTGTTAAGCGTCTTTGCATGGACTCAACTAGCTTTGTAGTATCCTATGTGTTTATTTCTAGCCATTCTTCTTTGATGATGTTTCTTACTATATTCTTGCTGGAAAGCATATGCTGATGTGGATTGGACTAAGGTCTGGTGATGTTCGTGTTTGAAATTGCCTGAGAGCATAGTACAGCATCCAAATCCGTACGATGACTGTTGTATGTTTAGAGTCATTGCCCTGCTGAAACAAAAAGGTTGCCCCAAGTCCTAACATTCTGACATTTTCTTTCAAATTTGTTTTTAGAATATTTAGATAGCCATATTTCTCCATTGTATCTTGTACAAATTCAAGTCTGACCGCACCATTACTTGCTATACACCACTAAATCATTACGCCTTCACCACTACGTTTTACTGTTGAAATTGAATTTTGTTTATCATCATAAACATCATTTTCTCCATACAAGTTTTCTAAATTTGATTCCAAATATGTAAAATGAACTCTCATCGGAGAAAATAACTCATTTTCAGAACTTTATAGGTTTATTTATATGCTGTCTTGCAAAACTTAATCATTTTATTCTATTATATCTGGATATGTATGGCTTCTTTCCTGCAATCGGGGTATAATACATGCATTTCTTCAAAATTTTCCGCACAGTATCAGGATCAGTATTTTCCGCCCTCTGCACCTCTTCATTAAAAAGACGGCAGCCCTGAGTGAAGCTAGGCTACACTCTGGTATCAATATGCACGGAAGTCTTGACAGTCAAAACTCTATCTGCAGACTGGTTCCTGGCATAGAGATCTGCGATAGGACAGATCGCATGAACATGGAACTTCGCTTCAGTAGAAAGTTCGAAGTCCTCATTCCCGATCGATTGGATTGGGTAAATGGCACCCCTGGAGCAGAACCAGAAGTGATATCATGGTTTACCGATGGTTCAAAAACCACGGAAGGTGTTGGTGCTGGAATATTTGGTCCTAACACCAGAATCTCGCTAGCGCTGGGTATATGGCCCACTGTCTTTCAAGCAGAGGTTCACGCCATCGAGGTCTGCGCTCGTATCAACTTAAACAACGGGTTGAAAGGCGCCCGCATCTGTATTTACTCAGATAGTCAAGCAGCAATCAAAGCTCTATCCACCTGGAGGTTTTTCTCAAAACTTTCATTAGACTGCTTTGATATGTTGCAACAGCTGGCAAGCAGAAATAAGGTGACGCTTTGCTGGGTGCCTGGACACACAGGTATAAAAGGAAATGAATCTGCCGACAGCCTTGCAAGGGCAGGTTCTGCAACTAAACTCTGTGGACCAGAACCCTATTGTGGACTAAGTTGGTCTACAACTAGTTATCTAATTGATAAATGGATCTCAGCCGAGAGAGGTCGCTACTGGAGTGACAATCGAGGTAACCGTCAGGCAAAACAGCTGGTTCATCCATATAATTATGGCAAGGCATCCCTCCTCAGCAGATCAGATTTGAGGTTGCTGATGGGATATTTAACGGGTCACCATGGACTGCGTTATCACCTTAACAAAATAGGTCTGTCCGAAGAGATGGAGTGTCGACTCTGCTTAGAAGCAGACGAGACTACGTTTCGTTCTCTGTGACTGCCATGCCTTGATCTGGGCAAGGAGGAAATCACTGGGAGGAGAACTGCTCTCTCCTTCTGACATTAGGAGGTCCTCAACGGACGACATTCTGGCCTTCATTCGGAAAGCGGAATGTCTTCTGTTCAATTAGGGTCAGTTACGGCACAAGAGATCAATCTGGTCGCAGTGCTCTGCTCCGGTGGGAGCTAGTACCCTGTTTATTTCTATTCTATTCTATATCAGGACATATTTTGTTTTCAAGTATTTCGGCAATATGTTCAGCTATTTTAAAGATTGTTACTCTTGGATTTATTTTCACCTGGTTGATTATGTTACGTCTTTCTCTATTTGACAGAATTGAGGGGCGGTGAGTGAGAGGTTTAGAAACGTAAGTACTCGTCTCTTTGAAGTTATTTGTAATTCTCTGCACAGATGAATATTGACGACCAATATCTTCAGCAATTTTTCTTTGGCTTACGTCATCTCTCTAAAATTTAACAGTTATTTGTCGCTCACTAAAACTAATTGCAAGTCTCTTATTTTATATTGTAAAAATTTGTTGCTTATATAAAAAATATTATTATTCAGTGATTAATTTTTAGACTCTTCAGGAAGTCTACTAATAATTAAACATCATTTAATGAAACGTTTATGCTTGCAAGCGAATTTAAATTAACAGTAAATGTAAATATTATGAAATATCCGTAGACTTTTTCTGCTTCAAAAATTGCTACTTTTGCATATAATTGTGTTTAATTTTTTTTTAAAGAATAACTGTTTAGTTTTAATATTGCAACTTTATTGTTGTTTCTTTGGTTAAAATAAATCAGGAAATAAAAATGAATTTAAGTAAAAATTAAAAAAGTTATGCGTAATTTAAAAAAAATTTTGTGAATATCCGTAGACTTTTTCTACTATGTGTATATTATTATTTTAAACATTGCAAATGTTTATATAAAAGTTTTTGACAACATATTTTAATTTGACAAAAACCGCGATTGAAGATAGAGATAATGGAAGAATCGGAGTCCCACCCATCGAAGTAAAGGGAGAGGTGTTGTGGATATCAGGTGGAAGATTGTGTGGCAGGATGAGGTACCTTCGTACGAGTAAGAGGAGGTACTCATGAATACGAATAATTTTGGCTGAGTCCAAACGGACGGAATTGCAAAAGTGCTTTCCATTAGGTTTGCGCTTGTAATTGGTGCAATCTCGAAGGAGCTTGCGCTAGAAAAGACGAATTTTTTCCATCTGGGCTGAAGAGATTGCAGACCAAATATGGAAAGCGTACATGAGTACAGGGCGAATGAGTTGATTATAGCAGAACAGCTTAACTTTGCAGTTATGCTGGTTATGCCCACAAAGAACATTTTTTAGTGGAGTATGTCTAAATCTCGCGTTTTAGGCCTTGACAAGCTATGGCTGAGATCTTACCGGAGTTGAGCTAAATCTTCCACCAGGCCTAATAGTCAAGGAAGGTCTTAAGATGAGCATTCAGCTCGTTGGAGGCACGGAAGAGGTTAGACGACTGCATAAAAACGATGCAGCCGTCAACGAAGCAAATTTTCTTGATGAGAGCCTGGGGAGAGATATATCTGTTGCAAACAGGTTAAATAGAAGGCGGCTAAGAGCCGTGCCATGGGGATCACCGGCTGCTATATGCAAAAGTCACGGGACAGTGGAACCGACTCGAACTTGAAAGGACTTATTTAAAAGGAATTAGTAGACAGTACTACAAAGTGATGGAGGGCAGCCGAACTGGCAAAGTTTGTGGATCAAACCTTCGAACCAAACGGTGACGTAGGTTTTTACAATATAAACATAGCAATTCTGAATACTCCCAGGAAACAAAACTCCCTATTCCTACGCCATTCCCAAAAACACAACTCCCTTATTCTGAATTGCTTGGGAGTCAGCAGTTTTCGGAACAAGAACAGTTTCAAATTTGTTTTGTTAAATTTTGGCAACCATGGCACTTTTTAATGACGAAAAGTGCGAAAATGAACAAAACAAAGAAAAGAATTGCGTATCATATGTTGATTTAAATGTAAAAATCGCATTTTGTCTGCTGCACAAATGATCAGAAATAAATATAATGAATATTTTATAAGTAAATAATAGAAAATTTTTATATTATTTATATATTTTATTATTTAAATATGTATATAATTTATTATGGTGGACGCTCTAAGTAAGCGTCCACCATCGCGGGATGGCAACGAGGGACATCCAAGTGCGTGGAGAGTAGTTAAACAGCTGCGCACCATCGAGGGACACAGGAGAGTGCACTGTTCCAAGAGTGGGTAGTTGCACCATCGATGGAGTTCTTTCGTGCTCAACGTAAGAACTATGCTATACACGAAAGTTGAAAAAATGCATGCCAAAACAGGCAATGCATTTGCAGATAAGTATAAACAGGAATTCAGGGTTTAAACACCCATCAGGATCGAGCCCAGCAAGATCCTGATTATGGCATACTGGAAGAAATTTACAAAAATGATGATTTTCGGGCTGGCGGATGTGGTATTCTGTTACCTGAGTATATGAGCGTGACATCTCATAGAAATGGCTTTCAGATTAATGCTGCATCTTCCTCCGTCCTTTTAAAACTTGGCAAGTCTCCAAGTACGTTCGATGTCCCGTCACCATTAAGTTGGTGGTATAGGCTCAGTTGAGAGTACTCCTGCCTTCGCCAGATCTTAGCTCTGAACACAATCTCCCATAAGGAATTGTGTCAACCCTCGCATGGCCTCCCTGCTTTGCATAGATAACCATGGGGATCGTTACGAGCGACTATACAATCGAACATCGATAGCGGCTAGGAGTTTGGATCCAAAAAACATGACAAATAAACCCACCAATCCGCCTTCGCAAGATGGCCCAGGGAAGTCCGCATCGGACAGCGGCACGCCAAATGTGCCATCACAAATGAATGAGGCTCCCGTCTCACCGAGCGACGAGTATATCCAAAACCTGAGAAGGGAAGAGGAGAAGACACTAGGAAAGTGTATAGCCGCCTTAATGAAGGTAAAAAACGGCATAATGCGGCAAAAAAATGTCTCGCTAGATATTAAAGATGGCGTAAACGAACTGCAAACGCACTTCGAAAACATGGGCTACTATAGACGATGCTGGATCAAGGCAGTGGCGAAAAAAGCACGAAGAGAAGCAAATGTGGTAGACACACCAAACGTGCATCGATAAAAGCGCATGGCGACAAGTCCTGTTGTGCAAAGCACAGGAAATGAAAGCGCCAAAAAGAGAAGGCAAGATAAACCTGAGGAATGGCAAACTGTAAATCGGAAGAAGCCCAAAATCCCAAAAAAAACGGGAGAGAAATCATTGGGACTCCTACAACTACGAAAGGACCAGACAAAACAACTGTCGGTACGAAGAAAGCCGAGAAGAAAACTAAGCCAGAAGCAAAGAGGCCTAGAGCCAACAAGGATAGAGGCCCAAAGGCGGAAGCAGTCCTCATAAAACCGACGGGAAGTCAAACTTATGCGGACATTTTAAAGAACCTCCGTTCTTATACGGACATTTTTTCGGCATCCGTAGAAGCCGCACAATGTGGTAATGCTTACTCGAAGCACATAGTACTTCTGGCGGCTCTAGACATTAGAAACGCGTTCAATAGCTTACAATGAACCGATGTGATAAACGCCCTTGAAGGACGCTTTAGTACACCGATGTACTTGATGCGAATGATCCGCAGCTACCTTATTGATAGAGAACTTCTCTACCACACAAGCAGTGGCGCAAAAATTAAAAAGATCTCTTCCGGAGCAGCATAGGGCTCCGTCCTTGGCCCCGATCTATGGAATGCGAGTTATGATGAAATATTCTCCATTGAAATGCCGGAAAACGTACACCTAGTAGGCTTTGCCGATGATGTAGCCGCAGTCATCACAGCGCGAAATGTAACCGAAGCACAGCTCAGACTGAATCAGGTCATGCTACGCACGATGGAATGGATGGATGACCGTGGTCTAAAGCTAGCAACTGAAAAGACGGAACTGATCATACTAACGAAGCAGCAAATACCCTTGGAAATTGAAATGCGGGTTTGGAACTCGACCATTAAAACGTCCAAGGTAATGAAATATCTGGGCATCCAGCTGGACTCCAGGATGTCGTATTGGGCCCAGATGAAACATGCTGTTGAAAAAGCTTCAAAGCGTCCTTAAGCAAGCTGATGGTAAACGTTGGCGGCCCAACAGAAGGCAACCGAAAACTATTAATGACAGTTGTGAACGCGATTCTACTCTACGCTTCTGAAGTATGGTCTAACGCATTACAGATTAATCAGAAGCGAAAAGCGCTCGAAGAAATCCAGAGAACAGCGGCACTCAGGGTAGCATCTGCATACCGTACGGTCTCAGATGCGGCGGTCCTTGTTATAAGCAGCTCAATACCCATCGACCTCATGGTCATGGAACGGAGGCAGGCATGGTTAAGCCGCCAAAGCAACGAGAACAACAGCGTAGCCACAAATTATCGGGAACATACAATGATAGAGTGGCAAAATCGGTGGGGCAACGAAACTAGTGGCAGATGGACTGCAAGACTCATCCCTGATTTAGCGGTCTGGACCACAAGGAAGTTCGGCGAGGTCAATTATTACCTGACGTAACTTTTCTCCGGGCACGGGTACATTGGCAAGTACCTGTACCGGATGAACATTCGAGAAGAGCAGAGCTGCATCTATGGCGATGCAGATGTCGATGACACTGAACACACTTTTTTGAGTGCAACCAATGGTCAACAGAGAGAGCCAGCCTGCAAGCACGGATAGGTGGCAATTGGACCCCGGAAAACGTAGTACCCTTACTATTGGCAAGTGAGAGTAACTGGACCGTGGTGGCGAGGCACGTGGAGGCAGTACTGCGTGCAAAAAAGAGGCGCCTGGACGCAGGTACAATAGCAGCGACGTAAGATTAATTCTTACAATCAGGATGTGCATGATCTGAAGTAATACCTAGTGGTGGTTCCGGGTCATGTACTTCATCCTGGAAAGGGGAGTTTTTTAGCATGTCAGCGATTAGCGCGAACCGTGCACTACCCACAGAAAGACGTTTTCTGCGGGTGTGTGTAGACATTTTTTGTTCCCCAGCCTCGAAATAAAAAAAAAAAAAAAA
>NC_051846.1:98735506-98752958 GCF_002237135.1 Teleopsis dalmanni | reverse complement strand
TTACAAATTGAAAAGACATCATTTATATAAATTGAAAACAAAAGGGGACCTAGGATTGACCCTTGAGGAACTCCAGTGTGAAGACTTTTAAAAGTCGAGAACTCATTCGATACCACAACAAACTGCGACCTTCCACTTAAATAGCTAAAAATAAATTTTGCCGCCGACTTAGAAAATAAGAAGGAGTTGAAAAGTTTTTTGCAAAGCAAAGAATGATCAACGCGGTCAAAAGCCTTGGAAAAATCAAGTAGACATAGATATGTAATCAAGTTTTGATCATAGCTGAGTCGAACATCCTCAAGTACTTTCAACATAGCAGTCATGCGGCTATGACCTTTTCTAAACCCAGATTGCAGAGGGGAAAGAAGCTGAAAACGAACCAGGTGACAACGAATAGCATTAGCCATGATATTTTCACACACCTTCGAGAGCGAGGAAAGAATGCTAATTGGGCGAAAGTCAGAGCATAGGAATGCATTTGACTTTTTTTCAATTGGAATAATTTTTGCAAGCTTCCATGCATTAGGAAATGTTGAAGAAGCAAAACAGTGATTAATTATATGTGTCAGAGGAGAAATAATTGACTGAAGCGTAAGTTTTAAGAACTTTAAAGGAATTTTATCAATACCAATTGCATTTGATTTAATTTTCATCACACTATTGAAAACTACTTCTTGACTAACACACTCGAAGCTAAATATACTCTCAGAGTCGGCATGTTCAAGACAAGAAAAAGCGGGATTGACGCTCAATCTACTACCAACAGACGAAACAAAATAATCATTTAAGTTATTGGGATCTAAGGAGCACACAGCTGTGGAGTTTTTTTATAATTCCTAAAGATTTAATATTATTCCAGAGAAATTTTGTTTGCAGACAACCTCCAAGTTTGGATTTAAAGAACGTTGATTTGGCTTTATAAATAGCCGCAGAAGCTAAATTTCTAGCCACTTTAAATCGCATTCAATTGAGTGCCGTGGGATATTTCTTCCAAACAGCATATTTTTTATTTCTATAGTTAATTTTTCGTTTAATATAAGGCTTGAACCAAGGACAAGACGAATTTTTTGCACATACTGTACGATACGGCATAAAACGATGTACAAAATCTGTCAATATGTTATTAAAGACTCTCAATTTTTCATCTACTGATGCACTAAACCAACATTCACTCCAGTCAACAGAATTTAGTTCACTGAACAATCTCCGAGTATCAATAGACTTGAAGTTCCAAAAAGAGAATTGTGTAGGAGTAAATGTTTTAGTCGCATTATAATCAAAAGTCACAAATAATAAGTCATGGTCAGACACAAACGAAATCTGCTCGAAAAACAAAACTCTACTCAAGTCAGAGACAGCAGCTAAATCAAGAAGACTAGGTCGTACATTGTTGCCAAATCTAGTAGGCATGGAGTTATTTACAACACTTAAACCCGTCGTAGTCATAAGGTCATTTAATTTAGCTGATTTAGCAGAATTTAACAGAAAATCAATATTGAAGTCGCCGAATACTGTAAGAAAATCAAACTTTGGTAGAATAGGTAGAAGGGAATCAAAGAGAGGATCGCAGGAAAATATTTTGTTAGGGTTATAGGCACAAGTAACTAAAATCTTGTAGTTGCCAGCAGGTACACGCACGCTGATGTGTTCAATTTCAGTTTCCATTGAGACAGACACTAATTGACCTTTTAAATGTGACTTACAGAAAATATCCACTCCGCCACCTAATCTATGTTTCCTGTCATGTCTAAATAAATCAAAACCGTTCAAGAAAAAAAAAACGCTGCTTATGTTATGATCAAACCAAGTCTCGGAAACACAAATGACATCCACTTTGGAGTCTTCAAAAACACTTCCAACATAATCTAATTTAAGGCCAGAAAGGCTTCTTGCAATAAAATGAACCATATTAACACCACACCGTTGATTAGAAAAAATATTGATAAGTGTTTTGTGATCCTGCATATTTAGTAGATAATGTTTTCAGCTTCATCTATTTCAACAATCGCATTAAATGTTTTTTATTTTTATTAGACTCATCATAGACTTTTTTCACTTTAATATGTTGAACCATAATATTCTGATTCTTTATGGCAAGTACTAAGTCCCCATTATCTAGCTTTTCGCTAATACTAGAGATGAATAATTTAGGGTATCGAAACTTAATTTTTTCTAAATGTCATTAGCAAGAATTTCACGTTTTAATTAACACATTTAATAGTAACCTTGCCATCATTTTTAGCTTGAAAACCGTTAACCTTCACGTTAAGTTCAGATGGATTAATTTTCATTTTTAAGTCTTTTTTAGTATCATCACCTAACTGTTTCCTTATAGGTTTCACTGTAATCGGTACATTAGGTAAAATACTCGATTCAAGTTTTGCTGCATAAGATTCTTTCTTATCTTTACATTTATTAATTTGTTTTAATAATTCGGAACATAATAATTAATTTTCTTTTTTTAAATTATTCGACAAATTTAACATTTTTTGTTCAAGTGCCGTAAATTTATTTACGTATGCTTCTTGAACTTTCTTCAGAGCATTGATTCTATCAGAGTATTTACCCTCGATAGATTTTAATAAACACTTAAGTTCATTTTCATTAACTTTCAATGCGTCTTTAAATTCGTTTTTATATTCTTTAAGATAATTATTATTTTTTCCCACATTTTCATTTATTTCCCTAAGTGCAAAGTCAACATTGTGAACATATTGCACACAGTTATAGAACATGAAATGAATCATAGGATTAAATTGCTCTACACCAGAACATTAGGTAGCTGTGTGATATGCCTTGCACACACACCCGAACATATTAAACGAGTTTCTCCGCGGATACCTCCACGACACTTGTGACACTCTGTCATTTTAACAGTATTAGATTATTTAAAATTACACAATAGGAAATTTAAAAAATTGTGTAACAGATTTATTGTTTTACAACACTGTATGCGCTTATGAATTTAATGCTGTCTCTATTAGCTGTTTACATGTGAGAAAAAAACAGAACACAGAATGAACCGCGCGTGTTTTTGCAAAAACAGGGAAAAAAATGTTTAAATTTTTGATAAATATAATTGAAAAATTATAAGTGAATACGCGCAAATGATAAATTAAAATCAATTTTAATTTTAAATGCTTTATGTTGTTTGTAAATTTTACCGCATTAAGCATGCTTTAACGAACGAATATGGCTTCAAAATTAAAAAAAATACGCACATCGTACAAAACACAACCGAGTTCGACAAGTGTTTTACTTCGAAAACACTTAGTTATATTAAATTTATTATAATAATTTTATTAAAATATATTCGAAAAACTAATGAACCCTTGTGGATAAAATAAATAAATAAAAATTAGAAAATATTAAATTTATTATAATCAGGCCTATTCTGAATCGCATGGGAATGGGAGTTTGTTCCCTGTTCCCAAGTTTGCTATTCTGAATAATTTGGGAATGGGAGCTTTGTTCTCTGTTCCCAAGTTTGCTATTCTGAATAATTTGGGAATGGGAGCTTTGTTCCCTGCTCCCAATTTTGCTATTCTGAATCGCATGGGAATGGGAGTTTTTTCCCAATTTTGCACAAATTCTTTCCCAAACAAATTGTTGAGGAGACAAGGTAAAAAAGTATTAAAAATGGTTCAATTTAATATAAAAGTAACTGAAAATGATCTGATTTTTAAATATATTTTAATAAAATTATTATTATAATAAAATTATTACAATAAATTTAATATTTTTAAAGTTTTATTTTTATATTTTATCCACAGGAGTTGATTAGTTTTCCGAATATATTTTTATGAAATTATTTTAATAAATTTAATATAACTAAATTTTCATTTAATATATTTTGTTAAAATTATTATTTTAACAAAAGTATAACAAATTTAAAATATTTAAATTTTTACTTATTTATTTTATTCACACGGGTTTTTTCCACTAATTAAAGTGTTAACTAAAACCAAATTCTGTAATGAATGGGATTCCTAGAATAAGTTAAAATAAACTTTTGCAATTATGTGCAGGTAAAACATTGCTTCTTTTTTATTGTAACATCTGCACAATCATAAACTATTATTAGTTCATTAATTAAGGCATGAAGGACATTTCTATCCTAATTATATAAAAAAAAATTAAATTATAATTTACGCAAATTTTGTATAAAAGCAGTGAATGTTTGAAAATAAAGACATTGAAGAATTGATATCATAACGTAAGGTTGTTTTTTAATTAGTTAAAAAAGAGTTAAAAATTTAGAAAAAATTTGAATTTAACATGTAAGTTTCTGCGATTGATCCTCTGTTGCAAAATTTCTTGCTCCTGTTCTTGAGCCAAATCCTCCGCTAAAACTCGAAATGCAATTGAATGCATTTTTGAAAACTTTTTTAAAATTTTTTATTTAAATAAAAATTAACAACTGCACAATTCTTGTTTATTTTGCTCATGCACAATTCTTTTTATATATTTATTTTACTCATTAAAATAAAAGTTTTTTATTATTTATTATTTCATTATTTTATTATTTTAATATTTATTATTTACTCATAAAATAACTTATATATATTTCCGATAATTTGTGCAGCAAACAAATAATGCGATTTTTACATATAAATCAACATATGATACGCAATTCTTTTCTTTGTTTTGCTCATTTTCGCACTTTTCGTCATTAAAAAGTGGCATGGTTGCCAAAAATTAACAAAACAAATTTGAAACTGTTCTTGTTCCGAAAACTGCTGTCTCCCAAGCAATTCAGAATAAGGGAGTTGTGTGTTTGGGAACAGCGGGGGAATAGAGAGTTTTAAAATATTGAAAACTAATCTTATTCTTTACATACATGGGAGTTGTTTTTTATGAACTCTTCTTACAAATTCATCCACATACTGCGTTGAAAGCACGTCTTTGTTTGCTAAATATTCTTACAGTTGGTGCAAAAGACTCATCATTTTAAAAATATGTTTTCAATATTTCCTATTTTTGTTCAAGTGAGAATCGACCTATTTTTATAAATATCATATATATTATAAATATTTAAACATGAAATTAACTTTCAATCAGCTCACATACGCTCGATTTATATAGCAACAAATTAAGTAAATAGAACTACTAATAGAACTTCACTGTTCAAAAAAACCTCTTTATGAAATATAATTAGTTTCTATTAAAATATAATAGTCACTTTCATCTGGAAAATTTGACGTTAAATTATAACTTATATTCACAAAATATTGGTCTATGCGACTAGTGGAGTAACATTGGCATGACTTTCTCAGCATTACGTTCCTAGATTAGATTGTATACATAAGAACGAACAAATTATGCAAGAAATAATGCCTCTACGAAGATAATAGTATTGAAATTTAACAAATAAAAATATAATTAATTAATTAATTCAATTATTCTACAGCTGGTTTATGATTTCATTCTAATATAAACACAGGAAATAAATTTGTTAATAAAAACTTTCATAGCACAAGTAACAAAACTCCAGAAAAATATGCGAACTAAAAAATCAAGTACGGCTTTGGATCAATTGGTTATGGTGCGCTGATTTTGAGATTTACATTTGACAGGAGCGGAGTTCGATTCATGGTACTTGCAGTCTCAAAAATAATTATTTACGAATAATTAAATACAAGAATTATTTCCAAGACCACTGATGATGGGTATTTGGCAATACTCGAAACAGCTGGTCAGCCAAAAATTCAATTAATTAAAATAATATAAAAAATAAAATGTTTGTTGTTGTAGTTCACTACTGTTCGAAAAAACCTCTTTAGTAAATAGAACGAAAAATTTTACACTATAATAATTAAGCGGATTATATAAGTTAACGAACAAAATTTAAAAATAGATAAGTAGCCTCTCTGAGAAAGCGGGTGGCTCTATCATCTTTGCTTTTCACCTTATCGTAATGCATCACTGGAGTAAAAATTGCTGAAGTGATCATCACTGAAGTAAGAATCGCCGAAGTGATCATCACTGGAGTAAAAATCGTATCAATTATTACATTTATTTAAATTATAAAAATATTATTGAACCATTTTCGTAGGCAAAAAATTATTAATTATAAATAATTTAACAATTGTAAAAGTAAAAAACTTTTTTTGTATTGACAATTAATATCAATCTATTTTTTTAAAAATTATATTCATTTGTATAATATATTTATTATTCTAAATTTAATAAGATTGGGTTAGTTTTATTGCTATTGACTTCTCCTTTAGCTTTGAAAAATATGGCTACCGGGGACGATAACAGTAGAGGAGCTTACAGCAGGAATGTTACGAAATCATTTAACATGGATAGTTTAACAATACAATTAGAAGCTATTAGTGTTGAGGAACCTTCTCTTACAACAACAATAAGAGATACCATTAAGGAGATACTTAAAAATGAAGGAAGGGAAATTATAAATTCGATTCTAAATCCAAACGTAGATATGGGTAATGAACACGATGAGATAATTATAACAAACAATATGTCCTTATCAGATATGGAAAGAATCCCAAATGTTGTAAAAAGTCTTAGGCAATTTTCAGATAATCCAAGTGAATTTAATTCGTGGAAGAAAAGTGTAGATAGAATACTTACCATTTATTACCATTTGAAAGAGACTCCAAAGTATTATGGGATTTATCGTTGTTAGGAATAAAATCGTTGGACAAACAGATATTGCATTAGAAGCATACAATACTTCGCTTAACTGGAAAAAACTTCTTAAATATCTAACATTACAATACGCTGATAAAAGAGATTTAGAAACACTGGAATACCAGACGAGTACAAAGAAATAAAATGGCCCAGAAATTTCATCAGGGGGTTTACTAACACCTCTTATTAATTCTAAACAATATATCCTGTATGGATATGGGGCAAGAATCCTTATTAAATATGACACGAATTTATAGGGATAAAGCTTTAGATACCTTTATAAGAGGATTAAGAGGTGAACTACCTCGACTATTAAGTATAAAAGAGCCGTTGATTTACCACAGGCTCTACATCTATGTTTAAAACTAAAAAATATGAAGTATAGCCAATAATAGTCAAAATTACTATAAAAAAAACCGCTTGGTAAAACCAGTACTAGCAAGACAATTTTACCCTGAGCTCTTACATAGCCCAAACAGGTCGCCTCGACCAAATTTTCAGTATCAACCGCAGACACTGCAGGTTCAACAATCTCACCAGTTTAATTCTAATTATAATTCTTGTCTATTACCGCCTAAACCAGTTCAAAGACCAGAACCAATGGGCGTAGACAAAAGTATCCAGTTAAGACAGGTTAGTTATATGAACAGACCAACTAACCAGAATGAATATGATAGAAATTTCTCAAAAAAACCTAATCATACCGATTCCAGGCATCAACATAATAAATTACAAGGAATTTATTAGACAGGAAATAAATATTCATATCAGCCAAAAGCTGTCAAAAATAATAGTGACACATTCCAGGGTTCCATTGATGATTATATGAAATCTAAACCGAGAAATGATTTTATAAACAATAACGTAATGTCTTAGGATTTTGCTGATATATATTTTTTAGGCTAGAGAGCTCGTCTCTACCTTATTTTGAATGTAAAACGAGCGACGGAAAAATTTTAAAATTCTTGGTTTTAACAAAAATTAGATACTATATAATAATAATAGTTTTTTCGCCAACTCAGTTGGATGCTAAATCGAAATAACCCACCATACGAAACTGAACTTATTCGGTCTAAAGTCAATAGGTATTAAGTTCTTTATTTTACCGGAACTTAAATCTTTTCATGCTATTTTAGGAAACGATAGCCTTAAAGATTTACCTGCTGTCATCCTTACCGCAAATGAGTTTATGTTAATAAAGAATAAAATTAAAATTAAACAGCAAACAACTCAATCAGTTAACAATATAAACATTAGAACTAATCACATATCGGAAGAACAAAAGCATAAAATAGATAAACTAGCAAAAAAATATACTAACTTATTTACTGAACCTAATGAGAATCTTACTTTCACAACTACAGTAAAAGGAGTAATTAGAACTACATCAGAAACCCGCATTTACTCACGATATTACCCATACCCTATGTCACTAAAGGACGAGGTCGAAAAAAAAAGTTTCAGAATTACTTAACATGGTAAAAAAAGGAAATCAAAATCACCTTATAACTCACCAGTATGGGTTGTTCCTAAAAAACTAGATATTACAGGAATAAAAAAATATAGAATGGTCATCGACTATAGGAAACTGAATTCAGTAACAATTCCTGATTGATATACGATTCCTGATATCAACGAAGTTCTTTCACAATTAGATAGCATTTTTTTCTGTACTTGATCTTAAAAGTGGATTTCACCAAATACCACTCAAAGAATCCGATATTGAGAAGACAGCCTTCTCTATTAATAATGCGAAATACGAGTTTACACGACTCCCATTCGGATTAAAAAACGCTCTCTGGAAGAGTTTCTGAAAAGTGAAGTCAAATTTTTGGGGTTCATTATTTCCTCAAATGGGATAAAAACAAATCCAGCAAAAGTGGAAGCAATTATGAAGTTTCCATACCCAAATACAATCAAAGAGTTGAGATCATTTTTAGGTCCATCAGGTTTTTATCACCGCTTTATTAAAGATTACGCTAAGCTTGCCAAACCCCTGACGGCTCTTCTAAGGGGGGAAGAATTTCCAAAAAAGAATGAGGAAAAACAAATAACTTTTAATGAAAATGCAATCGAAGCATTTAACATAATAAAAGGAACATTAATTTCAGAAGATGTCTTATTATCTTATCCTAACTTCGAAATGGAAAGAGAAAGAGATGCTCGCAATAGTATGGGCCCTTAAACAGCTAAGGAATTACCTATATGGATCAGCTAAGTTCAAAATATTCACAGATCATCAACCGCTAACACATGCCTTAAGCAATAAATATTGTAATTACAAGTTAAAAAGATGGAAAGCTATACTAGAAGAGTACAATTACGAACTTGTCTACAAACCCGGTAGAATGAATGTAGTAGCAGACGCATTATCAAGATCACCACAAAATGCTGAATTCAATGACAGCAACTCAAAACAGTGACGAAAGTTCTTCTCAAAATTTAATACAATTCAATGACACTCGCATTAATGTTTTCACAAATCAGTTAATTTTATCTCTTGGAGAAACCCCTTCTTATCAATTTAAAATAATTTTTCCTACATATCATCGACATCTCATTACAGAACAAGAATTTAATTTTGATAACCTGACACAGCTTTTAAAAAAATACTTGAACCCTTCAGTTACTAACTGTATAAAAACAGAAGACAGAATATTAAGCTTAATTCAAGAAATTTGCTCACAACACTTTCATTGATATAGAATACGTTATTCACGCAAAATAGTTACAGATATTTCTAATCAATCCGAACAAGAAAATATCATTATTACTGAACATAATCGCGCCCATAGAAATGATCGCGAAAATAAGATACAAATTTTAGCTGAATATTACTTTCCAAAAATGCAATCTAAAATACGCTCAATAGTAAATCAATGCAAAATTTGTAAACTAAATAAGTATGACTGTCATCCAGCTAAACCAATTCTACAAGAAACTCCTATTCCTGAATATGCTGGTGAAATAGTTCATATGGACATATATCATACAAATAGGTATGTAATACTAACGGCTATAGATATATTTTCGAAATATGCACAGGCAAAACTTATCAGATCAAGAGCAGTCGAAGATATTAAAGGGCCAATGAGAGAAATCCTATTAGCCTTTGGTGTCCCTTTTATAGATAATGAAAAAGCTTTTAATTCAAAAGCAATAATCTTTATGTTAGAAAATCAATTTAATATCCAAGTATTTACAGCTCCACCCTACTCTAGTTCAGTAAACGGACAAGTAGAAGGTTTTCATTCTACGTTAGCAGAAATTATGCGCTGTCTTAAAGCACAGCGTCCTCATCAATCTATGCCAGAATTGTTAGATAAAGCACTATTCGAATATAATTACTTAATCCATTCCACAATAGGTAAGAAACTAATTGAAACGTTCTTTGGCAGACAGATAAGCACTGATCATAAAATTTTATAAACTCATAGGAAAGAAAATATAAAAGATAAACAAAATATTGATTAGACTATCACAATAAAAACAGAACTAAACCTAAAAATTATGATGTAGGAGAGGAAATATTCATGAAAATAAATAAGAGACTTGGAAGCAAATTAACACCAAGGTATCGAAAAGAAATAGTAACAGAGAATAGAAACACTACAGTCTTAACACAATATGGCAAAGTAGTCCATAAAAGTCTCATAAAGAATTAAATTTTTGTTTTCTTTTTACCTCAAATGAGGAGTTACAAATATTAGAAGTATATGAAACTGTACTTGCCGAACTAACTTCAAATATAAATAATAAAATTAATAACCTTAACTTTAATAACCTCCCATTTCTAAAACGCATGGCCACAGAAATAAAACAACAGATTAATAGACTTAAGCCTAGATATAAGAATATAAGATCAAATAATGTAACTAATAATATATTAAGAATTTTACAAAACTAATTCAAGTATTCAGCATGAAATTTCTACTGTAATAAAATATAAACTTAAAATAATTAAAAATGAAATTATAAATATTGAATAAGCCCTCCAATGGAGAAAAGAAAAAATTGTAAACACATTTATATTATCAAATTAGAAATTGTTATAAATATTTTCGAAAAGAAAATATTTCATATTCCTTATGAAAACTTAAAGTAAGCATTGCAATTTGTAGATATTAGCACTGCTACCAATGAAAATCAAAATTTTTATATTATAAGTATACCTAACACTTCGGTCAATAATGTGTGTGACTAACTAATTAAAACACATTTTTTTGCCAAAATTCGTTTTTATTCATCAACATAGTCCCGTTTTAGGGAGATACAATCATTCCAACGCTTTTGCAATCTTTCGATACGCCTTTGTAAAAACGATTTTTCTTGCCGTTCAAAATAGGCGTTAGTTTCGAATGATTACTCATAATTGAGCCAAATCTCTACAACAGGGGCATCTTTGAGGTCTGCGAAGAACCAAGTAATCGCTGGGGCCAGATCAGCAAATCGGTGTATCGACTGTGACACGAGCCATGTCTGAGAAGAACAAAAACTGTTTTCTTCGCCAAATAGCCGTTCTTTGCGATTTCGTCTTTCAAACGCTCCAATAACGCTATATAATAGTCGCTGTTGATGGTCTCCCCCTTCTGGAAATAGTCGATGAATATTATTCCATGCGCATCCCAAAATACAGACGCCATAACCTTGCCAGCCAACTGCTGCGTCTTTGGTCGCTTTGGGCGGCTTTCACCGGCTGCATGCCACTCAGCAGACTGCCGATTTAACTCTGAAGTGAAATGGTGGATCCATGCTTCATCCATCGTGATGTACCGACGCAAAACTCTGACTTATTGCGCGTAAATATGTCCAAACAGCTCTTTGAATCATCGATTCGTTGTTGTTTTTGCTCCATGCCAGCTAAAAGGTATGAAATAGAAAACAGAGCACAGTCGCTCAACTAATTATTGTGTTTTGTGCATAATTTTTAACCGATTTTACTCATCAGTATCTTATTAAAAAGATATTTTAATTATCTATTAAATGAGTATATGTTAACAACTGTTGAAACAAGTAACAACGATAAAAAATGACCTTGAATTGAAAAATTTCTGTTTTTTGTACTGAAAACCCAACTTTGCTCGAGTGGCGCAACGTCATTTTTAATCCTATTGCTCCAAAACTTTGGGAATATCATTTTTTTGGTCAATGACATATTCCTAGGGGGTGCTCTCATTCAAAACTTCATTTTTAATTTTCCCCCTTATAACGTGAGCCACCCTAGTGTATTATGGTGTGTACACTACCTGCTGATATCTGTAGAATGTCACCAATCTCCTTCACTTTCACTTTACGGTCGGACATAATGATTTTCAGTGTTTTTTCAACGTTTTCCGGAATAACAGCGTCATTTGGACGTCCAGTAGATGGAATTTCATCGGTGTCTGTACGACCACGTTTGAATTCGGCATACCAATAACAAATGCTTCTTTTTGATGAAACAAAGTCCGAATAATGTTTTTCAAGCCATTCCTGGCATTGAACAGAATTTTTTTTCATTAAAAAACAATGATAAATCAGCGCACGAAATTGCTTTGAATTCATTTTTTTTGAAAACTCAGAAGTAGCGTCACTTAAAGCACTGTCACTTGTAAACAAATGGTCGGATTAACATATGATTTTGACAGTAAGCCTAAAAAGGTTGCCACTTTCGAAAAAAAATATTTATTTAGTATTAGTGCCGCCATCTATGTCTCAGTCACACACATTATTGAACGAAGTGTTACAATTGAGATGGAAATATGTGAAACAATTTGTTAAAATCTGTAAAACATAAAACAAACGTTATGAAATTAATTCGTAAACATTATTGTTTGTAAGAATTAAAAGTAAATGTAAGAAAAGTAATGAATTAGTTATATGGAGAAATAATGTAATCTTAAATGTAAGTGAATTAAATTGTATACCTATATTATTAAAACACAAACCATCAAACGGCATTATCATCATCACATCTTTACATATGCTACAATATTAAATCAAACAAGGATGTTTGAACTAAGAAGGGAAGAGTTAACGAACAAAATTTTGATAAGTAGTCTCTCTGAGAGTGCGGATGGCTCTATCATCTTTGCTTTTCACCTTATCGTAATACAGGTGCATAGGCGCAACATGAGTAGAGCTTAAGAAGCGATAAAATAAAGAGCTACAAAAAATAATATTTTTTTATTTAATTTATATATTTGGGTAATCATATGGATCATTGTGGGTAACAACTACTAAAAACTGCAAATATAAAATATGATTCCGCATATTTTACAAAACAGATTGTTTCTCATGCTCCGCTTGTACAAAATCGAGTTTTACTTTATGAATTTAGATTAAATAATGAAACATAAAATTCCTTGTCGGATGAGAAATCAGTCTACAGGAACGCAAAATTTTAAAGGTACTTTTACATCTTCCCACGTAAAATAAGTCGACTTTAAAGGACAGTATGTTAAATCAGCCCAATAATAAAAGACTAACTATACAGGAATACATGTAAAATACGGCTTGTGAAATAAAAACTGCGGTAGAAACTATGCCTTCAGGAAATTATGATCTCAACTAAGTACTATATCAAACAGATGTCAATTACATAAATTCAAATTCTCTTCTTTCACAAAGAAAATTTTAGAAATCAAGAAATAATCTTTTGCATTTTACAACGATGGTTAATACATTTGGTATGTCCGACAGAATTGCGTCTTGCTTAGCACCCACCCTCTTTAAAAGGTTGACAGATAAACACGGTGAGTGTGTTGTTATGAATAAAAGAAAAGTAGTAAAGGAAATATTTGTTTAACTAACAGTAACAAAAATGTATCATAACCACTACAGCAATATTGCAAAGAATCCTGCTTCAGTTGTCATGGCCTAAATGCTTAAATAATGATTTCGTGAAAGTGGCAAACAAATATTTTAAAACAAAACATCTAACTAATTTATTTTAAACTGAAACACTTTCTTTCAGTATGTTGATTGGCATTTGTTATGATTGGTAAACAATAAATACTGACCCAGAAAGTTGAACTTTACGAAACTCCAGTTAAATGAGCTATAATCATGTTTTGTAAAAAATTGTAATCGCACTTTTAATATATTTCGCTGTGTAGATTTAATTAGGTTACGTTGGAATGGTGGCTTCGTACACGAAATCCATTTGTGTTAAAAAAATTGCCTTGTATGGATGTGCTTAGATAATAAAGTCTTGTAATACGTTTATTAAAAAATTGTTAATAAGTTCAGAATTTTTGTTGAAATTAAATGTTAGTTTTGGTTTACATATTAATTTTTTCCAAAAATTCACAAAAATGCTTGGCTATGCACTTGGTACCGTTCATCTTTCACATTTTATTCTGTGTTGTACATTATAGTCTGGCAGTGCATCTATTTAACTAATGTTTTACCAAAGAATCTGTAGTACAAAGAAGTGCCACGCTCATACAAACGAAATACCCACTTTATTTTGCTGGTGAATTTATAATAAATCCACCCAACCTCATGCAACAATGTTCGATCGAGTCAGAACTGGTATGATGTTCAGTTCAAACCTATATTTGAGTCAAGTAAGGATGACAAAAGCCCGACTGCATACATATTCAATCATACATGCAACCCTCTGTATTACATTATAAGCATGTTTGTATATTTGTTCGCTATAAAATGTTCAAGCGATCAAACAGCATTTCAGTGTTTGCTATTGGTATGAATTGTGGTGTAAAAACACTTACAAATTTATTTATGTCTCAAATCTGATTTTTTCCATTCTATGAAGGTTTATTCTTAAATGTTGTCCAAGCGCAATGTTTCCGAAGCAATATCGTAATCACCAATTTTAACATTTCAATCCGGTGTATATAGCATTTATGCGTTTCCTCAAACCTGGAAGCATTATTAGTGGTTTTAATGACTTCTACACATTTTTTCATTACAATTTTTCATATATTTTTAATATTTTTATTTTCTTTAAAAATCCTAAAAATTGTAACAGACTTCACAAAACACGTCTTATTTACAATAATATTTTTTAAAATAATTACAAAAAGTCACCAAAAACTCAAACTATTAAGAAGTAGTTCCTTTTAAGGTAAAATATATGCACAAATGTGCAATAAAAACATACATATTTATATACTGAAGACTTAATGTCTCCAATATCACATTTGTACATACATAATGGTTTTTGTAGTGCATCATTTTTTGCAATAAAAAAATAATATATTTTATTACTCTTTACTCAAAGTATATGGAAAATTTATTTGAAGGATTTTTTTACCATTCACTTCGTTACTAATCCATGTATATTAATTAAATAAACAAATAAAAACAAGAAAGGCAAAAGAAACAGGCGTATAAAAACAATTGTGGGTTGCAATGAGTTTGAACTGAACATCATACCAGTTGTGACTCGATCGAACATTGTTGCATGAGGTTGGATGGATTTATTATAAATCCACCAGTAAAATAAAGTGGGTATTTCGTTTGTATGTGCGTGGCACTTCTCTAGATTCTTTGATTTTACCATAGGGACTATACTTTTGGTGTGAATATTTTTGAATATTTTTGCATTTATGTGCAGTGTGATCTTATTTCCTGTGTGGGAATTTAGATATTCTCTATTCTCGTACTAACCTAATATATTTTGTGGTATGATTAACAATTAAAAATTTTTGAATTGTTTGATAGTGTAATCTATGTAGCGGATAGTATCTTTAAATCAGTTATGCTGCTTCATTCCTGTTACGACACTGTACAATTTGGTATGTGACCAATTTGGAGATATTCTTAATTGTATCATAAATTTATTTGCGTTTTAGAAGTTAGAACTTTTCAAAGACATTAATAAGTTTTTTGACTCAAAATTTTGTATGGATACTTTCGTTTAAATTCTATAATTAATTTTTATTTAAAATAAGCAGTTAATTTAATATGTAACTAACAACACTAATTTCTAATTCCCAATATAATAATTTACTTTTTTCATTGTTTTAGGCAGCCAAATTAACAAAATATGCAAAGTATCAAAAAGTATGTGATACGATATTTGGTATATTTACTGTGGTATGGATAATTTCTAGACTTGGTTTTTATCCGCGCATAATTTACAGGTAAGCAACTACTTTTATGTTTACTTTATATACTAATGCTTATTAAGCGGTCATTTAAGGACTTCAGTCGGCCGATTCTATTAATCACTATCGATAAAGCTCTAATCTCTACGCTTAAATTCTTAAATAAGCGCTTCGTTTATTTTAGGAGAATTAGCAATCATGCGATTTTTATCCGGCAATATGAATAGTGCCAAAAAGCATTAAAATGTCAATATAAAAACAAGAATTGTAAGCAAATATTAGTTGCAATTATAATTTAAATTTGAAATTTAGAATCTGTATCAAAAAAAAATTTAACCACTGCAAAATTTAAATGAAAATTAAATTAAAACAATATTGGTATATTGATTAATCAAATAATGGACTGTTATTATTATTATTATTATTATCCAGATATTACGAGGGCTGCTGTATATATTTCTGGCCTATGCAACATTAAGTGTTGCCAGGTGCAATCTGACATTTCCATGGGAAAGGTTGACATTTTTTAGCATAACATCACTCAGAACGTGTTGTCATTTAATTGTGAATAGTTTTATTTACAGAGACTTGAAAAATGGAATTAATACATGAACATTTTCGTGCTATCATTTTTCATAACTTTCGACGTGGATTATCACGACAAGAGTGCATTGATGAACTTAAATCTTTGTATGGCGATGAAGCACCATCCTATAGCACCGTGAAAAACTGGTTTAATGAATTCAATCGTAGCCGACGTTAGCTCAACGACGAATTCCGTGAAGGTCGTCCAAAAACGGCCGATATGCCAGAGAACATTGATGCCGTGCGTGAACTGATAATGCAAGATCGTCATGTGACATACCGTGAGATAGAGGCATCTTTGGGCATTTCGCCCACCAGCACACATTCGATATTGCATGAACACCTGGCAGTAAAAAAGGTTTGTTCTTGTTGGATCCCGCATAATTTGACAATCGCTCAAAAAAAGGCTCGATTGGTGCAAAGAAATGTTGAAAAAATACGTTCGCGGTGCTTCAAACGACGTTTATAAGATCATCACAGGTGACGAATCATGAATCTATGCATATGAAACAAAACAACAATCGACCGTGTGGGTCTTCGAAGACGAGCCAAATCCAACGAAAGTTGTTCGTGGAAGAAGCACTTCGAAGGAAACAGTCGCCTGTTTCTTCGGCAAAACTTGAACAACGAAGGACGGTCACTTCTGAGTGGTACACCACAATTTGTGTGCCTGAAGGGTTCGGAGAAATTTGAAAAACGAACAAGAGAAGACGAATCATTGTTCACCATGACAACGCGAGCTGTCACACATTGGCTCAAACCAGCGCCTTTTTGACCGGCCAAAACGTCGAATTGATGGGTCTTCTTTTTTGACTTCTTTTTATTCCCGCACATCAAGAAAAAAAATGCGTGGTCAACGATTTTCGTCGCCAGAAGCTGCTGTCGAAGCTTTCAAAAACCATGTTTTGGAGGTGTCTCAATTGAAGTGGAAAAAGTGCTTCAACAATTGTTTTGATTGCATGCAAAATTGTATAAATCAGGCTGGAGAATACTTTGAAAAACAATAAAACAATTTTTGATGATAAATATTAGCATTTTTATTATTAGACCAGAAATATATATAGCAGCCCTCGTATTAAATAACTAATAATTGAATAATATCGAGGGCAATGTGTAACAATCATACATTTTGTTCACTGTCTCACAATTCAATT
>NC_051846.1:98720210-98735406 GCF_002237135.1 Teleopsis dalmanni | reverse complement strand
TGAGACCGCCGATAAGACTTTGATATTCTTTATTCACAAGTGCATCACATTCGTTTTCGCTTTTTCAAATCCGAACCAATTACCCATGGCGAAGACGCGCCATTACATTCACTCATGCCCCATCGTTTTAGCAACTCCTTTGATGAATACTAATATCACCTCGTGTTTCATTTCTCTCGATTTCCAACCCAAGATAAAACGAAATCGATCCACGATTATCAACTTCAACATGTTCGTTCAATTGGTCTATGATTCCATATCGTCTACATACACTGCAATGAAGCACAAATTCTCCACTTGACGTCTTACATACATACAGCTATCGGATAAACACCTTCCAAATTCCAATGTCTCCAAAATTTGCGTCACTTTTTTATTCCATTCACGCCCAGTTTGCTTCAATCCATATAAAGCTTACACATTTTGCTGCGATTGTAAATATTTTCAAATTTTGATGGTTGGCGCATAAACACCTTCCTGCAAGTCACCATTTAAGTACGCTGCAACAATGTCAACATGATTTACTAAAAGCTTATGCCTTGCAGCCAGTGCTAGCAGTAACCGAATTGTAGACTGTCTTACCACAGGGGAAAATATTTTAGTATAATCAACCTGATACTGTTGAGAACATGCTTGAGCAACTAACCTTGCTTTGTATTTTTCTATTGTCCCATCCGGTTTCCTCTTAACTGAGAAAACCCACCTACAACCAATTATATTTTTATCTTCAGGTTTGTCTATCAATGACCAAGTATTGTTTTTTAATAAAGATATGTATTCTGTATTCATTGCCTTTTTCCAATATTCAGCATCTCCTGAATGTAATGCTTCCTGTGCAGTCTGTAGATTTTCTGCATATAAACTTAGTTTTTGTTGTTTTGCTCTATTTCTCGTATTCCTTTCTTCAACATTTTTCTTATTTTCAACATTTTTCTCTTCCAGATCCAAATCATTTTCAGTGATTTCCGAATCACTGTGCATGCTGGTTGTCGTTTCATGTTCTTTCTCTATGTCACAAGAAATCATAACTGAAAACTCTCAAAGGCTATCCTTTAAAAGTTTATACTATCTAGCACATAAACTAGTAGTTTTATATTTGAAGGTTTAAGCAGACTAGCACTTGAGCTGTTGCTTTTTTGAATATATTGATTTGGCAGACTAGCGCTTAAGCTGTTGCCGAGCGTAATAAAAGGCGAGATTATTGATTTAAATCTGATCGTTTATTATTAATGTTTCAATTTATATACAAATTTACAATGCACGAAATCGATAAATCATCAAAATTAAAAATATTCATTAATTTGCAGTATACAAAAAAACAAAGAAACTACATAATTAACATATTAACCAAAACTGTATTAATTTACAAAATATTTATTAATTGTTTCACTTTAATGAGGCCAAACACTTTCGTCAGTGCATTAACCACAAAAAAGCTGCTGTTGCAACATTACAAAGCGTTGGCCTATAAACAAACAAGTAGCACTTGAATTGTGCAAGCAATAATTGTTAAAACATATGCTTATACTGCAAAATAAAAATACCAATAAAAAATATAACTACTAAACCTAAATAAATAATGATAACATAAAAATCCAAGACGTAAATCTAAGGCGTAAGCCTTAACAATAACATTACCTAATTAATTTGAATTTTTTTGAGCACAACCGTTTTTGGATTTGAGAATCCTATGCAGAATGACTGATTTTCATCTACAATTACTTTTTGTTGATTTTCCTCCTTCACAAATGAATTTTCAAGAAATTTCACATCCCTTGCTTTTATAATATTTCGTTTTGAAGAGTTGTATAATATATGTTATAGCCCTTTGTTGAAGTTTCATAGCCGATCATTTTGCATACAGTTCCTTCTGGTGCAAATTTGCCTCCGCTTCTGTTCTTATTTAGCACGATCACGTCGCATCCAAATGTTCGTATGTAGTGAACAGATGGTTTTCTCACAAACCAACGTTCATATGGGGTTACATTCAGCAACACCTTTGTAGGTGATCTATTTCACAAATAACAGGCAGTGTTTATAGCTCAGCTTCAGCCCATAAAAATTGAGGTAAATCAGAATCGAATAATAAGCACCCTGCCATTTCTACGAGTGTTCTATTTACTCTCTCTGCTACACCATTCTGCTGAGGGCAATGGGTTAGCGTCGTTTGATGCAATATACCGTTTTTCTCAAAAAAGGATTTAAATTTTGAGTTTACGTATTCTTTACCATTATCAGTCCTTAGTGTTTTAATTGACTTTCCACTCATGTTTTGACCTAATGCAGCAAAAACCTTAAATGCATCGAAAGCATCTGATTTTTGTTTTAAGAAATATACAGAGATAAACCGCGAAAAGTCATCGACAAAAGTTATAAAATATAGTGAACCACCAAGTGATTTTGTTTTAAAAGGTCCACACAAATCACTATGCACCAACTCAAGTGGCGCTTTTGTTTTTATTTGAGCATAACTTTTATATGGTTTCGCACTTATTTTACATACACCACAAGTTAAACACTCAAAATCACTGGACATCTTTATATTCAAACCAATTACTATGTCTTTATCTGATAATTTATTTATATCATTCGTATTTAGATCTCCATACCACATGTGCCATTTTTTATAATGATTTTTTGTATACGCACTTCCGCATTGTTCTTCAAATTTTTCGAGTTTAAAATTCACTAAAAAGATTCCATCTACTTCATTTGCTTCAAATAGTGTTTCTTTGTCTTTATTTTTAATTATCGCGTTTTTTCTTGCAAAAAATACCGTATTTTCAGATTTTAATATTTTGCTTAATGATAAAAAATTGCAATGTAAACCGAAAACGAAGAGAACATTTAAGAGAGTTAAGTTTGCATATTTTGTCTTTACATTTAGTGTTTCTCTCCCCTCTGAATATACACAGTCACCTGACGGCAACACTATTTTTTGCTTCCACGCCTCAAGAGAATCGAATAACTCTTTTCTTGGGCTCATGTGAGATGTACGTGTCCCCTTTGATGGCATTTATAGCACTCGATATTGTTGCTCATCCAGCTCTTCTTGTTGTTATTGTTATTTTTATGTTGTTTCTATTATTTGCATTATACAGCATGTTGAAGTTTTTACCGTTACTTTTGTTTTTATTATATCGGTAATTCTTGGTATTGTGATGTCTGTTATATTCAATATTTGATGTATTTACCCCTAGAAGTCGTTCATCATTTCCTTCACCTTTGCATCTCGTCGCCTTACTTCTTTTAGGATTTAGGCAATTTAGCCCTACTTTCTACGGCAACTACGAAATTTTCCATTTCATCCGGCAACGCACATAACAATAAAACCGATATAAATTCTTCATTTAATTCAATATTGATACTTTTGAGGCTGTCCACAATAGTGCAAAATTCGCCTATTTGGCTTGATATGTTCTCTATACTCTTTATTTTAAAGCATGCGAGCTGTTTAAACAAATTAACTTTACGGCACGCTGTATTTGATTCATATAAATTTTTTAAAATATCCCAGGCATCCTTCGCTTCTAAGTTTTCGCTGGATTCACTGGTTTACTGTATTTAACACTCAAGTTGATTGTAGCAAGCGCTTTTTGATCTGATACAATTCAACTTGTCTTTTCTGCTGAAGCTTCCGGACATTTACTCCCGATTACATTCCACAAATCTAAAGTAATCAATAAACTTTTGACTTGTACCGACCAAATCGAGTAGTTATCACTACTTAATATTTCAATACTTGAAACCGAAAACTATTTAAAATTAATACACCTGGGCCCATAACCACTGTTAGTAAAAACGTGCTATTGACACGTGGCCCAACTAAAACCAACACCACCAAACAAAGAACACAACCGTATTCGTTTAATGTCTTTATTCAACTAAAACTAAAGCACAACAATGTATCAGATAAAGTAAGGAACGAAGAATAAGAATAAATAAGAGTAAGAATAGTTATAAGTGCAATGGATTGCTGTGTTGCCATGTACAAATTATGCAACACTATGTAAATTATTCAGGGATACATCTAGATAAACCAATTATGCGTAAACAAGTCCCCGGGCTATAACCAAATTTCTGCAAAAATGCTAATAGAGTTACCTTAAATAGCTTTGAAAATATTAACGGAATACTTCAATTAGGGTAGTTACATTAAAGTTGGAAAATTTCGGAAATTATAATGAAAACCAGGAAAAAACTTAACATTACCGTCTTCATATAGATCCATAAGCCTTTACCAATACTGTCAAAAGTTTTTGAACGAATGTTTATCGGGAAGATAACAAAATATTTACAGCAAAGCTGCGTAATACCTCAGCACCGATTTGGTTTTCGTGCCAAACATGGCACCACCGCTCAAGTGAATCGCATAACAAATGAGATTAGGAAAGCATTTGAAGATAAAAAATTCTGGCCTGCTGTCTTTTTTGATATAGCCCAAACCTTAGATAAGGTTTGGCATGCTGGACTTATTTACAAAATCAAGAAAATACTCCGAACTACGCTCACAAAATACTAGTCAACACCTTGAAGTCACTGCAACTTGGCTTGCAAACTGATGCATACGCGTAAATGAATGTTACGCATATAACGTTTACCATGCGGAAGGACACATGTCCCTAAGTTACCTTCAACGGTATCACCATTCCACAATCAAACACCGTATCGTATCTGGGTGTACATTTGAATAGAAGACTAATGTTACGCAAACTTCTTGAGGCTAAAGCTAAAAGCACAAGAAGTTCATTGCTTATTGAACAAAAACTCCAATTTACGCCTAAACCACAAAGTGTTCCTCTATAATAGTTTAGTTAAGCCAATCTGAAAACATGGCACTGAATAATGCGTACTCAATTCAAAATCCTTCGCTCAATTACTGGTGCACCATTGTATAGAAGAAGCGATAAAATACATGTAGATCTAGAAATACCACTTGAAATTCAAACGAACCTCTTAGCAATGCATCTACTGCTAACCCAGCCTTCTTCAAGATTACACAGAAAACACGTGTCAACACACTAATTTTTACTTTCATATGTTCATTAAATTATTTACTTACTTGAAAATTTTTTATTAACAAATTAACTATTAAAATTTAAATATCAGCTATTAACTTTAATTATTATCAGTTAACTCTAACTATGGTTGTTTGCTTTAGTTTTTTAAGATTTGAAGACTAATTGTAAATATTTTTTATAAAAAAGAATCAATAAATAAATAGATATATTCAAAATAGCTGATTTTAACAAGAGGCAAATTCATTAACAAATCGACACAACAGGTGTGGTCACGATTTAGAGTTGCACTTCTACTCTATTACACATGAAACTTTTTTGTGAAATTCGAAATTTGTGTCAAATTTAATGTATAATAACAACATTTGAAGTGTTATGAAAAAGTTATATGGAAATCAAAAAATTTTGATTTTACCTAATAATTGCTCGCGTTTTTTTCGAATACAATCGGATTTTTATCAACTTACATGCAAAATATCATTTATTTTAAATGATGGAAGCGAAAATATCGTTTCATTGCGCAAGTAATATCGTTATCTTTTATATTTTAATATCTTTTATTTTAATTATATCTTTTATTTTAAATATTATTTGTATTGTCTATCTAGGGAAAAGTTCCTTATTACTAAAACATGTCATTAAAATTTGAAATATTAAATTATACATAATATTTACCTATAAATACAAATGTATATTTTAAATATAAAAAAAATATTTTTCCTTTTAAAATTACGCATAGCACTTGCTACTGACACTTCGGCATTGATTTAATATTGATGACTGTAAAATGCTTGTATTTTTTTGCTGGGAGTGTGTTCAAAATAATGTACAAAATGTGACGAAAATAAGTTTAACAAATCTCATGTATAAAAAAAGAAAAAAATTAAAGAATGAACCAAAACATCACCTGCTAATAGCAGAAGATTAAAACCTTGATTAAACTAATGACCGCAATGAATAGGAACAATGAACTGAACAGGATAATAAGACAAAGTTTATTAATTTATGTTGAAGTTATTTGAGCCAGCGCACATGAGCAGTTTTACCTTTTATTAACTCGAGATATCTTCAAAACCCCTCTTTACGCCTTGACTGGATTAATGTTTATCACTTCATCAGACTAAGTAATAATTGACCTTGAATCTGCATACCTCCCCGAGGAGTCTGTAACCATTCTGAGATTCGAAAACGCGGCGTTGGCAAGTCTGTCAGTTTTCGAAAGTAATTTCAGGGCTCTATCCTTTATGTATTTCTTGATTGAATCAATCTTGAGGTCTCTGAGAATGCCATTCGTCCTAATGTATCATGGTACCTTGAAAAGTCTTCTCAGAGCCTGGCTTTATTCAGTTTCTAGATGGCGAATAGTAGTGTTTGAAGCTTTGCTAAACGCTTCACATCCATATAGAAGTGAACTATTTGGTTATACATCAGCTTACTGTTCTTAGCATTGAGATTTTCATTTCTAAATAGCAGTTGGATGTGATGAAGAATTTTGGCACAGCTAATTCTTTTCAGTTGAACATGTTTAAGCCATGTGAATCGTTTGTCCAACGTGATGCCGAGATATTTAACGCTATCGTCCCAGTTTATTACCATATCTCTCACTCTCGACGAATTCTGTTTCTACTTACGTGTAATAAACAGCCTTAGCTTTTTCATTATTGATTTTTATTTTTCATTTCTGGAAATACTCCAGAATGAGGTTTATATGCTCTATGCTCATTATGTTGAGAGCACATTTATCTGACTATCGTCGTCATATAACACCAGAATCGAGGGACCTTACATAGGAATAACAGATGTATAAATGTTGTAGAGAATGGCGGAAAGTGGTGTACCCCGGAGGAACTGTTGATTTTCGTACGAAAGAACCTCCCACGTAGGAAGCTGCCGATGATCTTAGTTAGTCTGCCTGGAACAACTAGATGAGACATTTTTACTAACAGGCCATCATGCCAGACCTTGTCAAAAGCTTTAGAAATATTAAAAATGATCATTCCAGTTGACTCTTTTCTACTTAGGGCTTTTGGATCATTTGGACCGGTCACTCTTAAAGCCAAATTGCCCGTCGGGGAGTATATTGCGTGCAGCTACTACAGCATTTAATCTGCCAATAATTACCCTTTCGGCTATCTTTCCTTGGCAGGCTTATGAGGCGCCACTTCTGCGGGAATTGTGCGTTCTTATCCGGTTTGGGGTTTGAAAATGACTGTGACCAGCTTCTAGGGCTTAGAAATTCACCTAGCTTGAGCATGCAATTAATTATGTTAGTTATAAGTTGGATTGCATTCTCCGGCAGGTTACGTAGACATCTGTTGTTATCTTTAATCTCTCTATAATTTGGGAGATTTCTTTGTTAGTGCATGGTGCAATGCTATCGTTTGGTTCTTGATCCAGAATATTATTTGCCTCCTCGAAGATGCGTTCTTCTTTCTCTGAGTCTTCATTGGGCTGAAATTGTAATTCAAATGTGTCCGCGAAGGCCTTGGTTTTTTCTAAATCTGTATATACCAAGCCTGTCACTTCATGGATGGTGGGTATTACTGGTTTATACTTCAGCTTGAAGTACTTATTCATAGCTCAGAAGGCTTTATTCCCTGTTTCAAGACCCATCAAAAATTTACCCCAATTCACGTTTTTAAATGCATAGATTTTTTTCCTGATTTCATTTGAAAGACGGTTAGCCTCTTTTCTACTCTCCGGGTCACCCGTTATTTAAGCAAATTTCCGGATTCTGTTTCGATTTCTAATTATGTTTTTAATATGCTGCGGTAAGTTAAAATAACTGCATGGTTTTCTATCTTTGAGGTTATCCAATTACTCTAAGGTTTCTGGATTGTTATTGATGCAGCTAACGTCTACAAAGTTCTTGAACGCATTCCAATCGGTGGTAGAGAAAATAGGTGTCACTGGCGTTATTTGAATTCCAAAACGCCCTTTTTAGCCTCACAAAACTTTAGATTTCTTACATAGAATTGTTTAACCAAAGAACCCCAAGTGTTAGTCCCACGTAGCACAATGGGGACAATTTTTCTTAGTTTCTTGTCATATCCTCATCGCTGGAACCAGCAGAACCACGAGAGGAGCTAAGTGGGGAGGGTGGTGAAACCCTCTTCCTTTTGTTGTTGCGGTCTTGCAAACTAACTGTATTTGGCTTTGAGCGGTTTTGCAGCTGCTGCTCCACCTCTACGCAATGGGACTCTTGGAATTGCTGCAACAACTTTGGGTAATTTTCTTGCAAGAGTTCAGTGAATTTTTTAACTTCGGAGAGTTCCGCTACCATGGTTATAAATTCAGCTGAAGATATCGATTATAATTGGGGGTTTTCATCCAGGGGTTTTGACTTGTCTTCATTATTGTCCGTTTCTTAATGTCCATATTCTTAATGAAGCCTACTTCTTTAACTGAAAATATTTAAACAAACAGTTTTATATTCACTGAAAAATACAATACTATTCAAACTGTTTCTGCACAGTTGGAAAACCACTGATAAATCGGGCCAGTCGAACACAAACAGTTTGAATGTCACAAAGCCTTTCAAACTGTTCCTTTGATGTAGTGCCTTTAAAACTGTAAATTAAGAATAAACCTGGACTTATCCTACTTGTTCAATTCTTTACTAGATGTTCGATTTTCTTCCAAGAAAAGTAGGCCAGAATTTTTCAATACACTCACTGTGAATTACAAAGTGATGCGCACTAATGACGATCATATTAACAGTGATAATTCAAAATTTGACGTTACAAATAATTTTTCCCAGCACAAAAAAAAAATGAAACGTTCATGAACTGTGTTTCATTAAAAAATAAAATAAAAACAAAGTTTAATTATGCAAAATATGTCGGCAAAGAAAAAAGCATGTGCTTTTCAAAAGAATTATTACAAAACAGGCCGCTGAAGAATCTCAAGACCACATAGAATGTAGAGACAGAAATCAAAGCAATTACTGCTGCGATGATTAATACATTCGAAAACGCTTGTCCCCAAACCAGCATTATAGAAAAGTCGTCGACACCCTGGTGAAATCGGGACATTGATGCAACTACCCAACGGAAACGATTCGTGGCATTATTTCTGTTCGAGCATGAAAGGGCATGAAGTAAGTCGGTTACAAAAGATGCTCACCAAAGACCCGGTCTAAAGGCTTGGTTTAATCTGAAAGAAGGATGGTACAATGACGGAGACCGTAGAAGAGTCATTGAGTACTCTCATGGAGACTCAGTTTCCAGGAAGTTTCAAATTTGATGATCACTGGCCTTCTCCGAAAAGGGGAATGAACAGAGAAGAAATATTTGAAGCAGAAAGGATAGCGACCACGCAGTTAGGAATGCCATCTTGACATTCGCTCCATTTAAGTCACCGGGGCTGGATGGCATATTTCCAGCGCTCCTGCGAAGGGGAATTGACCTGCTCGCAGTTAGGCTCACGGAGATATTCAGTACGTCACTGGCAACAAGGTACGTCCCTAAAGTTTGTAGAAAGTCAAGCGTACTTTTCTACCAAAACCAGGAAAAAAGGATTACACAAAAGCAAAGTCATTTAGGCCAGTTAGATTTACCTCTTTCTTGCTTATAATCATGGAAAAGGTAATAGTGGACTATCTAGAAGGCACTACGCTAATAAAATATCCTTTAAGCAGATGTCACCACGTCTATAGGGCGGGGAGATCCACAGAGACTGCCCTGCACGCGGTCGTGAGGATATCTAACTTCAGGAAGCATTTCGATGGACATCGAAAGAGCATTTGACAAAGCAATCTTTGATAAATTAAAATCTGCTCTAGCTGACCGAGAAGTCGGTTCACTCATTATTGAATGGATAGATTTCATGCTAAGGCAAAGAGCAGTAAATCTACAAAATGGAAGACATAGATTGAGAGGCAGAGCAGTCAGAGGTTGTCCACAGAGAGGGGTGCATTCACCATTCCTGTGGAACGTGACCATAGACTCTCTACTTCAACAGCTTGACTTTAAAGGCATACAAACAATTGGGTTGGCAGACGATATAGCACTGATGATGAACGGCAAGTTCCCTGACACTATTAGAAACCTAATGGGAAGTGTTCTCAAATGCGTCGAAAAATGGTGCAGGGAACAAGGCCTGACTATCAATGCGACGAAATCAGACACTATCCTCTTCACGAGGAAGAGAAGTCTGTCAATGGAGCCCTTACAACTTTTCGATAATAAAATTCGCATATCAAAGTCGGTGAAGTATCGAGGAATCATCCGGGATAATAGACTGACCTGGAATGAACATGTGGATCAAAAGATCAGAAAATCGAAGAGACCCCTATTTCAGTGTAAGAGACTAACCATGCGCACCACACCAACACCAGCGTTAGAGGCGATGGTAGGTTTGCTTCTGTTGGATTTACATATAAAGAAAACGGCGGCACTGGCAGCAATTTGAATGAACCAGAGCTCCACATGAAACAACTTCGGAAAATTGGTGGGCCATCGGAAAATTCTTGACCTCGTCCAGACGGCTGTCAAGGAAACCCAGATGCCATTGGAAAATGAAAAGAGCTTATGCGAACGGAAGCCACTTCAGCTTTAACTCAATAACGACATCCGAGAATAGAAGGACGAAAAAAGATCTAAGTAATTTCGTGATCTACTGCGGCTAATCCTTCACTTCAGTGGGGCCATTTGTTGGACGGTACGCTGTCCCAACGTTTCACCATAAATAAATAATACCGTTACAACTCAGCAAAAATCTGGGAACTCGTGTTGCTAACCAAGTCGTTATAGTAGGTCCTTCAATTACTCCAGCTACACTTCAGTTGTCAGAAGTATTCCAAGAACTTCTTCGACGGATAAGACACGATGCATCACTTTTGACTTTAAAATATTCATGAAATTTATTTATAAAGTTTGCACGCACTGCACTTTTGTATTTCACACATGAAAGCTTTTCTATGTTTCTCAATAAGAATTGAAGAAGTCTATGCAGTGCTCCGGAAGATAAAAATAAAAAAAACAAGGCCGCAGGTGAAAATGGAATTCCAGCCGAGTTTTTAAAATATGCCACGCCTCAGTTTATAGAGCATATGACTGAAGCATATAATTATATATTTGATAAAGCAGTTCAACCTAATAATTACAAAAAAAAATTATAACATTTTGCCTATTTAAAAAAGGTGACGCAAATAATGTGGGAAATTATAGAGGAATAGCATTTCTTAATCCATCAGCTAAAGTATTTACAACCCTCCTATGTAATAGAATCAAAAATTGGGTAAATGAAAAGAACATACTATGCGAATTTCAATCAGGAGTTACAAAAGGTTACTCAACGGTAGATAATAATTTCTTCGTCACTAGTGTAGCGCCAGAATTTATTGCAAAAAACACCAAGTTATATGTTTTTTACGTAGATCTTAAAGCTGCTTTCGATACAATACAAAGAAACGCACTATTTTACAAACTTAGCCAGCTGGATCTTTCAACAAAAATTGAAAACAATTCAAAGTCTATACTGCAATAATGAGTGAACAGTATGGGAGGAAGATGTACTTCGAGATGGTTCCAAACGTGTACCGGAGTGAGACAAGGTTGTGTCTTAAGCCCTATATTATTTGCACTGTTCGTTGATGACTTAAGTAAATTTCTTCCTGGTGGTGTTATGATTGCCAACATGTCCCTAAAAGTACTATTATATGCTTATGATATTGTGGTCTTTGCAGATTCTCCATTAATGTTACAAAATACGATAGATGAGTTAAATAGATATTGCAACTTATGGGGACTATCTATAAACACAAACAAATCAAAAGTGATGATATTTAAGAAATATGCTTGAAGATTGAGAAATGACAAAAAATGGTACCTTAACGATGATCAATTAGAAGTGGTTAATATTAATAATATTAATTAATATTAGTAATATTAATAATATTAATTAATATTAGTAATATTAATAATAATAATAATATTAATATTAGTGATTAATATTTAATATTAGTTAATATTAGTATATTAATATTATATTAATATTAATATTAATATTAATATTAATATTAATATTAATATTAATATTAATATTAATATTAATATTAATATTAGTAATATTAATATTAATATTAATAATTAATAATAATTAATAATTAATAATTAATATTAGTAATTATAAATATCTAGGAATAAATATGAAATACAACCCGAAGTTCGATAACCACTTGAACAAAAAGTTAAAGGAAGCTAAATTGGCTATTAATTGTACCTGGAAAAATATCTTGGGGAAATCGGAAAGTGTCACTGTCCGTAAAATACAAAGTTGTTGAAGCCACAGTTAAATCAATTTTAAATTATGCAGCGCAAATCTGGGGTGTGGATAAATATAATGTAGTAGAAAAATTGCAGACATTTTATATGAATAGAACATTACGTCTGCCAAAAAAATATCCCAAATTATATGGTGCATATAGAGACTGGATTACCGACGCTATATACTCAAACATTGAAATTGCATTTTGATTACATTAATCGTGTTAGGATTTTGCTAGATAATTGGATTCCTAAAATATTTGCGTAATACCTAATAAATGAAAAAGATTAATATTTTGAAAAATGGTCTGAACTGGCATCCTAGTTAAATGTGACTAATGATTTGGGTATTGAGGATAACTGAGAACTGCAGCAGAAAAATGTAATAACGAAACTAATTATTGTAGAAACGGCAAGAAATAGTAACTCGAGGGATGCATATCGTAACCTGAAATATAATCTAGTTGTCAATAATTACTTTTACGAGCAATACGACATAGAAACTATAAAAACAATATTCAAAACCAGCGACGAGCTCTTACGATTGTACTACATACCGTATGAAAGTCAAGACACGCTGTGTACAATATGCAACCTTAAATTGAAAAGTGATGTAATGTAATTAGTAAGCGAATAACCTATTTTTAAAAAACACAGAATGCTGTACTGTGCAAACCTTTACTTAATGTTCATGAAACCTGAAGATTGTTAACAGCTTTTATTAAAAATGCGTCAAAATACAGGGTGAAGATAATAAATGGAGATTTCTAAATTAGTTTAAATGAAATTTATCACTCTTGTTAAAATAATTTAATTTAATATTTATATTGTACAATTAAATTTATTAGTAATAATTTTTAAGATAAGTTGTTAAAAGATTAATCTAAACTTCCAACAGACGGCGAAAATGCTATAGCTGTAAGCTTTATACATATGTTATAATATAATTATTATTAATTTCTATGTAATACAACATATTTAAAATGAAGTAAAATAAAGCTAAAATATATACATACTATATTTTGCACAATATTGAATGTTAAAAAAACAGAGATTTGCTCATGACATTACTTCATGATGTAGGTATGTTTTTTTTTAATTTAATGATACTTTATTATACATTATCTGTGAAAAGAAGAAAATTAGTAAATTAGCAAGATTGTCGATTATACCACATTGGTTGTTCAAGTAAAGTTAAGCCAAAGTTACCGCCTTGACCACTTTGGTTCACTAAGAAAACCTTCGCATGTTACTGACGTTGTTCCACTGAGAAATATTTAAAGAGTTTTATCTTGGCTTGTTGACTAGATGTCCTACGATGTAGCTTCTTGAAGGCTATGCTAGCGTGTTTTGTTATTCAATTTTACTTTCTTTTATATGTATTTTGCGTTACGAGACTTTCGATATTATTTTTTTTTATTTGTACAATATTATATATTGTAATGCATTTCGGATTTTTTTATTGCGTATCTACTAATCTATTTGTCGAATGGATTGTTACTATTACTTAATTGCAGTAGTTCACGCTAATTAAAGTGTACTTTTCTTTGTCAGAAAGAACAAAAGTTTATTGCCTTTTGTTGCTTAGCTTATGTTTTTTTTGAAAACTATTTTAGCAAAATTGACTTGTTTAATTCTGTTTTACACCCATTGAAAAATAATTGGTTCTACTGTTAATTACTACTGAAAAATATGATTAACACAATTTATTTTATTGTTTCGAAGGGTAAAGCAGTCTTACAAAAAACTTGAATTCAATTAAAATTGACTTTGGAAAATTATTTAGAAAAGGAACAAGTGTGCTGTGCTTCGCAGTGTTTCTAAATAGCACTTAGGTGTTCAACAACGTTTGATACAATAGCCTTATATAAATTAAGAAAAATGTTATTTTTATTTTTTAAAACAAGGCCGAACCTTGTTTGATTGAGAAAAACACTTCACCAAAGAAAGTAGGTGTAGTTATGTGCTGCAGGTATGTAGGTAGTTCAGCTAGTGTGGAACTAATTGATTTTTTAATTCTTCAATATAAGAAAAAAGTTCATAAAATGGTTTAATTATAGCCCTTTTCTTTTGTAATCATGTCGCAAAAGAACAAATAAAATAAGCATTATAATCGATGGCAACTCTGAACAAAATGGAGATTTTGTTAGGCTTATGTATGCAAAACACGTAATAAAATTTAAAGTTAAAATTTTTAAAATGAATAATAATTCTTTGCAATTATTGGTAAACATATTTTTTTTTACATGATTGTGAATAAAATATGAATTTTCATACCTTTTCAAGTTAAATACTAAATAAAAAAAATAAAATATATGTTACGACCAATGACGACACGAAATACGACGAATTAACGAAATCATTCGTTGACAGTTAACTGGAAATTTCGTATCTACTTCCAAAAATCGTTCACAATAGACGAATTTTTAGTCTTGGCAACCATGCCAAGATTTTTTGGGTTTTATGTAGAATTTTATTTCTAATTAAAATCAAAAATATTATATAAGAATATTTATAGTATATTCTTTGAATATTCATTCAATGGAAATATAGTACGCATATGCTTAATATGTTTTGCGGGAGAAAAAAAGTATTCAAAAATTTCAAGAAATAATAATATCCTGAAAATTTTTATTTCGCAGAAAAATTTAAAATTGAATTTAAATAAAATATTGAAAATGGAAATTTTATGTATAATACATGTTTTCAGAAAAAATTTTTTTTTGTAATTTAACGGTTAATACTAGTACTTAAATATAAACAATTTTAATTGTTTAAGTGATTTTAAACATATCTTCTAAGAAAAAATTTTTTCCCGATATACGGGTCTTCTTATTTCATGAAAGGAGCTCATAGAAAATTTCAATCGAATCGGAAATCATGAGGTCAAAACGGAGTCCGATTTGTAAA
>NC_051846.1:98709198-98720110 GCF_002237135.1 Teleopsis dalmanni | reverse complement strand
CAGAGCTAACGGAAGAGAACAGTGTGCTAAAACTGACAATCCAACATTGGCGATTCGGAAATTTTGTGCTGAAGTTCTGCACGTTGATGATGTGCAAATAGCTTCTGTAAGAAAAATATTTGAAAATCACGACAAAATAGGAGTCGTTGCAGAGTTTCAAGCAGAGCAGTGTATATTTAATATCTTCAACAATATTAAAAAACTTGCTAATACTGACATTTCAATTGAGAGGGACTTAAGTGCTGAGAAACAATCAGATAAACGGGTCATGCTTAAACTAAAACAAAATTTGCGTGTTGTAGACCAAATCGTAATATAATAGTTAGAGAGGATCGTATGAAAATTGATAATAATTGGCTGTACTGGAATAAAGAAAAGGTGTTGAAATGTGGTAACAGGAATGGAAGGGATGTACTGCAGGCACTTTATGGGAATAACCTGGAGTCAATAAATGTAACATATTACGAGATTTTGGAAACAATTAATTCTCAAAAAAACTAAATAAAGACAACGTAGTCAGCTGTAGTTTAAGTTTAGATTCAAATTCAAAAGAAATTTTTAATATTTTAGCATTTAATGTAGCAGGTCTAATAAAGAAAGTTAATTACTGCGACTTTATAAATTATGTAAACTCATTTGATTTCTTTTTTTTTTGTTTGAAACGTTCATGGAAAAATCCTTGGAGAAGATTGATAAAGTGTTTGAAAAGTATTTAACCAAAGGAGCAGCTAGTGGCGGTATGTTATATGGAATAAAGAAGAACTTAGCAGCTAAAATGAATATACGATTTACACAAATATTGAATATGATGGTAGTTAAGCTAAAATTTGAAGAGACACTAGCGTACATTATTCCAACATATATTAATTGTAACAACTGGGATGCGGATTTTAAAAACTTAAGTGATGTACTATTGGAATTAGGGTGCGAAAATGTATTAGTTGTAGGAGACTGTAATGCCAGAATTAGTAAGGAGCAATGTTTGGAGTTTAACCCAACTTTACAAGCCAATGGACTTAGTACACAGCGCAGAGCTATGGATGACAAAGTAGATAGAAATAGCAGTAAACTACTAGAAATCTGCAATTCGGTAAGTCTTCCTGTGCTGAATGGAAGATGCGAGGGCGACAAAGATGGCAAGCATACATTTCACAGAGGTACTATTGCCACCACGATTGACTATGGTTTAGGAACGGGGATCTGGTTGAATAGAATCAAAAACTTCAAAGTGCAGGATTTTATTTACTAAGACCATCAGCCGATTACAGTAAGTGTCCACGGCGGGAAAATTATTTCGGAGGATAATTCAGGACTACAGTTGTTACCCAAACTATACTGGAACAAACGTTTCGAGAAAATATATAATTTAACACTTAATCAACAAATTAGTGGAGTAAATAGTGCGATAATATGCTCAACAAACGGAATTGAGTTTTTGATGGATTGTATAAATAATGCAGCAAAGCCTCTGCAAAAAAAGCAAAAAACTGGCGTAAAACAAAACCAATGGTTTGATTTTCGTAAGTGGTGCACTATCTGTTTGTAGCCTATGTAATAAACAGGAAACGGAAAACGTTAAACACTTTTTCGCAATTTGCCCAATTTTAAAGGAAATAAGATACAAGTATTTTGGGAAAACGACTTTGAGCCAAACAGAATTGCACGGTATCCTTAATGAAATGAACTGGCCGAATTTATCTTAATCAAGCGATAAAATATAGACAACAAATTATAGATGAGATCTTTTAACCGCACTTATGTATGCACACCAACAATATATACTAATTATACCATCAAACTCACTACAAGATTAGAGGGATTAGAAAAGTAGGCAATCGCTAGGTAAAGCTGACGATATTAGTCATAGCTTTAAGTAAATAATGTATAAAGTATGGATAATGATTGTATGTTTTTTTGAAATTATTAATAAAGAAGTAACTAATAATTATAAGTAGTTATAATGGAAAATTCAGGTAAAAATGTGACTGAGGATGAGGTAGCTAATGCGAATACAATTAAATCGCATAGATCACCAGGCGGTAAAAATGGTCCAGTCGGAAATAAGGGTAATGCCTGCGCCTCAAATGTTGATATAGGAATTAATTTGCAAGAAACGACGACAGCAATACTGAATACAGGGATTACAGATAGGAGGCTATTAATTACAGATACAGAGGAGCCTTTCGATAATTTGGAAAGTAAGGTTCAGGCACTTGTTGGTATCATGAATAGCCAGCGCCATATAAATCAAACAATGAAACACGCGACGCTAAAATCCTAATTAATGCTGGGCGCATTCGGATTGGCTGGGTAGTATGTAGAATTAGAGAATACCTACAACTAATTCGATGCTATAAATGTCTAGAATATGGGCACGTTTCAAAATACTGTAAAAATGATACCGTCTGAGCAGGAGCATGCTTTAGGTGTGGCAATACAGGTCATAAAGCCATACACAATACACCTAGGTGTTTGCTATGTCCTGCCGAAAATAACAATCATAACATTTTAAATAAAATTTTTCCAGTTTACCAAGCCGTGAAGTTGCGCAAGACCTACTGATGATAACAGCAAATGATCTTACAGCAGAAGTTCGTTTAATTTCAGAACCGTTTAACGTCCTGGGACTGGGACGGTAGGTGGTGCAGAGATCTAAGCGGTAAAGCGGCAATGCATATCCGTGACCAAAAAAACCACAAAAATTATGAGAGCAATCTTGAAAAGGTATCCTGAAAAGGTCCTTGAAAAGGTACTTGAAAAGTACCTTGGAAGTACCTTGAAAGTACCTTGAAAAGGTACTAAAAGGTATCCTGAAAAGGTACCTTGAAAAGGTATCTTGTGTGTTATGATGTATTGTGGCGGCGCTCTGCTTTTTTTCCTTTTTAAATCTGTTTTAAAAGTTTATTATATCAACTGTTGTGCTCAAAATTTTTTACAATTCAAATACTTGCCGATAATGGTGGAAAGTTACACCAACGGGTGTGATTTTTTGTGTTTTTATACATTTTAAATTGATTAATTTGAATCAAATACACTAAATCTTTTGTTTTTTTGCAAAATAATTATTGCAATTGTTTTGTTTTGATTTAAAATCAGCTGATAGAGACAGCAATAATTACTATAAAGCGCGAACTAAAAAGCGCGCGAACTAGTGTTAATAAACGTTTTCAAAATTTATAACTAACTTTAATAATAAGTAATATTATATTTGATTAAGAATATTAAATATTTTTTGATTTATAATGAAAGAGTGCAATAAGTGCCGTTCTACTATACGTGGAGAGTCTGGTTTAGTTTGTGAAGGTGTATGTGGTAAAGCATATCACATTGCAACTAAATGTTCTGGTGTGGAGCAATCACATCTTAATAACCTTAATAATAAAATGATTCATTTTATTTGTGATGATTGCTTACAATATATACACAATGTTGACTTTTCTCTTAGAGAAATTAATGATAGTGTGACCAAAAATAATAATTGTCTTAATGAATATAAAAATGATTTTAAAAAAGCCTTAAACGTTAACGAAAATGAAATTAAATGTTTATTAAAAGCTATAGAGGCAAAATATGCTGATAGGATTAAATCACTTGTTGAGGTCCAAAAATCATATGAAAACAAATTTAATGGGCTTGAGCAAAAAATTACATTGTTATCTGATGTTATTAAAAAACAGAATGATGAACTAGCTATTAATACATCTAAGAATATAAACATGATTGAAAATAAAGATACTTTTGCTGCTAAGCTAAAAATGGGTATCAATGCTAATGTACCAATTACTGTGAAACCCATTAATAAACAACAGAGTGAAGAGACAAAAAAAGACTTAAAGAATAAAATTAACCCAACTCAGCTAAATGTTAAAGTGAACGGATTTCAGACTAGGCATGATGGCAGAGTAACTATTAAGTGTATTAACTCTAAAGAACGTGAAGTCCTTGCTAATGATATTAAGAAAAAACTAAGTGATCAATACGTCATTGAAACTCCTACATTGCGTAATCCCAAAGTGCTTATCTCAGGAATGACTGAACAGTTAGATGGCGACAGTTTACTTCTCGCAATAAAAAATCAAAATAGTATCTCGCTCCAACACCTAAAAGTTTTAAAAGTATACGAATCTTATAAAAAAAAGAATACATTTAACGCCATAATTGAATTAGACGGTAAAGCTTTCAAACAAGTTATGAAAGATCGTAGAATTAATATCAGGTGGGATAGGTGCATCGTTTATGAGCATTTAAATGTTATGAGATGTTATAAATGCTGGGGCTTTAATCATAAAGCAAGTGTATGCAAAGAAATTGACAATGTATGTGCTAAATGTAGTGAGACTGGGCATACTCATAAGGAGTGCAAAAATGTTTTTATTAAATGTGTTAATTGTGTTAAGGCAAAAAAAACTCTTAACCTTCGTGAGCTGAGTACGGATCATGATTGCAGAGATATTATGTGTAAGACGTTACAGCGGAGAGTTAAACTAGAAGCAGAAAATACTAATTATTAATCATGGAAGATAAAACTTTAATTAATATTTTTTGTAAACAACAACGTGGTATTAATATAGTTCATTTTAATGCGAGAAGTCTTTCTGGCTTAAAATTAGATCATGTAAGAGCTGTTTTCGAAGACAGCAAAGTAGATGTTATCTGCATTTCTGAGACTTGGTTTGACTTCCATCTTGATAGTTCATACCTATCTATAAACGACTTTGTTTTATTTAGACATGATAGGAAACATAAATTGGGTGGCGGCGTTGCTATTTATTGTAAATCATATTTAAGAAGTCAATTGATCTGGATATCGGAAGAAAGTGAAATTGAATTTATATGTGTATGTATTTATTTAGGTAGTCATAAAATTCTTGTTTCTTGTGCTTATAACCCCAGCAAAAGGTACTGTAGTGGTCCTCTTTTTGAAGCCCTCCTTCCTATTGCTGTCAATTTTGATTTTATTGCCATATTTGGCGATTTTAATATTGATATTCTTTTGAGCAATGCTAAAGTGTCTGCCCTGGATGACCTTATAGTTATGGTTGGTTTAAGCATTGTGAATAACACCGTGCCTACTAGATATAGTAATAATGTACGCCCAAGTCTCCTCGACTTAGTGATTGTGTCTGATCTGACCAAAGTGTTGTTATTTGATCAGATTTCGTTTGTTTCCGATCATGATTTATTATTTACTACCTTAGATTATTGTGTAACGAGAAATGTCAATCCCTCTCAATTTTCTTTCTGGGATTTTAAATCAGCTAATACTCAGTTATTATGTAGTGATCTTAGCACTGTTAACTGGAGTAATTGCTGGTTTGGTGCTTCAGTTGATGACAAATTGACAGTCTTAAACAATATAATTATTAATTATTTGCATCAGTATATTCCGTATCGTACTATACATGTTAAAAATTCTTCATGTCCATGGTTCAATACTGACATCAAACGTATGATAAACAAGAGAAATAGGAAGTATGCAGTGTGGAAAAGATATCCGAATGTTTTTAACTGGATGCGGTTTAAAGCAGCTAGAAATTTGACTCGAATGGCTATTTATCTTGCTAAATCTAGGTTCATTAAATCTAAACTAGATACCTCATTACCTACAAAATCACTTTGGAGCAACATCAAAGCTCTAGGGGTGGTTAATAGCTCAAGAAATGTATGTAGCATTGATCCTAACATTTTAAATGATTTCTTTGTTCCTATAGGAGATAGATTGAACGTTGCTCCGGTCTTCCCTGAACTTGAGAGTGTTCCCTCCGAACGCAGTTTTGACTTTATATGTGTTAGTGAAGAAACTGTCTTTAATAATGTCATGAAAATTAAGTCAAACGCTATTGGAATAGATGAAATTCCACATAAATTTATTAAACTTATACTGCCGTTTATTATTACTCCTTTGACGCACATTATTAACCACTGTTTCACTACATCATGTTTTCCTACTGTTTGGAAAAAAGCCAAGATTATTCCAATTGAAAAAAAGGCTAATGCATCCTCATGTTCCGATTATCGCCCAATCAGTATTCTCCCTTCACTCTCTAAAGTGTGTGAGAACATTATGGCTGATCAAATACGTACTCATCTTAACTGCTTTAAACTTCTCTCTCCTCTCCAGTCTGGGTTTAAAAAAGGTCATAGTTGCACGACGGCAATGCTTAAGGTCCTCGAAGATATTCGATGTAGCTATGATCAAAACTTAGTAACATTTTTATGTCTCCTTGACTTTACCAAAGCTTTTGACTGTGTTGACCATTCTCTATTATGTAAAAAGCTTTTTCATTCCTTTTATTTTTCTAGGTCGGCCTCAGAATTTATTTATAGCTACTTAACTGGAAGGGAACAGGCTGTACTAGTAGAAAATGCTTTTTCTAATTTCAAACCTTTATTTACTGGGGTACCTCAAGGCTCTGTACTAGGATCTCTTTTATTTTCAATTTATATTGATGATATTTTTTCAATATTTAAGTATGCTAAATTGCATGCGTATGCAGATGATATTCTAATATATCTATCTTGTCGAATGACTAATGTAGATTTATCATATATAGTGGTATGGGCTACGCAAAATAATATGTTCCTTAATACAAACAAGTCTTCAATTCTACTAATTGCTAGGCTAAATATTAATGTTGATTTCTTGCCACCTGTAACACTTGGCGACTCAATTATTAAATATACTACTTCGGCAAAATGTTTGGGGTTCCATTTGAACACTAATCTGCATGCTGGCGAACATGTTAACCAAGTTATTAGAAAATCTTTTGCATGTTTAAGAGGTCTGAACCTTTCTGTGAAGTATACACCGGTTGATATGCGTGTTTTGTTGGTAAAACAACTAATTATTTCTATTGTTATGTACTCCTCTTTAGTGTACTCAAAACTTGATGTTGAATCCCTCAATAAGTTACGAAGCTTAGTAAACTGCTGCACGCGATATGTTTTTGGTCTTAGACGCTTCGATCACTTAGGTATTTATAGAAATGTGATTCTAGGGTGTGATATTGAACAATATATGTAGTTTTGAGTATGCTTATTTTTGTTCAGACTTTTATCCACTGCTACGCCGAAGTATCTTTTTGATTGCTTGCAGCTAACTAGATCTAACAGATCTCGTCTTTTCATCATTCCCAGATTTAGTTTTGCCTCCACTACTAAGTTTTTCTTTATTCAGTCTGTTAGAATATGGAATGCTCTTTCAAGCACAACCAGAAATGCAGATAACCCGAGTGTTTTTAAGAAACTGTTAAAAAACGAACTGTGTTAACGTCACGTTTATTTGTCTTTATTTATTTTTTTTTGTTTTTTATTCATTGTTTTGGTTGTTTTGCTGCTATATAATTAAGTTTACTGTAATTTGTTTGTTATTAACTTAAATTCTATTATTTAAATATTTCATGCTGTTTTCTTTTTTGTTTCGCTGTTAATCCGTAACTATAATTTTAATACTTTTTACGTATGTTATTACTATATTCTCTGAAAACTTTAATTACTTCTTTTATTTTATTTTATTGTATTTTTTATTTTTATTTTAATTCTTTAAATTAGCTTTAAGATACTGCAATAAAAAGGGTTGTCCCTTAATGCATTTAAATAAATAAATAAATAAATAAACATAATGGCTTCCTATACGCAAAAATAGATGGCATACATTTTTACAGCTGCTATGTTTCACCTAATGACACCATAGAGGACTTTAATACAATGCTTGATCACCTCGTAGAGAATGCAAAACAGAAAACACCATTAGTAATAGCAGGAGACGACCAGCTCCTACTAATTTTCGGTTGTTAAAAGAGATCGTACAGAATTTGTTTCCAAAAGGCTCCGGAATAACACACGTACTAACTGATGACGTTCAAGATAATTTAATTACTCCAAGCGAAGTTCTTGAAGCTGCTAAAAGCATTAAGGACACGAAAGCACCTGACGTTGATGGTATTCCAAATGGCGCGCTTAAACAAATCGTACAGAGAAGGCCAGAACTGTTTGCGGAAGTGTTCTCATTGTGTTTAGTAGAAGGTGCGTTTCCAAAACTGTGGAAAGTACAACGACTAGTACTTATCCCTAAAAAAGGGAAACACTTACACGAGCCGTCATCTTACCAACCGTTGTGCATGCTGGATACTACTGGGAAGCTATTTGAAAAACTTATTGCTGTCAGATTGGAACAGTACACAAAAGGACCAAATGGCCTGCCAATATGGCAACATGGTTTCAGGAAAGACCAGAGTACAATAAATGCTATAGCAAAAGTGCATAATATAGCCGAAAATGCGCTGGATGGGAAAAGATGAAGAGGTGGCAGCAAAGAATATTGTGCTGTGATCAAGCTGGACATCAAAAATGCTTTCAACTCAGCGGACTGGAACGCAACAATAGAAGCACTATCAAAACTGAAAATACCGGCATATCTACTTAGAATGATCATAAGCTACTTCAACGACCGCATTCTAATGTATGACACGAACGATGGTGTGAAAACATATATAGTGACAGCAGGAGTTCCACAAGGCTCGGTTTTAGGCCCCATTCTCTGGAACGTAACGTATGATGGCGTATTTAATATAGAAAAACTAGCTGGAGTGCAGTTAGTTGGTTACGCCGATGATATTGCAATTGTAGCGGTCGCAAAAACTATCAACGAGCTCGTAATGAAATGTGATAGCACCATCTCAGTGGTTAAAATTTGGCTTGAGTCAATAGACCTAAAATTATCAGAGCACAAAACCGAAGCAATTCTTCTAAGTAGTAGAAAAAGAGTAGAATCTATTGATATATATGTTGGAGAGCTCTCTATCAAGTCAAGCTCGGTAATTAATTACCTGGGTGTCAAACTAGATCAAAAGCTTAACTTTAAGGAACATCTGAAGTCTGCTGGTGACAAAGCAATCAGAATCGGTGCAGCAGTTGCAAGATTAATGCCAAACATTGGTGGTCCAAGATATGCAGGTCGAAGACTTTTGGCATCAGTGTCGACTTAAGTAATGATGTATGGCGCACCAATATGGTATCCCGCAACTTGCCGTATATCATATACAAGATTTTTGGTGTCAGCTCATAGATTAGCGTCATTAAGGGTATGCTGCGCGTTTCGTACAGTCTCCGAAGTAGCAATAAATGTAATTGCTGGACGAATACCTATAGACCTACAGGCTAAAGAAGCAGCAGCTTTGAGAGATCTCAAATCACAAGAGTGTTTAACTACAAAGATGAGGTACGAAGTCAAATATATCCGCAGTGGCAACAACAGTGGATTACATCAACAAAAAAAAGATGAAGATACAATCTTATTCCATCAATTGCTGCTTGGCCCTCAAGGAAATATGGTGAACCTAATTACTATGTTACACAGTTTCTCACAGGACATGGTTGCTTCCGACAATATTTGTTCATTTATAAACATGCTGATGACCCCTTTTGTTCGCATTGTGATGAAGTGGTAGAAAGCGTTGAGCACATACTGACAACTTGCATACGTTTTACACATGCTAGAGAAGCATAGAAAGATTAAAGGGTGATCATATTACCTGTTATAGAGTCGTACAATACATGTTGTCCTCTAAAGATGGCTGGGAACAAGTTAATCATATAATTACAGCAATCATGCAACAACTGCGAAGAGACGAACAAGAACACCAAAGGAGAGTAAATTATAGTTGAGAAATAGAGCGTTAGTGGTCGCCCTGTCCTCGCAAAGTAATACCTAGTTGGCGGTCCCGCGAGACGTTTTCTAAAGGACAGCGTTTTTTATAGGGGTTAAGGTTTAGTCCGTAGGCGTACTGTGTCGCAAGTTTGGCATATGCAAGAAACCCGAGAAAGGGTGGTAGCGAACAGTATGAATCGGACATGCTTTTACAGCATCTTTAGAAGATTCCACCTCTAATGGAAAAAAAAATGGTCATGGAAGAATATTAAAAACATTTGAAATACCTCAGTGCGATGGAAACTATATAATAAAATTAACACCAGAATTTTGGAATTTTTTCATAAACTACGATTATCTGCTAATTTACCATAGAATGCGGATTATGCCTCGAAGATGAGGAAACTACTATGCATATTTCACATGCGACCCCCGACTAAAGTTTGCTCGGCCCACGACATGTGTTTAATCTACTACAATTACGCAAATTTTCATTTAGTGTACTGGTAAAACCACATTATTTTATTTTTATTGGACACCAAAGAAATTAATTAAAATTGATATATTAATGAAACTAAATTAACATTATAACCGAAAACAACTATGAACGTATGTATTTGTTTCTACGGCGCTACAATCTGTACAGTAATTTGTATTGGCCCGCGATCGCATCTGATCTAGACAGTCCTGGTTTAAATAATTTATTTTAAAATATGTAGTTGTATTATTATTATTGACTATAGAAATTATTATATAATATATCCAACTTTTAGAGTTTGCAAAGGGACATTATTTATATTTTAGTTTCAATAAATCGAACTCATTGAAATTATTATTTTTAATTATTTCGAATTATTTAATGTTAAAATTTATTTCTTTTGTTGACTATATAGTTTTTTTTTGATTTTTTTATATTATACCATATTTTGAATAATCTACGCAAGACTTTTACACTATATTTTCTTTTGGATTTAAATAATTTATATAAATATATATATAGCAATCTGCATATTCAAGTAAATCATAGAATTATTTTTATACCAAAAAGGGATACTACTGCAAATTTTCTTAGTTGGCATATAGTGTGACCGTCAACATCTTCTATTCTATTATATTTGTAACTATAATTAAGGATATTGAATTTTTCGAAATGAAATGTACAAATTTTTGCCATAGTGAACTTTAACATAAGACATTTTGGATGACATATATTTTTATTTATAAGACTTATTTCAGCGCAAGAATCAATTACAAAAAGCAATG
>NC_051846.1:98701127-98709098 GCF_002237135.1 Teleopsis dalmanni | reverse complement strand
TTATAGCATTTGGATTTGTTGAATTTTCATGGGAACACAGGAGTATAACTCTTTGAAACATAAATTCTTGACTAGAGATTATGGTATATTTGATTTTACGCACTATATTCACTTGTTTAAGAAGAAAATATATAGTCCGTTTGGGATAATCATTTTGGAGTAGGATGTTAATTTGAATTTACTAATTTTCATTTGTGAAAAATTGGATCGTTGATGTTGAATCCAATTCAGATCAATGTTCTGAATTACATGTTAGTTAAAACTAATATATCCTCCAGTGTTAGTAGAATATCAATTTATTTTGAGTTTATTGTTGTGTCTAATTAAATTTGAAGTTATAAGTAAGTATTTAAACTAAGTCTGCAATTTTTATTTCATATTAACAAAATAAAATCATGTAGTATTTTTATTTTCAAATTTTTTATATTATTTAAAGTACATAACACACAGCAAAACTTCTATTTAATAATAAAATTTATTATTACAAGAAGTTATCTTCGGTGTTGATGAAGATTTTCAAGAAGCGACACTAATGTAGGAGGAAATACATATGACATACATACTTATGTCTGAGATGTGTGTCTGAAAGATTTTAATAATAAAATTTCTTTTGTTCTAGTTTGCTATAAAACTCATGGTTATTTATTAAAAAAACTAGTTGTTAGTGGTCTCTAAATGTTATCGAAAAGTAGTAGATTGATAAAGATCTACTAGTTTGAAGTTTTTGAAAATTTGAACTTTTAATTAATTTTAATAACTATCTAATGAATTTTACTGTTTTACTAAATCAATGAAAAGAAATAGAAATTTACATTGTTTGGGCTCGTAGTAGAATAGACTAATAGATTAATTATTATATGATTTAAATCTATTTCTTATTTCCAAATCTATTTCTTCAATCTATTATGAAAATTTTGAAACACAAAATTTTGAGTACTTTTTAAAACACTTTAATATTATCATACTTCAATACTTTAAAAGTATTTCTAATTTAAATGCCAAATATAAAAGTACAAAACTCAACTAACACCCTAAAATGTAAAAAAAATTCTAATAACATTACGACCAAAAAAATATCTCGGTTTTGAACGAAGATTGGATAATTTATTTATTTTTTTTTAAATCAAACTGTTTTTTAAAGTCAAACCTTTAGCTCCAAAGACTCCAAATCCTATTTTTACAGCAAGAATAATTGATGCTCGACTACACAAAACAAATCGCATCGCACCAAAGGGGTTTTCATTTGAATTTTCCAGAGCTATTGGGACATGTGCGCAATTTTGATGTCATCTAATGGCTGTAATTATTTAAGAGTGCAACGGCAACATTCCTCCGCAAAATGTGTCCGTGTACTATGGTCTTGACAAATGAAATTAGTGTTCGCTTCCATCAACGAACGAATTTTTTCATTGCTTCTCTGTGCCTTTGGTAGCTGCCTCCAATTTCGGAAGATGTATTAACAGTAAATGTCAAGAGAAGCATGACATTTGTGTTTTGCGAACAAATGGAGTGTTAGTGGTTCAGGAAGACTACGGATGAGGGACGAGTTTGGCAAGTTTATGTCGCCGACGGAATTTAATTATAAATGTACAATTTTGCATTCACACTCACTCACGTTTGTTTGTGAAAATGGTTGCTTTCCAAGCAAGACAATCTACTGAACACCATCGTATAGGAAATGTGATTCAAAAATTTCTCCTCTGCTCTGAGGATGACATTTTGAATTCACTAAGAACATTTCAGAAAGTGTCATATTTGGTAGTGAGCATATTGAATGGTTTAATATTGCTCAGTTGATTGGTGTCACAAGTACTGAAGTCATTAAATGTCAATTTTTTAGTTGAAATATGACAAACTCTATCAGATTCAAATTTATTATTAAATTTTTATTGAATGGAAAATTTTAATTTATTAATTTTTAATATTTAATATATAATGACATTTCATTGGAGTGTCAATCGCCTGTACTAGCCATAACTTGAAAATGTGGTCTGACTACACTCTGGTACTATATAAATTAACTTGTAGAAACTCTGCCTGTGTACCAATAGTTATTGTTCCAAAAAACTGTTTACGAATAAGACAGCTAAAGGCCTTTGCAGGTATTGTAATTTATTGCTTAGTGGATGTTACTATAAATATTATTTAGGTGTTCCAGCTAGCAACGGTTTCTTTTAGCAAAACAGATTTAGTTTATTTATAATACTTTTCTTGTGATTTGATAACCGACCGATATGAATATCAGTATATAACTTTCGGATAGCTTCTACCATCACAACCCGTCTTTCTTATATTGGCAAATGTGCTTTATCACGTGTAGACAAAACTCTCTCAGTTCAAAATCAGATGAACATGGTGAATGGTAGATAGGACAAATATGATATTTAGTTAAAAAATCAACCAGCCAATGAGAGGACATAAGATTTTGCAACAAACGGCAATTTCGTGTTACACCAATTGCTTCCAGACGTCACCATAGAACTATCCATTAACGGTTTGATTCCTTGGAATGAACTTCTTATGTATAAAGTGGTTGCATTGCTGAAAGCAAATAAACGGTTTGTTCTTGTTTGACTTTTCTGCATAACATTTTTTGGGGTTTTTCTTACCTGGTACCTTCTACTCGTCAATAGTCACATAGGGAGGGGTAGATATATTTTGTTACTTTGCAGGCTTCTGCAATGATATAGTTCGAAGGTGGACTTCTGAGCAATTTTTGGTTGTTAGTCAAATTGTGCAGAATAAACTATGCTACGTTATTCGGTAGTCCAACAGGCCAGTCAATTGGCAATAATTTTTTAATTTAAAATATTTTATTCTATTTCTATGAAATTCAATGAGTTGTCAGTTTTGGTGAATTCATTCATAATTTGATCTCATATTGGCAATCATGGCAATTTGACAATCATGTTTGTCTTCACTATAGTCCTTAAACCACGTATGCGACTCACTAACTCCAGCATGAAATTTAATAAAGATTTCGAATGATCTTTGATGAATTAAGTCAGAATTTTGATCGAATGTTGACAACCACGCTTGTCCTCACTATAGTCATTAAACCACTAACTTAAGCCTTAAACCACTCACTTCGCTAGCAATCGATATATTTCGATAAAATTTTACTGTATTAATCTTTCAAATAAACTGTTACTTTAAATGCAATAACTCCAGTAATATATGTCCAAGTATTATAAAATTTTCACAGTACATCATTGCACTTGACAATAGATGCCTACCTTCTGCTCAAAAAGTATCCGGATTTTGTTGTTTGTTAACTACTCTTTAAGTAATAGACCTTTTTCAACAATTTTTATGTAGGTACACCCTTTCTTGACATATGGTACAAATTTGAGCGCCATCTGTCAATTAGTTTGTTTATAGCAGCTGTTAATATGAGAGTACCTCATAGGCATTTAGCGATTTTTACTATGGATAATTCTTGTTGTACGCGATTTTTTGACCAAACACGGCACGACTGTCATCGCTCAGGCACCATATTCGCCAGATCTGGATCCATGCGACTTTTTCCTGTTCCCGAAACTCACATTGCCCCTTCGTAGTAAGCGTTTTGAGTCGATTGAATCGGTAAAATAGAATTCGCTGAAGGAACTAAAAGCCATACCTGCACGGGCCTACGAAAACTATATGGAAGATTAGGTTAAGCGTTGGCATATTTTGAAGGAGATAAAATAAATTTGGAATAAAATTTAAATTTGTGTTTTTATTTACAAAATCCGACTACTTTTTGAGCAGAAGGTAAATATCTATTTAAATAGTCTTGTTAATTTTAAAACACATCTTATATATACTAATATACTAATATTTTAAGGAATAATATAGATCAAAAAAAAAAATTATTATAATATCTTACTCACTATACATTGTTAATAACAAAAATGGTTAATTTCGGTTCAAAATTCTGTTAATAATATTATATTTATTTAGTTATTTTAATTAACTTCATTATATATTGTGAGTTTTTATGTGAGCCTTCATACGAGCATGTGTTGAGGTTAATAATAGAAAAAGTTTAAGTTATGAGCACATAAGAGTACCACTGTTGATAATACGTTTGTACACGTCCGCTTTCAGGGTTCAACCTGATGAAAAGTATAAAAACTATCTGTCTGAGCAAAATATATTATATTTTATCTCATCCAACATTTGCTAAATTTTCATTTTACTGAAAGTGACAGAGAATAAAAATACAATATAATTTTTAATAAAATTAAGTTAACAGATGTTAAGTCGGCGGTCATGTGTTATTATGAATAGGAACGTGTAAACTGTTACAATATATTGTGTAATACAAACGTCCTTGAGTTATGAAAAGGGACCACGTACACCCTCTGACGTGTATCACAACTCTATCAGTGACATTTGCAACATCATTCACTCGTGCCATAATTGTAACAAGAATTGCTGCTGTCCAATTTCTACAAAAATCTACTACTCACTCATAATAAAAAGCCTGTTTCAGGCCACATTGCCCTCTTATCCTCTTAATTTTTTTGTGTGCTTCCAGTGCATGTGAAACTTTCGCCGCAAGGATACAAATGTTGCTGACTTTGATGTACTTTTGTACTTCATACTATATGCGGGTATATGTATTTATCACGTAGTAGTAATATTGTTGGTTTAGCCATTATTCTTTTCTTTGAAGAAGTAATTTTGGTTTATGTTCATAGGCGAGTGGGTACGTACGCATATACACCTAATATGCACTTCAGTTAAGGACCACTTGGTCTCATACGTGACTGGCATTTTTGGACACATTTCTGTTTCCTTCTAACCAAATTTCAGCTTTTAATAATGCTAATGCTGATCTTCCTTTAAGTCATCATTGAAAAGATGATGGTAGCAAATTGAAAAATACAGGAAGAAAAAGCAAAGGCACGAACTGACAAATCAATCAATATTTTAATTTGTCCTTTTCACTTCGAACGAAGGCACAGCAATTTCGTTTGGACAATGAAAACTGTTGTAAATAAAGAAAAAATTATTTAAAAATATTTTCATCTTCTGATTATTGTTGATTTAATTTTAAATATTTGTTTTGGTAAGTTATTTCTAAAGAAAATATTCAAATAGGAGTGCGTAGCTAAGAGAGTGTGGAAGAATATAGGGTTTGACTTCTGTAAAAATTTAAATAAAAAACTTTAAATTTGGCTTCAACTTTTATTTTAAATAGTTTAAATGGCAGGACCCGAGTTTGATTCCTGGTACTTACAGTCTCAAAAATAATTATTTACGAATAATTAAATACAATAATTATTTCCAAGACCACTGATGATGGGTATTTGGCAATACTCGAAACAGCTGTATGGTCAGCCAAAAATGCAATTAATTAAAATAATACAAAAAATAAAATTTTTGTTGTTGTATTTCACTACTGTTCGAAAAAACCTCTTTATTAAATAGTTATCTATATAAATACAGCGATTTTTATATTAATCGCATCTACAAATATATATAGAAGATATTGATATAGATGACAGTATAAAATAAAAATAAAAACCTACTTAAAATTTTTTATTCAGAACTGCATGAGCATTCTAGAGAGGTTTCGAACAGTGGTGAACTACAACAACATTTTGTTTTTTAATATTATAATTATTTCAATACTCATCATCACTGATCTTGAATTACTTCTTATATTTAATTATTCGTAAATAATTTTTTGAGACTGCAAAGCATTTTAAAATTAAAACTAATACTATTAAATGAATTGATTCTGATATTAACCCAATTAAATCAGATATTTTTTTGATGTTATGAACTCTTGGAATTGAATAAAATTTTATTTTTATATATATTAAGCCAAACGGAAAATATATAATAATCTTAGTTAATTTTAAACAAAAAGATTTTATAGTTAAAATCCAACATTAAACCTTCAAATAATTACCTGTAATTAATAACTTTATTATTGTTTAAATCGAAGAAAGAACAAACTCTAACAGAATATTATAATTAAAACAATCACCTTAAAAAATTGGTAATTGTCTCCAACCTTATCTGCAGACTTTGCTAAATGGAACTATATACCTACAGCTAGGCACTGGTAGAGAGGATAGTCTCTACTGATACATTAATACAAAAAATTGGGTGTGCATATAACATCTGGTGACTTATTATTTATCGGAAAGAGGACAAACATTATTATTTATTAAAGAAGTACAAATGAGAGTCACTTTAAATCAATAAAGGGAGTGGCGTAATAGAATTGCAATATTTTCTTATAATAATAATAATAATAGACAATGAGTGGAGAGGCAAAATTGAACAAAGGGTTGAGGTTCTATACTTCCTTATAATTATGATAACAATAGTTTTATATAACTAAATACATAATTGCATAATATAAATATTTCTTATGAAAAATGATTGAATTTTATATCACAAAACCCTTTTCCCATAATTCAGCCCCGCGCTTTAAATTGAATATTTTTTATTAAATTTTTGCTAAGTTTGTTCTGCATAATGAATTTTCCAATAGAGAAGAAGCTACCAGTAAGTACCTATGATTATTGGACATGACATTTGTGTTCCGCCATTTGTTTGCTCGAAAGGGTGGCAGAAGTTAATGAAGCAGTTTGCCGTTTCCTTTTCGGTATAAAAGGAAAAAGAAAACTGAAATAAATTTAAATTGTTTAATGTCAATTAAGAAAAATGTCTTTTTTCCTGACAGTGGTATTAGGCATAGGGACATTATGACTCGAAAGGGTAAAACATTCAAGTATATTGTACTTTAAAACCTACAAGTTAAGGAAGAAGGAATACACAAATATTGGATTAAAAATAAAAACTTGTATTTGTAAATTAGGAAGAGATGTAAGATTATTACATTAAATGGTTTAAATATATTTAGTATTTACTCTGTTTCACATATACAATATTTTTGTTTTATTTTTCAGTTTGATAAGCAAATAATAAATAACTATTACATTATTCTTTTAAAAATAAAATCTTATCTGTATTTTGATTTCTTTTTCCAGGCAAATATAACATAATGTAGCAATCATAAACCCATTTATTTAAAATCATATGTTTAATATGTAAATATACCTTTTTCTTAGTGTCCGTTTCCCCTAGTAGGGTATAGGGCCGCAACGATTCTCTTAAACCGCACTCTGTGAGGTGCTCCTCTGCAAATATCATTTCATGTGTAGTGCGCTTCTGTCATTTCTCCTTTAATTATTCTTCTCCAAGTTAAAGCCAGTGCACCAGAGCGTTTGAAACCCTGTAGGTTCGATGTCAATGCTTGTCGTGGAATGTATTTATTTAGTCGTCGGATAATATACCCTATCCCATTCCATTTTCGCATTTTGAATCCGATTACAGCAGCTATCTTATTTGATTGGAACAAAAGTTCTGGATTTGGTATGTGGTTAGACCATCATAAGATTATCTGCAGGTATTTAATTAAAAGTGTAAAAGTATCTTTCTTTCTATCTGTTTTGAATACTTCGATATTTAGCAGTCTTAATAAATTACTGTTTTAAAATAAAATAGAATGAATACGATAAGTGACAGAATACATTTTTGTCGAACTCTCGTTCGTTTTTGAGACAGTTCGTTTTTGTGTACAATCCTACATTTTATGTTGTTGTTTTATGAGATTTATGATTTTTGTAGACATACCTCTGTACCGTTACATATACTAGATAAATTTCCGGTTCAGGCTGTCAAAGGCGTTTTTGAAATCTAAAATTGCATATATGATTGCTCGAAACTAATCATTACATTGTTCAAAGATTATTCTTAGGGTATTTATAAGATCTACACATTATCTGTTTCTGAGGAAGATATGCTGGCTTTCCCTTAAGAGATCTGTAGCTGTAGAGATTGGCTCCAGAAAAATTGTTGTGAACACTTTGTTAGGTATAGGTAGCAGGCTAATCCCTCTAAAGTATATATATGTACATATATAGCTAGCATTATCTATACATATGATTTATATTTTGTTTT
>NC_051846.1:98685738-98701027 GCF_002237135.1 Teleopsis dalmanni | reverse complement strand
GATATTAACTGCATTATAAAGGTGAAAGTTTCTTCATTTAAGAAAAAAAAAGTTTGGCTGCGGATTTTTGCGGATGGCTTTGTAAGCAGCAAAAAAGTGAAGTAGAGTCATGCATATTTGAAGCAATATTTTGCATTGCTTCGTATACAAAACGAGTAAACATAATATTTAGATAATGTAGGAGAAAAAATATTGTTATGCCTGAAATGTAAAGATCTGACACATTGAAATATTGAAAATAAAGTTAATATTTACTAATTTTTGTGAGTATTTGAAATCCTAATCAAGCGCACCAGCAGCATTCAGTGTACTCATAAGCAGCGTTTGTGATCTATGTACACTATGTGTTTCCGTGTAATCAAAATTCAAAAGGCATTAAAAACAAAATGGGTCTTATTGTAGATGTGCCTAAACCTGGGTTCGGAAATAGTAATGATGGAAACACAAGCAGACAATTTTTTTCAAAGCCTGAGTTATCTGCAGAAATCACGAGTATAGATCCAAACCTAATTTTTCGTTTAAAAGTGATTTTGGAAGTCATATCAAGTGGATATCACATAGATACTGAAAAATTTAATCAATATTCTTTCGATACAGCGAAGCTGTACGTAATGTTGTCTCCATGGTATCCTATGACGCCTACTATGCATAAGATTCTTATTCATGGAGAAATTGTCATTAAAAATGCACTACTGCCTATAGGACAACTGTCAGAAGAAGCGGCAGAAGCACGTAATAAGCATTTCAGACTGTATCGTGAGAACTATGCACGAAAATTTTCTCGGGAGTCCTGCAATAAATATATTAAATAGACTGTTATTAACTTCAGATCCTCTCCTGACTGGATTGAGAGCAAAGCCAAAAAAAACCATCACAGCCTTTCACAAAGGAAGCGTTAGAAATGCTTCTTCCTACTAATGAACTGGAAGACACCATAATGTGCTTAAGTGAGAAGGATGAACTTAGCTCAGATAGCGAAATATTAAATTTTTAAATATTTTAAATTTTTTTAAATTACACTTATTGTTCTAAGGTAAGAGCAGAAAAATGCATGTTTCAATCATAATTTTACTGTTGTTAGGTATACGAATATGTTTAACCAAAACGTCGCATTAAAAAACTGAAAAACTTTTTATTATTATAATAATATTTATAATTATATTTATAATAATATAATAAATAATATTTATTTGTTTTAATATCTTACTCGAATTCTGAATTGAGAGAAGCCGCTTGCCATACATATGCAACATTTTATCAAGCACAGTGTATTTTTTTTAGACATTATTAATTATTTTGTTTATTTTTTTGTTTTAGCAACTTTAAAAGTCATGAAGTAGCTTTACGTAACATTTTGAGTTAAAAATCACACAAAAATAATTTTGGCCGCCTAAATTGGTCAAATACCCCAGTGTGCGACGGGAAGTCAAACTTATGCGGACATTTTAAAGAACCTCCGTTCTTATACGGACATTTTTTCGGCATCCGTAGAAGCCGCACAATGTGGTAATGCTTACTCGAAGCGCATAGTACTTCTGGCGGCTCTAGACATTAGAAACGCGTTCAATAGCTTACAATGGACCGATGTCCATTGTAAGCATCCAGCTGGACTGGGCATCCAGCTGGACTCCAGGATGTCGTATTGGGCCCAGATAAAACATGCTGTTGAAAAAGCTTCAAAGCGTCCTTAAGCAAGCTGATGGCAAACAGAAGGCAAGCGAAAACTATTAATGACAGTTGTGAACGCGATTCTACTCTACGCTTCTGAAGTATGGTCTAACGCATTACAGATTAATCAGAAGCGAAAAGCGCTCGAAGAAATCCAGAGAACAGCGGCACTCAGGGTAGCATCTGCATACCGTACGGTCTCAGGTGCGGCGGTCCTTGTTATAAGCAGCTCAATACCCATCGACCTCATGGTCATGGAACGGAGGCAGGCATGGTTAAGCCGCCAAAGCAACGAGAACAACAGCGTAGCCACAAATTATCGGGAACATACAATGATAGAGTGGCAAAATCGGTGGGGCAACGAAACTAGTGGCAGATGGACTGCAAGACTCATCCCTGATTTAGCGGTCCGGACCACAAGGAAGTTCGGCGAGGTCAATTATTACCTGACGCAACTTTTCTCCGGGCACGGGTACATTGGCAAGTACCTGTACCGGATGAACATTCGAGAAGAGCAGAACTGCATCTATGGCGATGCAGATGTCGATGACACTGAACACACTTTTTTGAGTGCAACCAATGGTCAACAGAGAGAGCCAGCCTGCAAGCACGGATAGGTGTCAATTGGACCCCGGAAAACGTAGTACCCTTACTATTGGCAAGTGAGAGCAACTGGACCGTGGTGGCGAGGCACGTGGAGGCAGTACTGCGTGCAAAAAAGAGGCGCCTGGACGCAGGTACAATAGCAGCGACGTAAGATTAATTCTTACAATCAGGATGTGCATGATCTGAAGCAATACCTAGTGGTGGTTCCGGGTCATGTACTTCATCCTGGAAAGGGGAGTTTTTTAGCATGTCAGCGATTAGCGCGAACCGTGCACTACCCACAGAAAGACGTTTTCTGCGGGTGTGTGTAGACATTTTTTGTTCCCCAGCCTCGAAATAAAAAAAAAAAAAATTATTTTTTACATACAATAAAACAAAGTAAAATATCTCTTATTAATTCAAATTATTAATGTTTTAACTAAAACTTGAGTTAAAAGAAGCAATGTTTTACTTGCGCATAATTGCAAAAGGTTATTTTAACTTATTCTAGGAATCTCATTTATTCTAGGATTTGGTTTACTTTCGTTTTCTATTGTTTTAAATAACAATAGTTAACGATTTAATTTGTGGAAAAAAACCCTTGTGGATAAAATAATTAAATAAAAACTTAAATATATTACATTTGTAATAATACTTTTATTAAAATAATAATTTTAATGAAATATATTAAATAAAAATTTGTTTATTTATTTATATTATTTAAAAAATGCTTTAAGAGTAAAGAAACCCCGTTTATTGCATCATCTTAGAAATAATTTAAAAACTAACAAAAAAGAGATAAAAAAAGAGAGATAATATGTACACAATATATAACAATTTTTAAATTATTAAAAAATAAAGCAACAAAAGAACAAATTGAATTAAAAATTAAATTAAATTAAAATTAAAAAAAAAATGACAATTAAAGAAAAATAACAATTAAAAAAAATAGAAATAGAAATAGAAATAATTGTCAGAACGGGTGGTGTCAGGATAATTCATTAATCAGCAGATTTTTAAAAGCTCCTACTCTTGTGTTTCTGGTTTCACATGAAAGCGAATTCCATACTCTGATAGAATAGATAAAGAAAAAACTTGTTGTGGAAGTGAAGTTAGATTACCAATAGCGGTGAAATCACAAGAAATGTACATTTGGAAGTCATCAGCATACCCATGCAATTTAGTATACTTACAAATTGAAAAGACATCATTTATATAAATTGAAAACAAAAGGGGACCTAGGATTGACCCTTGAGGAACTCCAGTGTGAAGACTTTTAAAAGTCGAGAACTCATTCGATACCACAACAAACTGCGACCTTCCACTTAAATAGCTAAAAATAAATTTTGCCGCCGACTTAGAAAATAAGAAGGAGTTGAAAAGTTTTTTGCAAAGCAAAGAATGATCAACGCGGTCAAAAGCCTTGGAAAAATCAAGTAGACATAGATATGTAATCAAGTTTTGATCATAGCTGAGTCGAACATCCTCAAGTACTTTCAACATAGCAGTCATGCGGCTATGACCTTTTCTAAACCCAGATTGCAGAGGGGAAAGAAGCTGAAAACGAACCAGGTGACAACGAATAGCATTAGCCATGATATTTTCACACACCTTCGAGAGCGAGGAAAGAATGCTAATTGGGCGAAAGTCAGAGCATAGGAATGCATTTGACTTTTTTTCAATTGGAATAATTTTTGCAAGCTTCCATGCATTAGGAAATGTTGAAGAAGCAAAACAGTGATTAATTATATGTGTCAGAGGAGAAATAATTGACTGAAGCGTAAGTTTTAAGAACTTTAAAGGAATTTTATCAATACCAATTGCATTTGATTTAATTTTCATCACACTATTGAAAACTACTTCTTGACTAACACACTCGAAGCTAAATATACTCTCAGAGTCGGCATGTTCAAGACAAGAAAAAGCGGGATTGACGCTCAATCTACTACCAACAGACGAAACAAAATAATCATTTAAGTTATTGGGATCTAAGGAGCACACAGCTGTGGAGTTTTTTTATAATTCCTAAAGATTTAATATTATTCCAGAGAAATTTTGTTTGCAGACAACCTCCAAGTTTGGATTTAAAGAACGTTGATTTGGCTTTATAAATAGCCGCAGAAGCTAAATTTCTAGCCACTTTAAATCGCATTCAATTGAGTGCCGTGGGATATTTCTTCCAAACAGCATATTTTTTATTTCTATAGTTAATTTTTCGTTTAATATAAGGCTTGAACCAAGGACAAGACGAATTTTTTGCACATACTGTACGATACGGCATAAAACGATGTACAAAATCTGTCAATATGTTATTAAAGACTCTCAATTTTTCATCTACTGATGCACTAAACCAACATTCACTCCAGTCAACAGAATTTAGTTCACTGAACAATCTCCGAGTATCAATAGACTTGAAGTTCCAAAAAGAGAATTGTGTAGGAGTAAATGTTTTAGTCGCATTATAATCAAAAGTCACAAATAATAAGTCATGGTCAGACACAAACGAAATCTGCTCGAAAAACAAAACTCTACTCAAGTCAGAGACAGCAGCTAAATCAAGAAGACTAGGTCGTACATTGTTGCCAAATCTAGTAGGCATGGAGTTATTTACAACACTTAAACCCGTCGTAGTCATAAGGTCATTTAATTTAGCTGATTTAGCAGAATTTAACAGAAAATCAATATTGAAGTCGCCGAATACTGTAAGAAAATCAAACTTTGGTAGAATAGGTAGAAGGGAATCAAAGAGAGGATCGCAGGAAAATATTTTGTTAGGGTTATAGGCACAAGTAACTAAAATCTTGTAGTTGCCAGCAGGTACACGCACGCTGATGTGTTCAATTTCAGTTTCCATTGAGACAGACACTAATTGACCTTTTAAATGTGACTTACAGAAAATATCCACTCCGCCACCTAATCTATGTTTCCTGTCATGTCTAAATAAATCAAAACCGTTCAAGAAAAAAAAAACGCTGCTTATGTTATGATCAAACCAAGTCTCGGAAACACAAATGACATCCACTTTGGAGTCTTCAAAAACACTTCCAACATAATCTAATTTAAGGCCAGAAAGGCTTCTTGCAATAAAATGAACCATATTAACACCACACCGTTGATTAGAAAAAATATTGATAAGTGTTTTGTGATCCTGCATATTTAGTAGATAATGTTTTCAGCTTCATCTATTTCAACAATCGCATTAAATGTTTTTTATTTTTATTAGACTCATCATAGACTTTTTTCACTTTAATATGTTGAACCATAATATTCTGATTCTTTATGGCAAGTACTAAGTCCCCATTATCTAGCTTTTCGCTAATACTAGAGATGAATAATTTAGGGTATCGAAACTTAATTTTTTCTAAATGTCATTAGCAAGAATTTCACGTTTTAATTAACACATTTAATAGTAACCTTGCCATCATTTTTAGCTTGAAAACCGTTAACCTTCACGTTAAGTTCAGATGGATTAATTTTCATTTTTAAGTCTTTTTTAGTATCATCACCTAACTGTTTCCTTATAGGTTTCACTGTAATCGGTACATTAGGTAAAATACTCGATTCAAGTTTTGCTGCATAAGATTCTTTCTTATCTTTACATTTATTAATTTGTTTTAATAATTCGGAACATAATAATTAATTTTCTTTTTTTAAATTATTCGACAAATTTAACATTTTTTGTTCAAGTGCCGTAAATTTATTTACGTATGCTTCTTGAACTTTCTTCAGAGCATTGATTCTATCAGAGTATTTACCCTCGATAGATTTTAATAAACACTTAAGTTCATTTTCATTAACTTTCAATGCGTCTTTAAATTCGTTTTTATATTCTTTAAGATAATTATTATTTTTTCCCACATTTTCATTTATTTCCCTAAGTGCAAAGTCAACATTGTGAACATATTGCACACAGTTATAGAACATGAAATGAATCATAGGATTAAATTGCTCTACACCAGAACATTAGGTAGCTGTGTGATATGCCTTGCACACACACCCGAACATATTAAACGAGTTTCTCCGCGGATACCTCCACGACACTTGTGACACTCTGTCATTTTAACAGTATTAGATTATTTAAAATTACACAATAGGAAATTTAAAAAATTGTGTAACAGATTTATTGTTTTACAACACTGTATGCGCTTATGAATTTAATGCTGTCTCTATTAGCTGTTTACATGTGAGAAAAAAACAGAACACAGAATGAACCGCGCGTGTTTTTGCAAAAACAGGGAAAAAAATGTTTAAATTTTTGATAAATATAATTGAAAAATTATAAGTGAATACGCGCAAATGATAAATTAAAATCAATTTTAATTTTAAATGCTTTATGTTGTTTGTAAATTTTACCGCATTAAGCATGCTTTAACGAACGAATATGGCTTCAAAATTAAAAAAAATACGCACATCGTACAAAACACAACCGAGTTCGACAAGTGTTTTACTTCGAAAACACTTAGTTATATTAAATTTATTATAATAATTTTATTAAAATATATTCGAAAAACTAATGAACCCTTGTGGATAAAATAAATAAATAAAAATTAGAAAATATTAAATTTATTATAATCAGGCCTATTCTGAATCGCATGGGAATGGGAGTTTGTTCCCTGTTCCCAAGTTTGCTATTCTGAATAATTTGGGAATGGGAGCTTTGTTCTCTGTTTGCTATTCTGAATAATTTGGGAATGGGAGCTTTGTTCCCTGCTCCCAATTTTGCTATTCTGAATCGCATGGGAATGGGAGTTTTTTCCCAATTTTGCACAAATTCTTTCCCAAGCAAATTGTTGAGGAGACAAGGTAAAGAAGTATTAAAAATGGTTCAATTTAATATAAAAGTAACTGAAAATGATCTGATTTTTAAATATATTTTAATAAAATTATTATTATAATAAAATTATTACAATAAATTTAATATTTTTAAAGTTTTATTTTTATATTTTATCCACAGGAGTTGATTAGTTTTCCGAATATATTTTTATGAAATTATTTTAATAAATTTAATATAACTAAATTTTCATTTAATATATTTTGTTAAAATTATTATTTTAACAAAAGTATAACAAATTTAAAATATTTAAATTTTTACTTATTTATTTTATTCACACGGGTTTTTTCCACTAATTAAAGTGTTAACTAAAACCAAATTCTGTAATGAATGGGATTCCTAGAATAAGTTAAAATAAACTTTTGCAATTATGTGCAGGTAAAACATTGCTTCTTTTTTATTGTAACATCTGCACAATCATAAACTATTATTAGTTCATTAATTAAGGCATGAAGGACATTTCTATCCTAATTATATAAAAAAAAATTAAATTATAATTTACGCAAATTTTGTATAAAAGCAGTGAATGTTTGAAAATAAAGACATTGAAGAATTGATATCATAACGTAAGGTTGTTTTTTAATTAGTTAAAAAAGAGTTAAAAATTTAGAAAAAATTTGAATTTAACATGTAAGTTTCTGCGATTGATCCTCTGTTGCAAAATTTCTTGCTCCTGTTCTTGAGCCAAATCCTCCGCTAAAACTCGAAATGCAATTGAATGCATTTTTGAAAACTTTTTTAAAATTTTTTATTTAAATAAAAATTAACAACTGCACAATTCTTGTTTATTTTGCTCATGCACAATTCTTTTTATATATTTATTTTACTCATTAAAATAAAAGTTTTTTATTATTTATTATTTCATTATTTTATTATTTTAATATTTATTATTTACTCATAAAATAACTTATATATATTTCCGATAATTTGTGCAGCAAACAAATAATGCGATTTTTACATATAAATCAACATATGATACGCAATTCTTTTCTTTGTTTTGCTCATTTTCGCACTTTTCGTCATTAAAAAGTGGCATGGTTGCCAAAAATTAACAAAACAAATTTGAAACTGTTCTTGTTCCGAAAACTGCTGTCTCCCAAGCAATTCAGAATAAGGGAGTTGTGTGTTTGGGAACAGCGGGGGAATAGAGAGTTTTAAAATATTGAAAACTAATCTTATTCTTTACATACATGGGAGTTGTTTTTTATGAACTCTTCTTACAAATTCATCCACATACTGCGTTGAAAGCACGTCTTTGTTTGCTAAATATTCTTACAGTTGGTGCAAAAGACTCATCATTTTAAAAATATGTTTTCAATATTTCCTATTTTTGTTCAAGTGAGAATCGACCTATTTTTATAAATATCATATATATTATAAATATTTAAACATGAAATTAACTTTCAATCAGCTCACATACGCTCGATTTATATAGCAACAAATTAAGTAAATAGAACTACTAATAGAACTTCACTGTTCAAAAAAACCTCTTTATGAAATATAATTAGTTTCTATTAAAATATAATAGTCACTTTCATCTGGAAAATTTGACGTTAAATTATAACTTATATTCACAAAATATTGGTCTATGCGACTAGTGGAGTAACATTGGCATGACTTTCTCAGCATTACGTTCCTAGATTAGATTGTATACATAAGAACGAACAAATTATGCAAGAAATAATGCCTCTACGAAGATAATAGTATTGAAATTTAACAAATAAAAATATAATTAATTAATTAATTCAATTATTCTACAGCTGGTTTATGATTTCATTCTAATATAAACACAGGAAATAAATTTGTTAATAAAAACTTTCATAGCACAAGTAACAAAACTCCAGAAAAATATGCGAACTAAAAAATCAAGTACGGCTTTGGATCAATTGGTTATGGTGCGCTGATTTTGAGATTTACATTTGACAGGAGCGGAGTTCGATTCATGGTACTTGCAGTCTCAAAAATAATTATTTACGAATAATTAAATACAAGAATTATTTCCAAGACCACTGATGATGGGTATTTGGCAATACTCGAAACAGCTGGTCAGCCAAAAATTCAATTAATTAAAATAATATAAAAAATAAAATGTTTGTTGTTGTAGTTCACTACTGTTCGAAAAAACCTCTTTAGTAAATAGAACGAAAAATTTTACACTATAATAATTAAGCGGATTATATAAGTTAACGAACAAAATTTAAAAATAGATAAGTAGCCTCTCTGAGAAAGCGGGTGGCTCTATCATCTTTGCTTTTCACCTTATCGTAATGCATCACTGGAGTAAAAATTGCTGAAGTGATCATCACTGAAGTAAGAATCGCCGAAGTGATCATCACTGGAGTACGAATCGTATCAATTATTACATTTATTTAAATTATAAAAATATTATTGAACCATTTTCGTAGGCAAAAAATTATTAATTATAAATAATTTAACAATTGTAAAAGTAAAAAATTTTTTTTGTATTGACAATTAATATCAATCTATTTTTTTAAAAATTATATTCATATGTATAATATATTTATTATTCTAAATTTAATAAGATTGGGTTAGTTTTATTGCTATTGACTTCTCCTTTAGCTTTGAAAAATATGGCTACCGGGGACGATAACAGTAGAGGAGCTTACAGAAGGAATGTTACGAAATCATTTAACATGGATAGTTTAACAATACAATTAGAAGCTATTAGTGTTGAGGAACCTTCTCTTACAACAACAATAAGAGATACCATTAAGGAGATACTTAAAAATGAAGGAAGGGAAATTATAAATTCGATTCTAAATCCAAATGTAGATATGGGTAATGAACACGATGAGATAATTATAACAAACAATATGTCCTTATCAGATATGGAAAGAATCCCAAATGTTGTAAAAAGTCTTAGGCAATTTTCAGGTAATCCAAGTGAATTTAATTCGTGGAAGAAAAGTGTAGATAGAATACTTACCATTTATTACCATTTGAAAGAGACTCCAAAGTATTATGGGATTAATCGTTGTTAGGAATAAAATCGTTGGACAAACAGATATTGCATTAGAAGCATACAATACTCCGCTTAACTGGAAAAAACTTCTTAAATATCTAAAATTACAATACGCTGATAAAAGAGATTTAGAAACACTGGAATACCAGACGAGTACAAGGAAATAAAATGGCCCAGAAATTTCATCAGGGGGTTTACTAACACCTCTTATTAATTCTAAACAATATATCCTGTATGGATATGGGGCAAGAATCCTTATCAAATATGACACGAATTTATAGGGATAAAGCTTTAGATACCTTTATAAGAGGATTAAGAGGTGAACTACCTCGACTATTAAGTATAAAAGAGCCCGTTGATTTACCACAGGCTCTACATCTATGTTTAAAACTAAAAAATATGAAGTATAGCCAATAATAGTCAAAATTACTATAAAAAAAACCGCTTGGTAAAACCAGTACCAGCAAGACAATTTTACCCTGAGCTCTTACATAGCCCAAACAGGTCGCCTCGACCAAATTTTCAGTATCAACCGCAGACACTGCAGGTTCAACAATCTCACCAGTTTAATTCTAATTATAATTCTCGTCTATTACCGCCTAAACCAGTTCAAAGACCAGAACCAATGGGCGTAGACAAAAGTATCCAGTTAAGACAGGTTAGTTATATGAACAGACCAACTAACCAGAATGAATATGATAGAAATTTCTCAAAAAAACCTAATCATACCGATTCCAGGCAAGTACATCAACATAATAAATTACAAGGAATTTATTAGACAGGAAATAAATATTCATATCAGCCAAAAGCTGTCAAAAATAATAGTGACACATTCCAGGGTTCCATTGATGATTATATGAAATCTAAACCGAGAAATGATTTTATAAACAATAACGTAATGTCTTAGGATTTTGCTGATATATATTTTTTAGGCTAGAGAGCTCGTCTCTACCTTATTTTGAATGTAAAACGAGCGACGGAAAAATTTTAAAATTCTTGGTTTTAACAAAAATTAGATACAGCCTGATCTCGTTAAAAAACCCATGTTAAATAATAATAGTTTTTTCGCCAACTCAGTTGGAGGCTAAATCGAAATAACCCACCATACGAAACTGAACTTATTCGGTCTAAAGTCAATAGGTATTAAGTTCTTTATTTTACCGGAACTTAAATCTTTTCATGCTATTTTAGGAAACGATAGCCTTAAAGATTTACCTGCTGTCATCCTTACCGCAAATGAGTTTATGTTAATAAAGAATAAAATTAAAATTAAACAGCAAACAACTCAATCAGTTAACAATATAAACATTAGAACTAATCACATATCGGAAGAACAAAAGCATAAAATAGATAAACTAGCAAAAAAAATATACTAACTTATTTACTGAACCTAATGAGAAACTTACTTTCACAACTACAGTAAAAGGAGTAATTAGAACTACATCAGAAACCCGCATTTACTCACGATATTACCCATACCCTATGTCACTAAAGGACGAAGTCGAAAAAAAAAGTTTCAGAATTACTTAACATGGTAAAAAAAGGAAATCAAAATCACCTTATAACTCACCAGTATGGGTTGTTCCTAAAAAACAAGATACTACAGGAACAAAAAAATATAGAATGGTCATCGACTATAGGAAACTGAATTCAGTAACAATTCCTGATTGATATACGATTCCTGATATCAACGAAGTTCTTTCACAATTAGGTAAAAATGCATTTTTTTCTGTACTTGATCTTAAAAGTGGATTTCACCAAATACCACTCAAAGAATCCGATATTGAGAAGACAGCCTTCTCTATTAATAATGCGAAATACGAGTTTACACGACTCCCATTCGGATTAAAAAACGCACCCTCTATCTTCCAGAGAGCTCTGGATGACATTCTTAAAAAACACATTGGAAAATTATGTTATGTTTACATAGATGATATAATAACAGTCGGTGCTGATGAGAAAACCCACTTTGATAACATTGAAAAAATTTTTCAAACCTTAGAAAAAGCAAATATGAAAATTCAACTCAATAAATGCGAGTTTCTGAAAAGTGAAGTCAAATTTTTGGGGTTCATTATTTCCTCAAATGGGATAAAAACAAATCCAGCAAAAGTGGAAGCAATTATGAAGTTTCCATACCCAAATACAATCAAAGAGTTGAGATCATTTTTAGGTCCATCAGGTTTTTATAACCGCTTTATTAAAGATTACGCTAAGCTTGCCAAACCCCTGACGGCTCTTCTAAGGGTGGAAGAATTTCCAAAAAAGAAAGAGGAAAAACAAATAACTTTTAATGAAAATGCAATCGAAGCATTTAACATAATAAAAGGAACATTAATTTCAGAAGATGTCTTATTATCTTATCCTAACTTCGAAATGGAAAGAGAAAGAGATGCTCGCAGTAGTATGGGCTCTTAAACAGCTAAGGAATTACCTATATGGATCAGCTAAGTTCAAAATATTCACAGATCATCAACCGCTAACACATGCCTTAAGCAATAAATATTGTAATTACAAGTTAAAAAGATGGAAAGCTATACTAGAAGAGTACAATTACGAACTTGTCTACAAACCCGGTAGAATGAATGTAGTAGCAGACGCATTATCAAGATCACCACAAAATGCTGAATTCAATGACAGCAACTCAAAACTGACGAAAGTTCTTCTCAAAATTTAATACAATTCAATGACACTCGCATTAATGTTTTCACAAATCAGTTAATTTTATCTCTTGGAGAAACCCCTTCTTATCAATTTAAAATAATTTTTCCTACATATCATCGACATCTCATTACAGAACAAGAATTTAATTTTGATAACCTGACACAGCTTTTAAAAAAATACTTGAACCCTTCAGTTACTAACTGTATAAAAACAGAAGACAGAATATTAAGCTTAATTCAAGAAATTTGCTCACAACACTTTCATTGATATAGAATACGTTATTCACGCAAAATAGTTACAGATATTTCTAATCAATCCGAACAAGAAAATATCATTATTACTGAACATAATCGCGCCCATAGAAATGATCGCGAAAATAAGATACAAATTTTAGCTGAATATTACTTTCCAAAAATGCAATCTAAAATACGCTCAATAGTAAATCAATGCAAAATTTGTAAACTAAATAAGTATGACCGTCATCCAGCTAAACCAATTCTACAAGAAACTGCTATTCCTGAATATGCTGGTGAAATAGTTCATATGGACATATATCATACAAATAGGTATGTAATACTAACGGCTATAGATATATTTTCGAAATATGCACAGGCAAAACTTATCAGATCAAGAGCAGTCGAAGATATTAAAGGGCCAATGAGAGAAATCCTATTAGCCTTTGGTGTCCCCAATAAAATTATAATAGATAATGAAAAAGCTTTTAATTCAAAAGCAATAATCTTTATGTTAGAAAATCAATTTAATATCCAAGTATTTACAGCTCCACCCTACTCTAGTTCAGTAAACGGACAAGTAGAAGGTTTTCATTCTACGTTAGCAGAAATTATGCGCTGTCTTAAAGCACAGCGTCCTCATCAATCTATGCCAGAATTGTTAGATAAAGCACTATTCGAATATAATTACTCAATCCATTCCACAATAGGTAAGAAACTAATTGAAACGTTCTTTGGCAGACAGATAAGCACTGATCATAAAATTTTATAAACTCATAGGAAAGAAAATATACAGAAGATAAAAGATAAACAAAATATTGATTAGACTATCACAATAAAAACACAACTAAACCTAAAAATTATGATGTAGGAGAGGAAATATTCGTGAAAATAAATAAGACTTGGAAGCAAATTAACACCAAGGTATCGAAAAGAAATAGTAACAGAGAATAGAAACACTACAGTCTTAACACAATGTGGCAAAGTAGTCCATAAAAGTCTCATAAAGAATTAAATTTTTGTTTTCTTTTTACCTCAAATGAGGAGTTACAAATATTAGAAGTATATGAAACTGTACTTGCCGAACTAACTTCAAATATAAATAATAAAATTAATAACCTTAACTTTAATAACCTCCCATTTCTAAAACGCATGGCCACAGAAATAAAACAACAGATTAATAGACTTAAGCCTAGATATAAGAATATAAGATCAAATAATGTAACTAATAATATATTAAGAATGTTACAAAACTAATTCAAGTATTCAGCATGAAATTTCTACTGTAATAAAATATAAACTTAAAATAATTAAAAATGAAATTATAAATATTGAATAAGCCCTCCAATAGAGAAAAGAAAAAATTGTAAACACATTTATATTATCAAATTAGAAATTGTTATAAATATTTTCGAAAAGAATCATATTTCTTATGAAAACTTAAAGTAAGCATTGCAATTTGTAGATATTAGCACTGCTACCAATGAAAATCAAAATTTTTATATTATAAGTATACCTAACACTTCGGTCAATAATGTGTGTGACTAACTAATTAAAACACATTTTTTTGCCAAAATTCGTTTCTATTCATCAACATAGTCCCCTTTTAGGGAGATACAATCATTCCAACGCTTTTGCAATCTTTCGATACCGCCTTTGTAAAACGATTTTACTTTGCCTTCAAAATAGGCGTTCGTTTCGGCGAATACTTCATCATTTGAGCCAAATCTCTTACCACGGAGCATCTTTTTGAGGTCTGCGAAGAGCCAGTAGTCGCTGGGGGCCAGATCTGGAGAATACGGTGGGTGCGGCAGTAATTCGTAGCTCAATTCGTTCAATTTTGCCATCGTTTTCATCGACTGACACGGTGCATTGTCTTGGTGGAACAAAACTGTTTTTTTCGCCATATGAGGCCGTTTCTTTGCGATTTCGTCTTTCAAACGCTCCAATATATAATAGGCGCTATATAATAGTCGCTGTTGATTGTCTTCCCTTTCTGGAGATAGTCGATGAATATTATTCCATGCGCATCCCAAAATACAGACGCCATAACCTTGCCAGCCAACTGCTGCGTCTTTGGTCGCTTTGGGCGGCTTTCACCGGCTGCATGGCACTCAGCAGACTGCCGATTTGACTCTGGAGTGAAATGGTTGATCCATGTTTCATCCATCGTGATGTACCGACGCAAAACTCCCATTTATTGCGCGTAAACATGTCCAAACAGCTCTTTGAATCATCGATTCGTTGTTGTTTTTGATCCGGTGTGAGCAAACGCGGCACCCATTTGGAAAACACCTTTTTCATACCCAAATGTTCGTGTATTAT
>NC_051846.1:98673716-98685638 GCF_002237135.1 Teleopsis dalmanni | reverse complement strand
TTTGCAATACATCAGGTGAATCCGCAAGTAGAACCACATCGTCAGCATACAAAAGCACTTTTATATTAGTTGAGTTAATAGGTAGTCCACCCGTTAAAAAGTCATGCAGATCATTTAAGTATAGGGAGAACAAAATCGGGCTGAGCAGACATCCTTGTTTTACACCTTGAGTAACTTTAAATGAAGAAGATATAAGATTACCGTCCCTTACGCAACTGCGCTGGTGTTCGAGTATAATTTCATCAGTGTGCTCAAAAACTTATGAGACAAACCTAAAGAAGCTAATTTGAAAAATAAGGCATTCCTGGGTATAATGTCAAATGCACATGAAAAATCCACAAAAAAGGCATATGTTTTTTTATTGTTACTTAAATTTAATTGTATAATAGAAGTTAGATTAAAAATATCAACAGTTGAGTAAGATCTCCGGAATCCAGCTTGGTATTCATTTAATATATTATTGAGCTCAACCCAGCTATTCATACGCGAAAGTAGTATACCAGTAAATATTTTATATATAGAGTCCAGCAATGATAATCCACGATAATTAGTAACTATATTGGGATCTCCTTTTTTAAACATGGGTTAAATTATCGATTTTAAAAACCAAGAAGGTATGACACCGTGAAGAAATATATAATTATATAGCGTAAGTAACTCGTTAAGGAAACCAACAGGAGCATTTTTGTAGAACTCATAAGGAATGCTGTCGTTACCTGAAGCTTTGTTAGATTTGGTGTTTGCAAGCACAAGCTGGAGTTCACGAAATTCAAAAGGAGAATCAAGGAAAGGATTGAGAAAAGGCGGAAGACACCAAGAGATAACCAAGAGATGAATACGAAAGTCTTCACATTGTAAAGAATTAGCTACTTTGAGACGACTGTTTTTCAAATTTTTTGCTAGATTCCACCAGTCAGAAGCATTTTTAACAGTATTAAGTGCTTCAATATTTTTTAATTGCCATTGAAGTTTTTTATTACGGCAGAGGTATTCATATCGAGATCTGAGTACAAAGTAAGAAGTACGATGGGTATCCAGATTGTATTTTCGAACTAAATTAAGAAAATGAAACATATTTTTTCTAAGTTCATGACACTGGCTATCAAACCATTCATTTTTTGGGTCAAAACGCTTTTTCAAAGTCTGGTTTCCCCACGCATCGCGAACTTTTTCAAGGAACATATCCAATTTAACATCAATCTGTATGTTAGAACTTATATAATCAGAACAAGTAGTCATTTCTAGCCGTTCTCTGTATCTACCTGCCAACGCTTCTTTCCAACGCATTTTTTTCGGAACTTGTACGTTATTCGGAATTACTTCCAAACTTGATGGAAAACGGAATTCAATAACCAGCGGCATGTGATCAGAGTATGATTTGTAAAGAACATGTAAAGAGCTTACGTATCTAAGTAACTGAAATGAACAGATACAGAAATCAACAACAGTTGACCCATTTGGACCCACATATGTAAATTCTCCATCTTCATCACCTCGACACCTGCCGTTAATTATAACACCACCGATGTCCTCCAGAAAGCCTAGAAGTTTTCTTCCCTTGGTATCAAGTTTCACATCTTTTGATACTCTTCTTACCGCAATAAGTGGAGAATCAGATAATAAATTACCATCAACTACTTGATTATCTGCTACATGGGCATTTAAGTCGCCAACAATACAGTAAACGGGTTTATTAAAATCGTTTAAAAATTGTTCCAGCTTAGAAAAATCTTCCTCCCATTTTGTGCAATTTAAATAACGTGGAATAAAGAAACAGTCAACTTTGTTAGCACAAGAATATAGTACAACATTATCACCAAAGTTAAGAAATTTAAAAGAATATATCTTCTCTAAACATTTTTTATACCCATAAAGACAACCACCACTCGCTCTACCAGCATTATGAATTTTAGACGTTCCCACCCAGCACAATATATAATCTTGAAAGAAATAAGTAAAGCAAATGTCGTCTATGCACGTTACTACGTTATCTAGGTTTTTTAACACATCATTCATAACTCTTTGAAACGCTTGTGCGGCATTGCATAGACCAAAAGTCATTACGTTAAATTCATATAAACTGAATGGGGTTTTTATTGCTGTCTTAAGCCTATCTTATTCGGCGATTGAAATTTTATTGTATGCTTTTTCTAGGTCGATAGTTGAAAAAATTTTTTTATTGCGTAATATACGGGTGAAGTCGTGTATGTGAGGAATTGGGTATCGGTCTGGCAGTGTTGTGAAATTGAGTTTTCTGTAGTTTCCACACGGTCACCATTTATCATCCTTCTTCGCTGCTAAATGTAACGGGCTTACACAGTTGCTGTCACTTGGTCTGCAAATTTCTTGTTTTATCATAAATTCGAATTCCTTTTTCGCTATTTCGTATTTCTCCGGATTTAATCGCCGGGGTTTTGTAAATATTGGTTGTCTTCTTGTGACAATTTCATGCTGGACCAATATGACTTTCCGTACTATTTTATTTAACGTAACTAGTTCAGTTATTTCTTTAAAGTCTTTTAGCTGCGTCAACAGTACTTAGTTTTATGCAGTGCGCCTTCTTTATACCCGCTATCTGGAGGCCTATGATGCCGTCGCAAATTCTTTTATTTTTAAGGTCCACTATTAGACTAAAGTTGTTAAGAAATTCTGCTCCAATTATTGGGTGATTCACGTCTGCAATTAGGAACTCCTACTGGAACTGTCTACGCAATCCTAAATTGACTTGCATTAATTTTGTTCCATATTTGCTAATTTTCGTTCCGTTCGCCGCATACAGGCAGAACTGCTTGGCGATTGCATTGGCGGTTTGCATATTTTTTGGTAATATTGAACTCCAGTGTCTATAAAGTAGCTTAAATTTGCATCTTTATCTTTGAAGAATAGACGGCATGTTTGACCTTTTGCCACTTCATCCGTCCTCTATCGCGAATTTTAACACTACTTCTTTCTCTTTTGTTTACTTGAATGGTCAGATATTTTACCATCCTTTTAAGTTCTTTTATTTCTTCCTTTATCTCGATTAATTCGTCTGGGCTATGTTGTACTGCATATACCGTTCCTGTATCTTGAATTTCGACTATTTTTTCCGTCCACTGTGCTGAATCACCTTCTAACGTTGCTACTATCGATGTAACTGCCGTTGGTAATCTCTGAAGCCATAACGATTTTATTACGTCATCTCCCATTGAATTGCCGGCCATTTCTTTCATCTTTTTTAACAGTTGCGTTGGCTTCATATCAACTCTGTTATTAATTTGCGCAGCCTTTTATGTTCGGATTCAGTGAATTCGTTCATTAACCGCTTTTTTATTGTCTCGTACTTTAATGTTGCAGGTGGGTCTCGAATTACATCGACTATGCACCCTGTAATGATCAATTTTTTTGGCCTTTGTCAAAACAAAATTGATCTTACAGTTTTTTCATATATATATTTTTTTTATATTCATCTTTATTCTGATAAATAAATAAAAAAAATTTTATTAAACACTGTCAACAAACATAAGTATAAAAGATCTCAAAACAAAAAAAAACAAATAACAACGGGAGAAATAACATGTTGACTTGTGTTTACATTTTCGTTTTCGCCAAAGCTGAGAGTGCACCTTAAAATCGCAAGGTGAGAAAAAAAAGAGGGGAAAGTTGAGTTCGATGGCCAGAGGAGAAAAAAACGGAGTCGCAAAAAAAACAGTTTGGTTGCTTTGGAAGTCGCGTGGCTTTTTTGTTATGAGGCAGTACGGTTGATACTCCGCGGCGGATGGTGAGTAAAAAAGATAAAGTGAACTACAAACTGCAGATTCTTAGTAAAAATAGAAAGTGAACTACAAACGGCGGACTCATAATAAAAATATAAAGTGAACTAAAAACGGCGGATTCTTAGTGAACTACAAACGTAATAAACGAAAACATTTAAATAATGGAATAAAATCAAGTGTATAGTTGGTGACTCCAAGCCCTGTATTGTGTTAATTTTTTTTACACTGAGGAAGGGGTATTTTGAGCTGCATTTGGTAGATTCATTTCATCGATAAGAAACTGGTGGTCTTACAAAGGAAGCCAACCACATTTTAAAACGGTCAATTATCTTCGGGTGTTGTTGGCGTTCAGCGGCAGATGTATGTAGCAGCAGCAAAGAATTTCACATCATGTGTTTATATTATGTATATAACATATATAATATCAATTGTCATTTTTTTTTGAATATAATTTTTTTTGTTTATATAATTAATTGAATTTTGTATATATAAATACCTATATAAAGTATATTACAGGCATTGTATTATTTATGTTATTACTTAGTATTGTATTAGGTTTTTTTTTTTTTTTGAAATATATCTAGTGTGTAATAATGAAGCATATACTATATAAACTGTGTTATTTATTTTATTAGTTTTCTCTTTGGGAATCTCTTGAATTGTTTATTCTTAGTTTAAATAGATACCATATATTTTATTTTTGTACTGAACCCTGGTATACGCTGAGTATACCCCGGCCGTAGAAAGGGCTGGAAAGGTCGTTACAACTCTAAGTACTTTGGTTGTAGCCCTGCCACCACGTGGTCAAATTTTGTTCTGTCCCTTACTATGCCGGCGTTTCGAAATTGCGCCTCCATTTGTAAAAAATAAAGGTCCGGTTGTTCTTGCGAGAAAGTTAACGACTTTATCGACACTCGATATACCTCTTTGGGTGAGCAGCTTTCACCCTCTGCTGGAAAAAAATCCTCAGCCTGGTTATTCATTCTTAACACTGTTCACTCGCGAGGTCACCAATGTAATTATACCTTTATGTTAATATTAAACAATGAATTAAATTCCGATGTTTTTACTTCTCAATTACCAACTGTATAAAATTATATATTTTTATTTTAAAATTTGTTTTCTTAGTTTACTAAAAACTTCTGTTAAATTGATTTCTTGAATGTGTACTGCGTTATCACCACAAGGTTATACAGGAGTATCCCGAACCGACAAACAGCGACGAAGTAAGGAGATATATAGCCTTTTGCAACTATTATAGAACATTCATCAAAAACTTTGCATCTATAGCAAAACCTTTAAATCAATTACTAAAAAAGAACAAAATATTTGAATGGAATGCAGATTGTAATACTGGTTTTGAAACACTTAAATCCATATTAATAAGTCCACCAATTCTTAAGAAGCCAGACTTCCATAAACCATTTATCATAACCACAGATGCTACAGACTATGCACTTGGTGCAGTCCTTTCGCAAGGCGAAATTGGTTCTGATTTGCCTACATGTTATGCAAGAAAAGCCTTACAAAAGCACGACTTAAATAAACCAGTTATTGAATAGGAACTTCTTGCTATACATTGGGCAATAAACTACTTTCGACCATACGTATATGGTAAACAATTCTATGTTATCACTGATCATAGACCCCCTTATCTCTTTATTCATTCATAAAAATCCTTCTTCAAAAATGACTAGGATTCGCGTAGATTTGTCTGACTAAGACTTTGAAATAATATTCAAGAAAGGAAAAATCAACACCAATGCAGGGGCTTTATCAAGGATTAAAATATATTCTGATACTCTGAAAGTACTGATACCAATAAATTATGACAAGATGTCCAACCACAAGCTAAATAATCCGCATGAAGATGAAATTTTAAAACTTATAAAAGAAAAAGCTCTAGAATATATAGCCACTCGTAGCAAAACAAAAGACGCGACCTCTGCAAATACACTATTAGATGCCACTGAGCCTGAACACAAATGCCACTGAGCCTGATCAACTCTGTTGTTGGGATTGTACTTCTATAAGTGACATAAGAGGACTGAGAAAACTGCAGTTCAAAAATAAAGAAAAATTGAAAAACAATAAAAATCCATCTATATATAACGACGATAAAGAAGTTGTCATATAGTTAGGCGATATACCTCCGAAGCCGATTTCGATTATGGTTACGCTTATAGCTCAAGTTGAAAAGCTAAATATATTACAGTTAGTATTATCAGACAACGATAAAATATTTGAATCCATGGATAAAAAAGAATTTAAAGATAAAATAAATAAGTTGCAACGAGAGAATAAAAACAAGGAGAAATTAGTAATAGTGCTATACAAGAAGCCAGAAAACGTAGCGAATACAACAAAGAAATATAGATTAATTGAAGAATTTCATAGTAATCCTATTAGCGAACATCTAGAAATACGAAAAACACTCATTAAATTAAAACAAAGGTTGTTTCAAAAAATAAAACAAATGGTACACAAATTCATTCATTGTGAATAATGCCAAAAGAATAAACAAATCGGGTACAACAGAGTAGAACTCCAAATTACTACAACTCCACATTCAGCATTCGAGACTGTACAAATTGATACAGTGGGACCACTTCGACCATCAAACGGTTACAGATATGTATAAACAATGCAATGAGAACTAAGTAGATTTGTCATAGCACACCGTATAGTAACCAAAGATGCTAAAAGTGTTGTCACAACATTAGTGGAACAGCTGATACTAAAATTCGGTACATTTAAAACTCTAAACTCTGATAGAGGTACAGAATTTCTAAACGAATTAATGACTAGAGTAACAGAATTAATGGATATTAAACAAACATTCTCAACACCCTATCATCACGAAACAGTTGGTATAATAGAAAGAAATCATAGAGTACTAAATGAATACTTATTAAATTTCGTTAACGATGACAACTGGGATAAGTGGATAACGCACTATACATTCGCGTATAATACCACATGGGGCGTATAATACGTCGACACTGAATATACATCACACGAACTAGTGTTCGGGATATTACCTTCGCTACCAGGTGAAAAATTGAATGACACAAAATAAATTTCAATCTAGCTATCCCTTGTAATGATATGATATTTTTGTTGTATAGTTGTTAGATTTTTATATACCTTAATTAAAACGACTTTACATTTCGCTCGTCATATCAAGACTGATTTTTATTTTCATTTTTCTTCTTAAAACTAACATTGTTTCTTACAACTAATTTCCAATAGAATCTTATGTAAGGATTCTATTGGTTGAACCTTGAATTTACTTCCGTCTAATTGGTTAACCCAAATTAGACGTATATAATGTTTTATAAAAATAACTTATATACATTTATTAGTTATAATGGTCTTCTATTTCACAGTGGCACACATCTGGTAACCAAGTGTATTGAGTGCAAATCATATTGCTTGCATTATCGCTTGCAATATGATCTGTGAAATACTTAACACAAATTCATGTGTTGAGCTTGCCGCTATCCAAATTGTCAAATGCATATTGGAATAATTAAATATTCATACAAATACACCCTTAATAATGCGAGAAATCTAACCATAGAAATTAAAAAACAAAAGACATCCAGAATCATAAAATAATAGCAATCCAACTAAAGTAAAGATGATAGGTGATGAAATATTAGTAAAAGCACAGAAAAGGTACAGACGAAAAGGTACAAGTCCATACACAGGTCAATATGAAGTAATAGATATACAGGGTAGCAATGTTGTAATTAAAAACGGCAATGAAACAAAAACATTACTTAAAAATAACACAAAATTATTTCAAATATAAAATTAAAAAAAAAACAGAGATTATTCCTATAGCTTAGTAAATTAATTTTAACTTTAATTTCACTTAATTTCATTAAATTATAAATATGTCATATAACGAATATTTTATTTCAATATAAAAAAAATAAAGGAAGGAAAAAGTCACACGGGGCCATATCTGGGGAGTACGGTGCTTGGTTGATGATATTGGTGGAGTTTTTGGCCAAAAACTGCGACACAACCAACGCTGTGTGAGCCGGTGCGTTATATTGGTGTAACATCCATGAGTTTTCCTTTCATAAATCTAGCCTCTTTTTGCTAATGGCCTCACGCAAACGACGCATAACGGCAAAATAATACTCCTTATTGACCGTTTGACCATTTGGAAGGAATTCATAGTGCACCACCCTACGAATATCAAAGAAAACAGTCAGCATAACCTTGATTTTGGACCGACTTTGGCGTTCTCTTTTCGGTTTCGGCTCACCTTCGAAGCACCGTTCGGTCGATTGTTGTTTGGTGGGCATATTAAATTTATAGACCCCTGTCTCATCACTAGTTATGATGCATGCGATGAATGTGGGGTCACTATCTGCGTCGGAAATCATCTCTTTGGCCACATCACAACGACGCTTTTTTTGAATGAAATTCAGCTCTTTTGCCACCAACCGAGAAGCGACGCATTTTAAACCTAAAACATCAGTTAAAATGTGTTTGGCCGATCCATATGAGATGCCCAACAACACTGCAATCTCTCTAATCGATTCACAACGATTTTCCAACACGATCTGCTTCGCCGATTCACTATTTTCTTCAGATACAGATGTTGTTGAACGGCCAGGTATCTCAGCATAGTCCAAGCTTGTACGACCGTCTTTAAATCTTTTAAACCATTCGTATACTCGTGGTTGCGACAAACACAAATCACCAAAGGCCTTTTTTAACATTTTCAACGTTTCGGCACCTATGAATCCATTTGCAACACAAAATTTGATGCACGCATTTGATGTTCTAATTTTTAATCCATTATAAATATCTGCACACGGAAATTTTTCGACTTCTTTTATTTCTAAAAATAAAAAAAATTTAGAGAACGGATAAGCGCGGGAATTCAAAAATTAAAATTCTCTTACTTTTTTGATCACAAGTAATGTAATACAGCAATGTAATATAAATATCATTATACAAGAACATTATGCAACTAAATGTAAACTAAAAATTTTATATCAAATATATATAAGAATATTACAATGCATGATGCGCGGTAATTAGCATGTGACACATTTACCCAAAAAAAAAATCCCACTGAAAAATTTTACGAGTTATGTAATTCGACTCGTTTTTTATCATTTCTCTATGACAAATATTCTGCCGCATAATTTATTACTTCATTATTCTGCCGCATAATTTATTACTTACGTTAATTTGAACATGGATGTTTAAAAAAATCTGTATATTAAAATTAGTACAGTAGTAATACAAATATATGGACTCAGATTTTGTAGAAGTGAATTACCATTTATATGCATATTTTTGAACACGTTTGTTTCTTTATTATTGTTATGATTTCTTTACAGAAATTATAACGTAATATAAGTTATAGTAAAAATAAATTGTACAGTTTTATTTTATTGTTTATTTATTTTATTGCCAACTTAACGTGTTTTAAAAAAATAAGTTTGTTTTAGTAGTTTCTGATTATAACAAAGTTATGACTAAGCCTAAGATCGAATACTTCAATATTAAATATTTCCTTTTACATAATGATTTTATAATTTAATGGTCGTATATATATTTTATTTTTTATATATTGATTATAGCTCTTCTGTCGAAGCACCTAAAATTTTACCAATGTTTCCGGCTTACTACATATTTAACAGCTTACTGATAATGCTGCTCATATTACATTTATTTTGGACATATATGATTATTAAAATCGTTTTGGATTCCCTGCAAAAAGGCTTGGTAAGAATTTTTTGTGATAATTAAGTTTAATTTATGATTTTTCTTGTCATTGGCTATTGTGCCTTTGACAAATTAAAAGTTGCAATAAATACTAATTTTATTTTTTAAACCTTTACTTTATAGCAGCACTTTATTAAATACTAAAATAACTTATATTTTTATTAAAAATTATATTATACATATACAGTATACAGAGACACAAGTAAAACATTATAAACTTTATTAAAAATATTAGTTGTGGAGTAGCCGTGTAAGTTAGCTAATTGATTCTATTTAAATTTGTGTTGTTGTCACCTGTTACTCTATTTAGAGTAATTATTGGGAAAGTATCTTCCTCTATTGAAAGTAAAAGTGAATGACATGGGGTTAATCTTAAAACTCCATTACATTATACATTTTTATAAAGAAAAAAATTTGTTTTAAATTAATTGATGATATGTGATATGTACTTTAGACTGATTTGAAGATAGGCTTCCATGATTTTGGATTTCATTTATTCAAAATTAATTTACATTAAATAAATGTATTTTCTGAAGGAACTTAGATAGACTAGAGTCAGACTTATGTGTCTATATGATGAAACTAATGTTAGATCTCTGTCTTATTTGTGAATGATCTACACATTAGGAAAATACTTAAATTGAAAAATGTGACATAAATTATTGTCAGTAAAATTGGTTTTGTGACCTGACACTTTCTTTAAATATTTCATTGAAATCGAGCATCGTTGATTGTTGTGTGAGTGCCAACAACTTGACTACAAAGCTTTTGTGAAAATGGTTAATAGCATATTAGCTACTATTTTAGAATTAATACAACTTATTCAATCCGAATTTACTAGATACATTTTTTTCGTTTTCTTTGCCTTAATTATTGTCAGTACGATGAATTCCAGTCGCTTAAACTATAAATGTCTATCGATTCAACCATCCTATATGGTATATTGCCTGATACATGACAGTTAATCAAGCTGCGCATTTTATACGAATTGAGAATAAAATTGTACATATTTTTAATTATTGTTTTAGTTAATGGAATCTAAACGAAAATGATATGTCTGAATTCATTAAATATAAAAGTGAACTACATTTATTTTAATTATGAAAGATAGAATAGCAAACCATTCCAAGTAACACAGAATATATTAAAAACACATTTAGTGAATATAATCTTCATGCAACTAGAGCTCTATTTGTAAGTGCATGATTTAAAAAGAAACTGCATATTTGCTGACTCGTGGCATGAAAACTTGTTATGAATTCAAAAATTATAATTAATTCCAGTTTATTTAAACTGCAGTAATTTGCAAAATAATTTTAATAACTTATATGATCTATTGGTGGAAGCTTAGAATGAAGATGTGATAACAACAGGTAATTTCAATGAACGAATAGGCGAAAAGCAATGTTTGAAATTAAGCCCAAGTATGCAAAGGTGTGAAATATTTGATCACAAAGAAACAATGCATCCGTTGTAGACAGAAATTGCAAACAATTTCTAGAATTTTGAAACTCATTTGGTATTTGGTGTTAAAAGCCTCACTGAAAGCGATGGAAAGGACGTTTATGAGAGGTTTAGCAATGTCAACGATAGTTTATTGTTCTGTGAAAGTAGTGTGGTTAGAAAAAAAGAAAGTAGTAGCACTTTTAAGTGTTACTACTTTCATGATATAATTTGATCATCAATCAAGAAAAATTATGATTTCCAATATCCTATGCAGTTTAGAGCAAAACGTTTTGGACTGAAGTTAAAACAATAAATCGAGCAGATCACATCAAAAGGATTAAATTAAACTCCAAAGCTTTGGCTGCTGAACTTGAAAATTTTGAAAACAAAATTCCAATTGAGTATACTAGATTGATTATTATGTTAAATAAAAAAATAAATGAATAGATAAATGTATGCAATATACATTTTAATACCATTCACTACTATAATCATAATATGAATCCCTTAAAGCTATGTACATCCTCTAAAAGATAAAAGGATAACAGTTTTTAAGCAATTTTTATTATATACTACTGTATTACTGAGTTTTTGGCTGTAATTTTACACAGTAAATAATAAAACATGGAGAAAAATGGAACAAATTAATTAAAAAGTCTTAATTATAAAGTCTTTTTTACAGCAATTAAAAAGTCTTATTAAACTTTTGTCTTAAGGATAATAAATATTTCATTTTCGAATATACACTGTACACACAAAGAAAAGGGATGCCGATGGGTTATTATGGAAGAGTTATTAGAAAAGCAGATAAAATTGATAAAACTCTAAGAATATTGATTAACTTCCACAAATTTGCTATGGATGAAGAAACAAATAATATTTCTTGGTGTGGAAGTCGAAACAGCCCTTGCTTCACATTGTATTTCTACACACCGTGAGCCGGATTTAGAAAATGTGAAAA
>NC_051846.1:98624211-98673616 GCF_002237135.1 Teleopsis dalmanni | reverse complement strand
GTGTATATTAAATATTTAATAATTCACTTTTTGCAAATTTAAACTTTAGAAATAAATTAAATTGTTTAAAATTATTATATATATTAAATTTTTTAAAATTATTTTTTATACCGCACGTCAGCTACTTCTTGGTCTAAGTTTGAAAATCTCACGTTGCACAAGAAAAATACCCAAGAGTTTGATATTTTCGTATTTGCACTGCACTGTTTAGTGTCCAAGAAAACAAAAGAAAAGAGACCTTCTTCTTGGTGCACGCACTTTTTATATCGTCAACGATCAACGGTGTCATCTGTTAATGCGTTAAAGCTTAATGACCGTTGATCGTTCCCTCTGCAATGCACTAAGCGCAAGTCCAGCTTTACGGTAAATTTAGTTTATCACTCATGTGGAAGCTGGACGTTGTTCTTGCTTAAGCTTTGGTCTAGTTCCACATATTTGCGCAAAAGCTTTCACATTTCTTCTCTTGTTTTGTTTTATTTTGAGTTCATTAATTGAATAACAGTATTATTTTATTACACGTCCAGAAAACGAAATATGAAAATGTTAAAAGAACGATAACTCACGCTATGTGTAGCACTCTTTTATTCAAATATAATTGTTTGCGCATTAACCAATAATTTTCAAGTTAATTACCAGGATTTTTCAAGTGTTAAAGTGGACTTCGATGAATTGGTTGAATTAGTGTTTTTAATATTACTTAACAACTTTTATTCGTACAGCATTTTGTTTTTCAAGTGAGTTTGTTGTGTTTGTTATAAGTTAACTTTGTTAGATAAAGTTGTGTGTTAGTGAGTTAGTTTGTTTTCTCTTTTGTTTTTATATTTGCTTGCATATTTTGTGTTGCGTATTCAATATTGAACATAGTCCCAAAGTAAATGTGATTTCATTTGCGTGCTTTATAAGTAGCGCGGTACAGAATATTTTAAGACGGAGATGTTTTCTCTATTTTAATTCGAAGTAATGTTGAGTGTAACTAACCCATGTTTGATTTTGTACGTTTTTGTATTTATGTTACATCTGTTTGGAAAAGGTATTATAAAAAATGGTATGTAGCAACATTTTGGAATAGAGATTAATATGTATATTAATAAATGTCCAAAAGGGAATCTTTGTTAAGCTGTTCAGTGAACACTCTGAACATTCAACGCCTCGCCTCTGCTTGGCATAACATTGGACGCAAAACTTTGATGCAAGGAACACATAAAAAAGAAACGAGATGAGCTTGACATGAAGTTGCGAAAAATGGAATGGCTAATCGGCCACAAATCCATACTATCTCTGCAAAACAAGATTTTAAATGACAATAAATTTTTTGATCATTTTTGTCTGTCGACCAGTTTTATCAGTTTCGATCCTTCGACATGGATGAAGAGACAAGATTATAAAGATGAACTTTGTTCCATACTTGATTATGCAAAAAGAGGAGTTAGATTTCTGATGAATTATAATTCAATTTTGACAAAAAATAAAGAGTAAAACTAATATGTGCTGCAATTTGTCGAACATTATTATAAGAATTATTCTTCACATAACAAGTCAGATTTAAGTTATAAAACATAATAAATGCAATATATTGTAATGTGATATGGGTATGAGACCTCACATATCACACAACGTATAAGTGGTCCAGATAATTTTAATGTAAATATTGACACAGTTCTATTTTTAATAAAAATTGACAATAAATTATATCCAAGTAATATGAGCCTTTATTTTGTCATTGCTTTGATGACAAATAACTGAGCCGCACATTGCACCATATGTGCAATATGCATAAGTCGAAACTGTGTCAATAAAATAAACGGTTTCAAGTGAAACCATATGTAGAACACCTGCGTTGTTAGCTATCACATCATTTATTGATAAGCTATTTCTTTTAAGATACTACATACGTCTAATTTGGGTTAACCAATTAGACGCAAGTAATTTAAGTACATATTAACCAACAGAATCAGTACATAAGATTTTATAGAAAACTAGTATTAAGATGTAAGAAATTCAAAGAAATAAAAATCAGTCTAGAAATGACTAGTAAAAGTTAAAGTTGTTTGATTATGTGACAAAAGATCAATCTTTACATTGCAAGGCAATTCTGCCTTTGTAAAACACTAAAACATAAAACTTATCAACTCGTGTTCGTGTTCTCAATGAACAGGGTATGGTCATATGCAAAACATCAGCCTATGCCTTACCAAGACTATGGTGCTTGGTACTTTATCACACCCTTCCCGAGGTGAATCTGTTTGTTGTTGATAACTTTATTGACATAACAGAATACTATGGATCTAGAAAGGAACACTCGATAAAACCCGTAATCTCCGGTGTTATTCGATCCGTGTCGATGAGATGAATGGCACTACATTAGTGTGTCCCTGAACGGAGACCTCCGGATAATTGGCGCTATAACTTCCGGGTATAGCGGATCTCTGCCCGGATCGACTTTCCTTTCTCCGCAACTCGTGGGTTTAAAATATGAACCAGAATAATAAAAATACTATACAAAAATCAAGCTCGGTTAAACCAAGTTCTTCTGGAACTGCTAGTTCCAAGATACCTACCGCAACTTTTAGCGGTAATAACAGGGTACATTCTAATAAATCAAAAATCTCCACGAGTTCTGGTCCCTCTGTGAGGTCGGGTCCTCCATCTAGGAGAATGTACAAAGAACGGCGAGCGGTGCTTAGACTGCTCAAGAAATATTGTAATGTTTCGGTTACGTCCGAGTCACTAAAGGCAAGATAAGCCTGGCCAAAATAGGTCCTTAATACTTCTAAGGAAGAGAAAAAGTAACCTGTATCGAAGCGTCAGCGCTCATTAGATGAGTCAGCTTCGAAGCCAGTATCAGGCTGGCAAAATTTCGTGGCAACACCACCACTACTAAGTCCTTTAGCGACACGCTGAAGTGCTCCATTTTGATGGCGGTCATTGATGAAAATGATCCAGATGGCACATAACTCCTGAAAAATGGGATCAAATTGAGCGAAAGCTCCTTGATTTGTAAGTCGAAATCCTTAAGAAATTTTCTGGTACAATTCCCAAATGTCGCGACGCTGGATGGTTTCAGGGCCATGTGAAGCTAGTCGCTTGCGTCGATCAGCGTTCTGTTGATCTCTTTCGCATTGCCATCTCCAGAATGGGTGAGGTCTGGCCGGGCGCAAAGCTTGAAGTCGTTGCTAAAAGTCGAGGCAATTCCTAGCCGATATAGAGCGCGTTTCTGGATCCAGCCGAACCATCCGATCCTCAGTGCATTCTTGATCAAACTCGGGTCGGAAACCCTGATGTGAATACGGCTACGTGGAACGTCACTAAGCTGGAAGGCTTTGTGATCGACAAAGCCTCGCTGGCCATTCTGGCGCGATCTGGTGGCGTATTAAATTACGGTTTCTTCCCATAAAAATGAGGGTATATAAAAGAGATGGAAGAGTAATACTCGTTTGATGTAAGGGAATCAGTGGCAATTTCTGAACAAACTGCTGATCCCCTATCGGAAGTAGGCAACATTAAGCCTGTTTCCATGACCGAAGTGAGACCGGTTATACCATCTGAAGATTTACCTGTGTGCATGGACACTTCGGTGCTTGCTCCTTCGCCAGCTCACTCAATTACATCAGAGGAGAGCATAGGCATGCGCTATCTTTACGATGAAGAGGAATTCCTAATGAGTAATGACTCTAAGGAGAATAGTACTCTAGACGTCACTGTGGTGGAGAGAAATGTATCCACACATACTGAAGATGTGGGTAGAGCAACAACGAGGCCGATATGATCCTGATACAAGAACCATGGATTTATAAAGATCTTGTATGCGGGATCAGTGCTAAAAACTACAACTTATTATATGCGGTGAATAAGGGCAAGCCTAGGTCCTGCATATTGGTTAATAAAAAATTAATGCTCTCGTACTTTCGCAATACAGTGATGGTGACCCAACCGTAGCAAGTATCAAGGGCTCCTGGGGACAAATATAGGCAGTATCTGCATATCTGCACATGACCACGCCACACTACCTTCGAATATCCTGATACAGCCAACAAACAGCGCCAGGAGGCTTGAAGTGGAGCTTTTGATAGGCTGCGATGCCAACGCTCATCATGAGGTTTGGGGCAGCTCAAATGCTAATGAAAGAGGTGAGTTACGTTTTGATTTTATTTTTAGTAACAATCTTTTTAACTGCAATGATGGCAATAGGCCAACTTTTATTACGAAAAACAGGCTTCATGAATCGGTCAAGAACTGGAAAGTGTCCACTCAGCACTTGTTCTCATACCATATGATTTTAGAATGCACCTTAATCTTAGATGAATCGAACATCTACAAACAGAAGACGTTTAGAAATGTTAAAAATACAAACTGGACGAATCATAAAGCAGCGCTAAATGAGCTGCTATTAAGCATTTCCTCCGATCCCCCTGGGAACACTGTTCATCTAGACAATCAAATCCAAGATCTCACCTTAGTGCTCAATGAAGCTTTTAATTATGTCTGTCCCCCTACTCGACCTAGTAGGAAATGCAACCCACCTTGGTGGAATAAGCACTTAGGTCTTTTACGAAAGGAGTGTAGGAGAATTTTCAATAGGGCAAAATTAAGCAATAGTGAGAGTGATAGGCTAGAATACAAGAGCTCTCTGAAGCTTCCAATACGGCAAAACCTTATCAAACATCGAACATGCCTTATTTTTCGCATAAGTCAGATTATAAGTTTAATAAATTAGAATATCAGTAATAGCTTAGTCTTATTCGTTTGGGCAGCTGCGTGGTTAGATATAAAATGTAAAGAAAATAATAACACTCCATACTTGGATGGTTGATTGGGTAGGGAAAGGGTGGACAATTTCGAATATTATAAGTAAATTGCGATTGGTATATCTTATACTATGATATTTAATAGTATTTATATTTCTGATAGTTTGAACAATATATTACGGTAATAGACCATTGTGCACTTCATTTATGTTGAGTTACAAATTGTAACTGTCGTCACTTTTAAACATGAAGAAAGGTGCGAAAATTACCAATTTGTTTTTATCAATTTTGAGATGATATTGAGCGATAGGTTAATATTATTATATCAATGTTTTGTTATTTTATTTCATTATTTGGACCTTAAACTGAATAAAAAAAGTTAAACTGTATTAATTGTATGTATATAAATAATTGTATTTCTTTTTTGGAAAAATGATTGATTTGATAGGTTTTTGCCAACTTTTGGAGGACATGCACGAGCGGAAGATATCAATTGATAATTTTTATTTTTTTATGGTTTTCTACTCTATACTAGAGGAAATTTTTGCGCACTATAGCGTTTCGAAAAAAAAATTTGTTTTTCGAACCACTCTAATGTATGCCTTTAAGGAAGAGGCAATTAGACTCTGTAAAGTGGGGTCAATACTACTTTTCATTGGCGCAACAGAGCTTAGAGACCTACTCGAAACCCAGAAGGGGGCACAATAGATTCGACGGTCGCAGTGCCAAATCCCGTAACAATAATAATAACAGTTAGTTATCTTTCCAATTCTTTTTTATTTAGTTCTGCATGAATAAAGCTAATTGACGACAAAAATTATTTTGCAACTTACCTCCAACAACAATAACATGTTTTATTGCTACGTATAATTACATTGATTTTCATGTCAAGCAATCACATACAGTCAAGAATGAGTCTACACATCAAAATAAAATTCATTTGTTTAACTTATAATAGAAAAAATACTGCCTTTTGTTTATATATAAAGATTTTTTATAATCAATTTGTAATAAATATTATATCACATAGGAATGGAAACAAACAAAATTTCAGCAGTTGTGAAAAAAAAAGAATATTCATACAACATAAACAAATCTTACATCATTTGTGACTTCCAAGTAATTATTTAAACCAATTATATAAAGCTGTTTAATATGAACTTTATTTGATGGGTACTTACAGCGTTTTTTTATAAAATTAACGAACTTTTGCATAAAACTATTGGTATCAAATTTCACTTTTGAAGTATTTAAGTATTAAGTGAAGAATGGGTATTTTCAGAGCTTCTGACGTACTTATTTTATAAATCAATCTTATTTTAGAAATAACTTAATTTGAAATATTGCGTTAGAATATGTACCGTTTTCTTGAGGTTTCGAACAACCTATTCCCTAACCATATTTACTGTGTGCTTTGAGTTATTATGGTGTTGAAATTTAATATGTGGCGTTTGCTTTTAATACCTCAAATATATTCACATTTCTTATCAAAAAACACACAAACTTAAATATTACATTTTGTCTGAAACATCTCTAATTAATACATCAGATACATCCTTTGAAGTGTGATACATCCTTTTTCAGAAAGAGTTAATGAGAAATCCATGCATATTGAATATAAAGGCACGCATATTATAGATATGTGTAGAAGAAACTAAACAAATATTGAAAACATGGTTTGACGAGAATAATGTGTTATTAACACCTTATCATAGCGTTGGATTTCATGCTTCTGGTACTCCTAATGAATTCTGGCAATATCGGATGGAATTTCATCAAAATACATTGCTCAATTTAAATACGTGACAGAGAATCTGCAACATGATTCTCTCTTCCTGGAATATATTTTACAGTGAAATCATATTCATTTAGTCTCCACATCCACCTTTGAAGTTTACAATTGGGTTATTTTAAATTATGAATGGGCGATGGTCACTATTTGCAACAAACTTTCTGCCATACAGATATGGGCGAAAGTACTTTGTGGCCCAAACAACAACGAGCAATTTTTTTTCTGTCGTAGAATAGTGTAATTTATGCTCATTCAGGGTGCGATTCGCAAAACAAACTGGGCGACCTTGTTGACTTAAAACTGCACGCAGTGTAGTATTTGAAGCATCCGTTGTAAGTGTAAAATCTTTTTTAAAATCGGGGTAGAACAGAACAGGGTCCTTCGTTATTAAGATTTTGATTGTAACAAACGTTTTATTATATTCCTTATTAGTTATGTTGACTTTGTTGCCCTTATTTAAGCAATGGGTTAGGGGTTTTGTTATCTTAAAAAATCTTTTAAAAATTTTCTATAGAACCCTGCTAGACCTGAGAATTGTTTAATATCTTTTTCTTTTTTTTTTGTAGCGCGTATTTTAAAATAGATTCGATTTTATTTGGAATCGACATGATTCCTGGGGCTACAACATGCCCTAAGACTTCAGCTTCTTTCTTAAGAAACTCGCTTTTATCTAATTGGACTCTATCAAGAGCTTCGCTGTGCTCGTGAAGTGAGATATTGTTTTTTTTTTTTTTTATTATTTGAAACAATATGTACAATAATATAAATCCATGTTTCATTTGACTACGACTAGTTCATACAAAGAACTATCAAGCAGTTTTATTACATTTTAGAATACTTATTAGAATTGTCAAGTTGTCAAAGACTTAGTGTTAATGGTAGTAATTTAAATTATTATTAGACTACTAATTCGGGAGTAGATCTGAAGGCTTTGTTCGTTTAAGTCTCCTCAGCAGGCCAGATGTATTAGATGGTTGACTGTCTCGTTTGGATGCTGTTGTAATCGTTTTTGGTATTTTGCCGTGAACTTTTGGATTACTGCAGCCACAGATTCGATCTTCAAGTCCCGAAGTCAGTATTCCTAATAAACCACGGAGCTTTGACTAAGTTTCTTAAAACTTTGTTTTGAAAGTTTTGAATGATTTGAATAGTGGATTTTGGTGCACATCCCCATAACTGGATTCCATACGTCCACACCGAAGCTAAGACTTGCTTGTATATCATTAATTTATTGTTTAGAGAGACGGGTGACTTTTTCCCAAGAAGCCAATATAAATTTTTGTATTTGGATTCTATTTCAACTCGTTTTTTCTTTATATGTTTTTTCCATTTCAACTTAGCATATAAGTTCATGCCAAGGTATTTAGCTGTGTTTGAGTATGGTATTTGAGCACTGCACATAGTTATCGGCAAATAGTCGATTTTTTTGTTTGTGAAATTTACATGGACGGATTTCGCTTGGTTGAGCTCAATTTTCCATTTTTTAGTCCAACTAATAATTTAATCAATGGAATGTTGCGTTGCTTCTGTTGATTCGTTTATGGTGTTTCCAGTGGTAAGGATCGCTGTATCATCTGCAAACGTGGCAATAACACTTTCTGGTGGGACTTGCAAGTCGGCTGTGTAAATTAGGTACAGAATTGGGCCAAGTATACTTCCGGCTTCAATTGGTTCAAGTGTTGAGTACGCACCTTTATATTTCACTCTGAAGAATCGGCAAGATAAGTAGGACCACATAATTTCGGATATTTGTCTCGAAAACCACTGTTCAATCTTATGCACAAGTCCTTTGTGCCAAACTTTATCCAAGGCTTTCGATACGTCTAGGAAAACAGCGGTGCAAATTTTTTGTTCTTCAAGTGCTCTTTCGATTTTGTCGCATATTCTGTGTATTTGTTCTACAGTAGAATGATTTTTTCGGAACCCAAACTGGTGACTCGGAACTATTTGATTTTCTGTGAGAACAATCTATATTCTATTAAGGAGAATTCGTTCAAAGATTTTTGATAAAACGGGTAATAAAGAAATTGGACGATATGACGAAACTTCATTAGCAGGTTTTCCTTGTTTGTGTAAATTGGGAAGTGTCTTAAGCGCCGAGCTGCATTAATTATTTTGCATAGTTTGATTATTCCTTTGTTAGGGAATTGGTTTAAGATCTTAGCGGTTATCTGATCCCAACCAGGAGCCTTTTTTAGTTTCATATTTCTTGTTTCATTTTTTATTTCCCTTAGCGAAGTTGGTTGTATGGATTTAATTAATTAATGGATTTAAATTAAACGTAGGAAGATTATTTCCATCATCATTTAGTGTAAATGTTGCATTAAGAAATTTGGCGAATAAATCTGCTTTTTCTTCGTCACTTTTGGCCCATGTTGTACCATCTGCTTTAATAGGAGGATTATGTTTTATAGGTTGTTTTACTGCTTTCACGGCTTTTCACAACGAGTAATCTGTGCGTTTCTCATAGGAAAGGCTTCTAACATTCTGTTGTATCTTATCGTTTTTAACATTATTGATAAGTTTTCGTAGTTGTGCAGTTTTCCTATTTAATTTCGTTTTATCAGTTGGTGATCATCTTTGTTGCCATTTTTTACGCAATTTCCTTTTTTCCCATATTAGTTTATCAATTTCTTTTGGAAGAGTTGATCTAATCTGGTGTTTAGAGAACTGAGGAGTACTCATCCATGCTGATTTTTGAATCTGCTGTGTAAATAAAAGAACTTCGTTATCCACTTCAGTCGCTGAGTTTAGATCAGAGTTAAGATTAAGAGTGTTTTCAAGGTGCAGCCTAAAGTAATCCCAGTCAGTAGATCTATTTATTAGGTAAGGCTTCGGTTCATTTATGACTACACTTTTATTAATAGAGAGGTGCACAGGTGAATGATCAGAAGAGAGATCGTATCCATTTTCTATTTGTAAGAGTTCTTTCGGTATTTTTTTAGTTATAAAAAAGTCAATCAGATCTGGTATTTTCGTTGGGTCAGTTGACCAATACGTTCGGCTTCCAGTTGATAAGACATCACATCCTGTGGCTTGTATTGCTTTTAATAGTTCTCGGCCTTTAGTTGTAGTTAATCGCGAACCTCAATGGACATGTTTAGCGTTGAAATCGCCGCCAATAATGAATTTATTTTTAAATTTAGAAAGGAAGTTTATATATTGATCTGTACTAATAGAATGTCTTGGAGGACTGTAGACCGAAATAATTGATCATTTTTGATTTTGTAAAGTACAAAACAGTTGTGGCTTGAAACTCGCTACAGCTGATATTTTCTTCTTCATAGTGTCTGTTGGTTTCCTTTATTATAATAGGACATCCCCCTCGTGCATTGTTATTCGGGTGAGTAGTGTGGTAAGTTTCATAACCTCTAAATTTTATATGTGATTCCCTCGTAAAGTGCGTTTTTGCTATTAGACATACACATAGCCAATAAACTCTGCGTACACCTTACGAATTTTGATATGTGATAAAGAAACACAACATAAATAAATATTTTTAATTAAAATTTTTACATATATTTATTCTTTGAATTATTAAGTTTAAATAGCAAAAGACAAAAATTGTATTCGACTATTCATTCCAGAGATAACGGGATAAAAGTGTGCCTGCATGTAAAAATAGGCCCCATAAAGTCTGCGTACAGTTATAAAAAAACTGATAAAATCGGTAGAAATAATAAAAATAAGGTTAAATTTAATACTTTGTTGGGTAACCACGCTATTTTAGAACTTCACTTAACCTATTTGGCATGGAATTAACCAACTTCTGAGTTTCTTCAGCAGTAATTTTCGCCCATTCTGCTTGCATTGTACTCGGCAAAGCCTCTTTACTTGTTATCACATGCTGAAGAATTCTTTTTTTCAATAAATCCCAAAGATTCTCAATGGGGTTGAGCTCAGGTTATTGTGGAGGCGTTTTAAGCTGTCTTGGAACGTTGTACAAAAACCAAAGTTTAACAATCCCCGCTGTGTGTTTTGGGTCATTGTCCTGTTGGAACCAAAATGACGTGGATAAGCCCAAATTATCTGCACATTGTTTTCAATTTCTTTTTAAAATGTTTAAATAACCCCATTTATTCATTGTCAGTTCTATAAATTTCAACTGACCTGCAACATCAGCCACCATGCAACCCCATATCATAACTCCACCACCGCCGTGTTTGACTGTACCAACAAGATTTTGTTTCTCTAACGCTGCTCCTGATTTCCGCCACACAATTTGGCGACCTTTTATACCAAAGATGCAGAACTTGCTTTCGCCTGAAAATATCACTTGTTTCGAGAACTATGGAAGTTCATTTATGTATTTGTTTGCAAACTCAATGCATTTCAACGCATATTTTGTCTGTCTACAAGTGAAATATACGGTTTCTTTCTAGCGACTCTACCACGATATCCAGCTTTATGTAATACTTTTCTAGCAGTCTTCGCACAAATACTTTTTTTAAATGATTGTGTTATATATTTCACAATTTTCGAAGAAGAAATGAAAGGGTTCGTCTCTATCATATGGACTATTTTTCGATCTTCTCGAACTGATAAAACTTTTGGACGCCCAGGACGCGTTAAAATTCCGATTTTTTTGAAGTTGTCCACTACGCGCTGGATTAATGAATGCGTTCTTCCAATAGTTTTACCAATTTTTCGGAAACTTTTTCCATCTTTCCATAGTTTAATAATTATTTTTCTTTCGTACACACTAATTTCTTTTCCCCTTGATTCCATACTTTAAAATAGTTACTACTTAAAAATTAAATGATCACTGAGATCGGTAAATGTTCAATTCAAATGTTAAATAATACCAAATGAGCAAAAATAAGAACAAACTGCTTAAAAATTAACGGTAGTTTCTAAACAAACAAACTGTGCGCAGACTTTATGGGGCCTATTTTTACATGCAGGCACACTTTTATCCCGTTATCTCTGGAATGGATAGTCGAATACAATTTTTGTCTTTTGCTATTTAAACTTAATAACTCAAAGAATAAATATATGTAAAAATTTTAATTAAAAATATTTATTTATGTTGTGTTTCTTTATCACATATCAAAATTCGTAAGGTGTACGCAGAGTTTATTGGCTATGTGTATATCGATGGACTTTTTGTAAAGAATAGTCTGTAGTTCGTTTTGTTGATGTAGCAGCCCATTTGCGTTCCAGAGCATAACTTTTATTGAAGAATGCATTACATACGGTGTTTGGGAAGGATCTGTTCTAGTTTACTTATCCGTTCATCTAAAACTTCATCAAGTTTTTTTTTTTTGCAAGGTTGAAGAAATTTCTCCAGGGTTTTGAGAGTTATTATTTGATTTTAGTGCTTGGGTATATGAAGGTGTTTCATAATTTTGTGTTAGTTTAGAAACTGACAAATTTTTTATATATTCAGTGGCAGCAGAGCTGGGTTTATCTGGCTTACTACTTTGGTTATCTTTCTGAACGGTTTTGTTTCGCATCTTTTGTAGCTCTTTGGCTACAATACATCCGCGATAGTTAGCTGGATGAGATTCGCCACAATTGCAGCATTTTGGTAAAGTTTCTGCTGGTTTTGTACAGCTTGTTGTTGGATGCTTTCCCGTACATTTGACACATCTTGCCATTTTTGAACAGTAGTTCCTTGTGTGACCAAAAGTTTGACAATTTTTACACTGAGGTATTTGGTTTGGTCTTTTTACTGCTTCAATGGAGACAATAGTAGCTAATATATTATTTATTCCGTAAACTTTTTTAATGTCTTTAATAGACTCAAAGGTGAGCAGAAACATATCTAATGGCTCCTTTGTTTTCCATTTAAATTTCCGATCTGCTCTTATGGCTTTGAGCCCTTGTCTCTGTATGTTCTCGACAATAAGTTTAGGTTCACAGGAGTGATGCAATAAAACGAATAACAATAAAACGAATAGGTCTTGTTTGTTTATCCTCATATGAGTACCAATCTATATTAGCATTAGATAGCAGCTTTGTTATGCTTCTGTAGTCTTCTGCTTCTCTGGTATTGAGCTTATACTTCCCATTATTTATAAACTTGAATGAAAAATCAATTTTTTCAGTGTTTTTTATGTCTTCGTAAATCTTTATGTAATCAGTAACTTCTGATATCATTATTGGAGGGGGAGAATGCACTTTGGGGCCTTTAGTATTTAATAGAATTTCCGGTTTCGGATTGGTATTTGTATTTTTATCATATGAAACATGAAGCTCTGGAGAAGATTCAGCTTTTCGTTTTTTATTCGGACGTTTTTGTTTCAATATCCAGTCAGTTTCTAACACTAATTCCTCTTCATCAGTGTGGTACTGAACACTGGTGCTATCTAATTTTGCATCAACAGCATTCTTATCAGCTTCTTTCTTTTGTGATAGTGTACTATTCTTTTCTGCCTTTAGTTTTTGATTTTCTTTTTTAAGGCTTTCACAACTGATTTCTAATAGATTTATTTTTTCTGTTAAAAATTTGATGTTACGTTTTAACTCATTTAGCATGTTATCTTGAGTCTGATCCAAACGCCTTTCATTTCTACATGAAGGGGATGGAATATTTCTCATGGTATCTTTCATCCTTTTAGGCTGAGCTATTCGCTGATCACAGTTCAAAGCCTAAAATAAAGTTTATGTCGATGACAGATTTGAAAAATGTCTGGATGTTTAAGTGTTGTAGTTAACCTGTAGCGCACTGTTTTCACGAAGTAAACCAAAATTACGAAAACAATTATAAATAATTGAAAGGATTGAACAAAATATAAGAGTGTCACAATTTATTTACAGTTCGTTTATTTAGTTATTTGAAATTTTTAAGTTTATAAATAAATAAAAATTTATTTTTATTTAAGTTTTTAAAGGTACTTATAACTTACACTGTGGTAACGCCACATTTGCAATTTCTTACTTTCGTTAAGAAAAGCATATGCTGTCTCTATCAGCTGTTGAGCAAATAAATTTAATTTTTGTTTTTTTGCCTTTGTTTAATTTGCAAATTAAAGTTTAATTTTTTAGAATAAACAATTTTTAAATTACAGAACTGGACCTCACCTTTTAAAATCGGGCACAGTTTTGACAAATTTTTTTTATTTATGATCAATGGATCAACTGTTTATAACTTTGAAATTTAACTTTTCGGATTAAAAACAATAGAAGTTGCGGAGTGATCACTTTTCGCGCGTGTTTTCACCAAAAACCGGCATTATCACCTGTCGAGGTGAAGTGAGATATTGAAGACAATTATGTCATTTAAATATACTAAACATTACTTCCCAATTAATCCATCCAAGATTGTGTTCATCAATCTTTGAAACGTGGAAGGAGCGTTTTTTAGCCCGAATGTCATACGCAAAAACTCAAAATGTCCAGTTCTAGTTGAAAAGACTGTTTTTATTCTATCTTTTGGGTCCACTTCTATCTGATGGAACCCTTTTGTAAGATCAATTGTACTATCAATTGGATATTTATCACTAATAGTTATATCGTTTAATTAACAGTAATCGATTACGATTAGCCATTTTCAATATTTTGAAGCAGAATATGGCGATTTACTGTGACAAATAATCCCCTGCTCTAACATTTCTTTTATTTGCGTATTAACTACTGATTTGTGAACTTCCGGATATCTGTAAGACTTAACATATATAAGGTTATCATGAGTTGTGTTGATTCGATGTTTGATTTTATTAGTAAATGTTAATTTATCGCCTACTTTATACCATTAATTTTCAAACTTATTTAATATTTTATTTATTTCGCATAATTATTTCTCATTTAAATGGGTTTGTCTAAATTTCGGTTCATGAACATTGCTATTGAAGTGAAGTTCTTTAATTTCCTTATTGAAATTATTTTTAAATTTATAAGTAACGTTGTTTAACATAATATTTTTTTGAATGTCAAGTTTTGCTTGAAGCTGCTGAAGTAAATCGAACCCTAGAAGACCATCATAGTTTTTAGAGATCATACTCATAAAATTTTAAATAAAATTTTCCTTTATCATTATAATCCTCTGGAATATTATTTAATGTAATTTGCCCTATAATTGTTGCTACTGTTATTAGTTCTACTTTTAATATTGGAAATTTTAAAATATTGGGTTGAACAAGACTTACTGATGAACCCGTATCAACAAGAAATTTAAAGATTTGATTTTCGAACTTTAGTTATATTTTTGGTAGGTGTCTAACCGAAAATTTTCATTATCAAGTTCCATTTGTTCTGAAACTCTATTATGTCTAACCCTAAACTGATTGAAATCAGTTTTTCTAAAACTATTAGTTTGTTGTGGACATGTTGGTCTATTAATGTTTTGGTTCCGTGAATTATAAAAATTATTAGGGTTCTTATATGGTGTATTATAAGGAATATTAGTAACAGAATTATTATTGTATGCATTTTGCTGCGAATTTCTAAAGTGATTACATTGAGAACCTGATTGCTGATTACAGCAAATATTATTTTCAATTACAATATTATTATATTCGTTGTTTTCTTTCAGAATTTCTATAGCAGTGTTAATGTTTGTAGGCGTATTAGCATTAATTAAAGCTGTTAAGTGATAAGGGAATATCTTTTCAGTATTTTTAATCTTATTTGTTTTAGTTCATTATACAAAAAGTTAATAGGGTTATTCATGAGTTCGGGTAACGCGCTCGGTAACCGAGTAACGAATTAAAAGTGCAACGCAGCAACAACAAAATACATGTCTAGTAATGCGTTGTAATGTTACTACGTTAGTCAAGGATTTGGTTTGACTAACATTTGCGTTGCACTTTTACTCTTTTTTCAATGTTGCCACATTTCTTATACATAAGAAAAAAGATTACTCCGAAAAAGTATTTATACTAAGCATTTCGTATGGGCAGCATTTGAAATTTGTTTTGTTTTTGGTTTTGATTAATATTAAATATTGTGTTAAGTGAAGAGCAGGACATTTGGCAAAAGTAAGTTGATAAATTAAATATAATTTTTAAATTAAAATGATTTAATTTAGTGAATAATGTACATACAAAAACTCGGAAAAGAAAAAATCCAGTACGAAAATGGACAAATGAGGAAAATTTAAAAATATTAGAATATTTTCACCAGCAATCCATGATTGATTAGAAAAAAATCGATCTTTTTCTGTTAAAAGTATTGAGTTCGAAAAAACTTTAGCATCGTGAGTCGAGCCGGGATAACCAACAACAACATCTCTTATCCTTGATTTGTAATCACAAACAGCTTGAAGTTTAATGGAATAAATGTGATTTCTTCAGTGCCATCAATATAGCCAATGCAAAACGGTAATTCATTGTACGTTTCACTTATTATTTGTTCCTGCTCTGATGAGCTTGGCCATACGATGTACTTCGGCAATAGTGTTATAAAAACACTAAAAATTCTTTGTTCAGCTTTTATTTCAGCTTCAGAAATCAAGGCAACTAAATAAGCAAATTGGTTTCTGTTTACGCGCATCATTTGCAAAAACCGACCGTCATCTAACTTGGTTAAAATGTTATTGCGCCAGTCACTGCTTTTCGGTACGATGTGATTAAAACCACGGCGATTGGAATAAACTACCAACACATTCCTTCTTAAATCGCTCAATATATCATCAACTTCTTCCTCGGCACTACCTTCATCTGAAAACCATTAATTGTAATCATCCACGCACATTATATTTTCCATTAACAATGCTTACCATTAAGCCATTTTATTCTGTTTAAACTATTTGTAACTAAAAAGCTAACAATTTTGCTTTTTTCAGTTAATTTTGGCATAATAAATTGATATTTATTTTAAATTCTCAAAACAACACAAAAATTTTCAGAATCACTTACAAATTCATCAAAAATCAGCTGATTTTAACAACTGACGTTAACAAATCGACACAATCACGTGTACTCACGAGTTAGCGTAACTAGTTGCACTTTTACTCGGTTACCGAGCTCGTTACTCGAACTCGTGAACAACCCTAATGTTTGATAAATTAATTTCTCTTGATTTAGTATTATATTTAATTTTACAGATTTTGGAATTTATTTCTTCACAAAATTCCTTAACGTTACCTTTGAATTTAATATTGCTTACTAATAACAGTTGAGTTGTAATTGGTCTAGAGTCCGCAAATTCATTAATAAGATGCGTTTTCAATTCATCCCAATAGGTTAGTTGTTCTCTTCTTATTATGGAGCGAACAATTTTATACTTGCCACTGCTCTGTCTCTTATTTCCTTTTCTCCAATCATGGTATTAATTGTTTTTTTAGACATGTTAAAGATTGTTTTTTCTTCAGTTATATTTTTCGATTTCGAACGGTTAAGTTTAATTTTAATTCTTAACCGTTTCGTTTTTCTTTGTAATGTAACTTAAAACAGTGTGCTTGATAAAATTATTGTAACAATTAACACGTGATTTTTGATTTGGAACGGATTTTGTTCAATTTCAATTCTTAACCGTTTCTTTTCTTTCTTTCCTTTTTTACAACGCAACTTAAAACAGTAATTATTAATTTGAATGTTAAAGAAAAAAAAAACAATGTGTTTCTTAAAATTTTCGTATAAAGCAAAAACGTGGTTCGTCGTGGTTCAAAAATAAATTTCTCTCACTTCTGTTTTCATATATAATTAAATTCTCACTAATATATTACTTTATTCACTGTTTTTTATTTTTTCTATTTTTTTTTTGTAAAAAGGTGTGTAACGACACGGATTCGTCGCTTAATTTTTGCTGAGGTGTCACTCAGTCGCGGTCCGGGTCGTCGCAATAAAATTATTTATTGACCAGTTCGAAATCTGATAAACCAAGGAGGGGAAAATTAAAACCGTTTAATTTTTATTTCCAAATTTTATTGAATTAAGAGAGCTTTACAACTAACTTATTACTTATTATGCTACAGAAAAATATTGATTATACAAAGTTGTACTCAACTCTACTCAAGATTCTAGCCAATGATGTCAAAACATCAGAGGCGTTATACAAAGTTCTACACAAGATTCTAGCCAATGATATCAAAGCATCAGAGGCGTTATGCAAAGGTCTATACAAGATTTTAGCCAATGATATCCAAACATCAGAGGCATTATACAAAGATCTATTTATTACCAATTTATTTAGCTTATAGTATCAAAATACTATTTGGTTCCAAAAGACTTAGCGTTGGAGTAGGTCTCTACTCACTTCGGTGTGCCGGCGTTAAGTGATTTTTCATATAGAATTCTCGCCTATTTATATGAAACTAGTCTTACTTTATTATTTGTACGCACAACCGCACAAGTGTAATTCCGTGTCCTTAAATAAATAATGCATTTTTTCGCGAGGTAACGGCTCTGCCGTGAGATTGGCTTGACTTGTGCTGGCTGTGCGTGTGCGTGTGAATGTTCGCTGCTGCGTTTGTGACTTACGTTTGATGTTTTTGTGACCTTAAATATATAAGGTAAATTTTATGCAGACGAAAATACTTCATTTTATTATAATTCAGAAAATATATTTTATAAATAACTTATACCTAGTCTAAATATACCAATTCAATTTTATATGTAAAATTATATAAATAAAATTCAATATATAACTTATACTAATAAAATCCATTTTTATATATAAAATTATATTCATTAATTAATATAAATACAATTTAATATATACAACTTATACTAATCTAGATATAAAGTAAAATTAATTTATGCATATAAAATTTTTATTAAAATAAAATTTACTTTATAAGTGTTATACATAAAGAATACAATTTTTTTATAATAATATAAACGTTTAATACTAAATTATTTATCATGTACTTGTTTATTGACGAATAATACTTTTATACATCTGGGCGCAGTTATCAACATCAGTTTTAAAATTGAGCCTGGTGTTAGGTGGAATTTCTAAAATTACGAGCATCTCCAAGAAATATCGTTTGCGACGATTATTTTCTTGGTGTAGAATTTTCACATTTTCTAAATCCGGCTCACGGTGTGTAGAAATACAATGTGAAGCAAGGGCTGTTTCGACTTCCACACCAAGAAATATTATTTGTTTCTTCATCCATAGCAAATTTGTGGAAGTTAATCAATATTCTTAGAGTTTTATCAATTTTATCTGCTTTTCTAATAACTCTTCCATAATAACCCATCGGCATCCCTTTTCTTTGTGTGTACAGTGTATATTCGAAAATGAAATATTTATTATCCTTAAGACAAAAGTTTAATAAGACTTTTTAATTGCTGTAAAAAAGACTTTATAATTAAGACTTTTTAATTAATTTGTTCCATTTTTCTCCATGTTTTATTATTTACTGTGTAAAATTACAGCCAAAAATTCAGTAATACAGTAGTATATAATAAAAATTGCTTAAAAACTGGTATCCTTTTATCTTTTAGAGGATGTACATAGCTTTAAGGGATTCATATTATGATTATAGTAGTGAATGGTATTAAAATGTATATTGCATACATTTATCTATTCATTTATTTTTTTATTTAACATAATAATCAATCTAGTATACTCAATTGGAATTTTGTTTTCAAAATTTTCAAGTTCAGCAGCCAAAGCTTTGGAGTTTAATTTAATCTTTTTGATGTGATCTGCTCGATTTATTGTTTTAACTTCAGTCCAAAACGTTTTGCTCTAAACTGCATAGGATATTGGAAATCATAATTTTTCTTGATTGATGATCAAATTATATCATGAAAGTAGTAGCACTTAAAAGTTGACTATCGTTGACATTGCTAAACTTCTCATAAACGTCCTTTCCATCGCTTTCAGTGAGGCTTTTAACACCAAATACCAAATGAGTTTCAAAATTCTAGAAATTGTTTGCAATTTCTGTCTACAACGGATGCATTGTTTCTTTGTGATCAAATATTTCACACCTTTGCATACTTGGGCTTAATTTCAAACATTGCTTTTCGCCTATTCGTTCATTGAAATTACCTGTTGTTATCACATCTTCATTCTAAGCTTCCACCAATAGATCATATAAGTTATTAAAATTATTTTGCAAATTACTGCAGTTTAAATAAACTGGAATTAATTATAATTTTTGAATTCATAACAAGTTTTCATGCCACGAGTCAGCAAATATGCAGTTTCTTTTTAAATCATGCACTTACAAGTAGAGCTCTAGTTGCATGAAGATTATATTCACTAAATGTGTTTTTAATATATTCTGTGTTACTTGGAATGGTTTGCTTTTCTATCTTTCATAATTAAAATAAATGTAGTTCACTTTTATATTTAATGAATTCAGACTTCGGAATTTTAATTAACTAAATACTGTAATATTAATATTTATATCTCAATGCAAAAAATAATTGCAATAATATCATTTTCGTTTAGATTCCATTAACTAAAACAATAATTAAAAATATGTACAATTTTATTCTCAATTCGTATAAAATGCGCAGCTTGATTAACTGTCATGTATCAGGCAATATACCATATAGGATGGTTGAATCGATAGACATTTATAGTTTAAGCGACTGGAATTCATCGTACTGACAATAATTAAGGCAAAGAAAACGAAAAAAATGTATCTAGTAAATTCGGATTGAATAAGTTGTATTAATTCTAAAATAGTAGCTAATATGCTATTAACCATTTTCACAAAAGCTTTGTAGTCAAGTTGTTGGCACTCACACAACAATCAACGATGCTCCATTTCAATGAAATATTTAAAGAAAGTGTCAGGTCACAAAACCAATTTTACTGACAATAATTTATGTCACATTTTTCAATTTAAGTATTTTCCTAATGTGTAGATCATTCACAAATAAGACAGAGATCTAACAGTAGTTTCATCATATAGACACATAAGTCTGAGTCTAGTCTATTTAAGTTCCTTCAGAAAATACATTTATTTAATGTAAATTAATTTTGAATAAATGAAATCCAAAATCATGGAAGCCTATCTTCAAATCAGTCTAAAGTACATATCACATATCATCAATTAATTTAAAACAAATTTTTTTCTTTATAAAAATGTATAATGTAATGGAGTTTTAAGATTAACCCCATGTCATTCACTTTTACTTTCAATAGAGGAAGATACTTTCCCAATAATTACTCTAAATAGAGTAACAGGTGACAACAACACAAATTTAAATAGAATCAATTAGCTAACTTACACGGCTACTCCACAACTAATATTTTTAATAAAGTTTATAATGTTTTACTTGTGTCTCTGTATACTGTATATGTATAATATAATTTTTAATAAAAATATAAGTTATTTTAGTATTTAATAAAGTGCTGCTATAAAGTAAAGGTTTAAAAAATAAAATTAGTATTTATTGCAACTTTTAATTTGTCAAAGGCACAATAGCCAATGACAAGAAAAATCATAAATTAAACTTAATTATCACAAAAAATTCTTACCAAGCCTTTTTGCAGGGAATCCAAAACGATTTTAATAATCATATATGTCCAAAATAAATGTAATATGAGCAGCATTATCAGTAAGCTGTTAAATATGTAGTAAGCCGGAAACATTGGTAAAATTTTAGGTGCTTCGACAGAAGAGCTATAATCAATATATAAAAAATAAAATATATATACGACCATTAAATTATAAAATCATTATGTAAAAGGAAATATTTAATATTGAAGTATTCGATCTTAGGCTTAGTCATAACTTTGTTATAATCAGAAACTACTAAAACAAACTTATTTTTTTAAAACACGTTAAGTTGGCAATAAAATAAATAAACAATAAAATAAAACTGTACAATTTATTTTTACTATAACTTATATTACGTTATAATTTCTGTAAAGAAATCATAACAATAATAAAGAAACAAACGTGTTCAAAAATATGCATATAAATGGTAATTCACTTCTACAAAATCTGAGTCCATATATTTGTATTACTACTGTACTAATTTTAATATACAGATTTTTTTAAACATCCATGTTCAAATTAACGTAAGTAATAAATTATGCGGCAGAGTTTTAAATGTACCGAATTTTAGTATCAGCTGTTCCACTAATGTTGTGACAACACTTTTAGCATCTTTGGTTACTATACGGTGTGCTATGACAAATCTACTTAGTTCTCATTGCATTGTTTACACATATCTGTAACCGTTTGATGGTCGAAGTGGTCCCACTGTATCAATTTGTACAGTCTCGAATGCTGAATGTGGAGTTGTAGTAATTTGGAGTTCTACTCTGTTGTACCCGATTTTTTTATTCTTTTGGCATTATTCACAATGAATGAATTTGTGTACCATTTGTTTTATTTTTTGAAACAATCTTTGTTTTAATTTAATGAGTGTTTTTCGTATTTCTAGATGTTCGCTAATAGGATTGCTATGAAATTCTTCAATTAATCTATATTTCTTTATTGTATTCGCTACGTTTTCTGGCTTCTTGTATAGCACTATTACTAATTTCTCCTTGTTTTTATTCTCTCGTTGTAACTTATTTATTTTATCTTCAAATTCTTTTTTATCCATGGATTCAAATATTTTATCGTTGTCTGATAATGCTAACTGTAATATATTTAGCTTTTCAACTTGAGCTATAAGCGTAACCATAATCGAAATCGGCTTCGGAGGTATATCGCCTAACTATATGACAACTTCTTTATCGTCGTTATATATAGATGGATTTTTATTGTTTTTCAATTTTTCTTTATTTTTAAACTGCAGTTTTCTCAGTCCTCTTATGTCACTTATAGAAGTACAATCCCAACAACAGAGTTGATCAGGCTCAGTGGCATTTGTGTTCAGGCTCAGTGGCATCTAATAGTGTATTTGCAGAGGTCGCGTCTTTTGTTTTGCTACGAGTGGTTATATATTCTAGAGCTTTTTCTTTTATAAGTTTTAAAATTTCGTCTTCATGCGGATTATTTAGCTTGCGGTTGGACATCTTGTCATAATTTATTGGTATCAGTACTTTCAGAGTATCAGAATATATTTTAATCCTTGATAAAACACCTGCATTGGTGTTGATTTTTCCTTTCTTGAATATTATTTCAAAGTCTTAGTCAGACAAATCTACGCGAATCCTAGTCATTTTTGAAGAAGGATTTTTATGAATGAATAAAGAGATAAGGGGGTCTATGATCAGTGATGACATAGAATTGTTTACCATATACGTATGGTCGAAAGTAGTTTATTGCCCAATGTATAGCAAGAAGTTCCTATTCAATAACTGGTTTATTTAAGTCGTGCTTTTGTAAGGCTTTTCTTGCATAACATGTAGGCAAATCAGAACCAATTTCGCCTTGCGAAAGGACTGCACCAAGTGCATAGTCTGTAGCATCTGTGGTTATGATAAATGGTTTATGGAAGTCTGGCTTCTTAAGAATTGGTGGACTTATTAATATGGATTTAAGTGTTTCAAAACCAGTATTACAATCTGTATTCCATTCAAATATTTTGTTCTTTTTTAGTAATTGATTTAAAGGTTTTGCTATAGATGCAAAGTTTTTGATGAATGTTCTATAATAGTTGCAAAAGGCTATATATCTCCTTACTTCGTCGCCGTTTGTCGGTTCGGGATACTCCTGTATAACCTTGTGGTGATAACGCAGTACACATTCAAGAAATCAATTTAACAGAAGTTTTTAGTAAACTAAGAAAACAAATTTTAAAATAAAAATATATAATTTTATACAGTTGGTAATTGAGAAGTAAAAACATCGGAATTTAATTCATTGTTTAATATTAACATAAAGGTATAATTACATTGGTGACCTCGCGAGTGAAGTGTTAAGAATAAATAACCAGGCTGAGGATTTTTTTCCAGCAGAGGGTGAAAGCTGCTCACCCAAAGAGGTATATCGAGTGTCGATAAAGTCGTTAACTTTCTCGCAAGAACAACCGGACCTTTATTTTTTACAAATGGAGGCGCAATTTCGAAACGCCGGCATAGTAAGGGACAGAACAAAATTTGACCACGTGGTGGCAGGGCTACAACCAAAGTACTTAGAGTTGTAACGACCTTTCCGGCCCTTTCCACGGCCGGGGTATACTCAGCGTATACCAGGGTTCAGTACAAAAATAAAATATATGGTATCTATTTAAACTAAGATTTAACAATTCAAGAGATTCCCAAAGAGAAAACTAATAAAATAAATAACACAGTTTATATAGTATATGCTTCATTATTACACACTAGATATATTTCAAAAAAAAAAAAACCTAATACAATACTAAGTAATAACATAAATAATACAATGCCTGTAATATACTTTATATAGGTATTTATACACACAAAATTCAATTAATTATATAAACAAAAAAAATTATATTTAAAAAAAATGACAATTGATATTATATATGTTATATACATAATATAAACACATGATGTGAAATTCTTTGCTGCTGCTACATACATCTGCCGCTGAACGCCAACAACACCCGAAGATAATTGACCGTTTTAAAATGTGGTTGGCTTCCTTTGTAAGACCACCAGTTTCTTATCGATGAAATGAATCTACCAAATGCAGCTCAAAATACCCCTTCCTCAGTGTAAAAAAAATTAACACAATACAGGGCTTGGAGTCACCAACTATACACTTGATTTTATTCCATTATTTAAATGTTTTCGTTTATTACGTTTGTAGTTCACTAAGAATCCGCCGTTTTTAGTTCACTTTATATTTTAATTATGAGTCCGCCGTTTGTAGTTCACTTTCTATTTTTACTAAGAATCTGCAGTTTGTAGTTCACTTTATCTTTTTTACTCACCATCCGCCGCGGAGTATCAACCGTACTGCCTCATAACAAAAAAGCCACGCGACTTCCAAAGCAACCAAACTGTTTTTTTTTGCGACTCCGTTTTTTTCTCCTCTGGCCATCGAACTCAACTTTCCCCTCTTTTTTTTCTCACCTTGCGATTTTAAGGTGCACTCTCAGCTTTGGCGAAAACGAAAATGTAAACACAAGTCAACATGTTATTTCTCCCGTTGTTATTTTTTTTTTTTGTTTTGAGATCTTTTATACTTATGTTTGTTGACAGTGTTTAATAAATTTTTTTTTATTTATTTATCAGAATAAAGATGAATATAAAAAAAATATATATATGAAAAAACTGTAAGATCAATTTTGTTTTGACAAAGGCCAAAAAAATTGATCATTACAGGGTGCATAGTCGATGTAATTCGAGACCCACCTGCAACATTAAAGTACGAGACAATAAAAAAGCGGTTAATGAACGAATTCACTGAATCCGAACATAAAAGGCTGCGCAAATTAATAACAGAGTTGATATGAAGCCAACGCAACTGTTAAAAAAGATGAAAGAAATGGCCGGCAATTCAATGGGAGATGACGTAATAAAATCGTTATGGCTTCAGAGATTACCAACGGCAGTTACATCGATAGTAGCAACGTTAGAAGGTGATTCAGCACAGTGGACGGATAAAATAGTCGAAATTCAAGATACAGGAACGGTATATGCAGTACAACATAGCCCAGACGAATTAATCGAGATAAAGGAAGAAATAAAAGAACTTAAAAGGATGGTAAAATATCTGACCATTCAAGTAAACAAAAGAGAAAGAAGTAGTGTTAAAATTCGCGATAGAGGACGTTCACCAAGTGCACAAAGAAGTGATATCTGTTTTTATCACCGACGTTTTAAGGAAAAGTCCACAAAATGTGTACAGCCATGTCAGTTCAGGAACCCCGAAATTCAGCAGAAAATTAAATTCCACTTCATCTCCGACGCCGGATGAAGTGGCAAAAGGTCAAACATGCCGTCTATTCTTCAAAGATAAAGATGCAAATTTAAGTTACTTTATAGACACTGGAGCTCAATATTACCAAAAAATATGCAAACCGCCAATGCAATCGCCAAGCAGTTCTGCCTGTATGCGGCGAACGGAACGAAAATTAGCAAATATGGAACAAAATTAATGCAAGTCAATTTAGGATTGCGTAGACAGTTCCAGTAGGAGTTCCTAATTGCAGACGTGAATCACCCAATAATTGGAGCAGAATTTCTTAACAACTTTAGTCTAATAGTGGACCTTAAAAATAAAAGAATTTGCGACGGCATCATAGGCCTCCAGATAGCGGGTATAAAGAAGGCGCACTGCATAAAACTAAGTACTGTTGACGCAGCTAAAACACTTTAAAGAAATAACTGAACTAGTTACGTTAAATAAAATAGTACGGAAAGTCATATTGGTCCAGCATGAAATTGTCACAAGAAGACAACCAATATTTACAAAACCCCGGCGATTAAATCCGGAGAAATACGAAATAGCGAAAAAGGAATTCGAATTTATGATAAAACAAGAAATTTGCAGACCAAGTGACAGCAACTGTGTAAGCCCGTTACATTTAGCAGCGAAGAAGGATGATAAATGGTGACCATGTGGAAACTACAGAAAACTCAATTCCACAATACTGCCAGACCGATACCCAATTCCTCACATACACGACTTCACCCGTATATTACGCAATAAAAAAATTTTTTCAACTATCGACCTAGAAAAAGCATACAATAAAATTTCAATCGCCGAATAAGATAGGCTTAAGACAGCAATAAAAACCCCATTCAGTTTATATGAATTTAACGTAATGACTTTTGGTCTATGCAATGCCGCACAAGCGTTTCAAAGAGTTATGAATGATGTGTTAAAAAACCTAGATAACGTAGTAACGTGCATAGACGACATTTGCTTTACTTATTTCTTTCAAGATTATATATTGTGCTGGGTGGGAGCGTCTAAAATTCATAATGCTGGTAGAGCGAGTGGTGGTTGTCTTTATGGGTATAAAAAATGTTTAGAGAAGATATATTCTTTTAAATTTCTTAACTTTGGTGATAATGTTGTACTATATTCTTGTGCTAACAAAGTGGACTGTTTCTTTATTCCACGTTATTTAAATTGCACAAAATGGGAGGAAGATTTTTCTAAGCTGGAACAATTTTTAAACGATTTTAATAAACCCGTTTACTGTATTGTTGGCGACTTAAATGTCCATGTAGCAGATAATCAAGTAGTTGATGGTAATATATTATCTGATTCTCCACTTATTGCGGTAAGAAGAGCATCAAAAGATGTGAAACTTGATACAAAGGGAAGAAAACTTCTAGGCTTTCTGGAGGACATCGGTGGAGTTATAATTAACGGCAGGTGTCGAGGTGATGAAGATGGAGAATTTACATATGTGGGTCCAAATGGGTCAACTGTTGTTGATTTCTGTATCTGTTCATTTCAGTTACTTAGATACGTAAGCTCTTTACATGTTCTTTACAAATCATACTCTGATCACATGCCGCTGGTTATTGAATTCCGTTTTCCATCAAGTTTGGAAGTAATTCCGAATAACGTACAAGTTCCGAAAAAAATGCGTTGGAAAGAAGCGTTGGCAGGTAGATACAGAGAACGGCTAGAAATGACTACTTGTTCTGATTATATAAGTTCTAACATACAGATTGATGTTAAATTGGATATGTTCCTTGAAAAAGTTCGCGATGCGTGGGGAAACCAGACTTTGAAAAAGCGTTTTGACCCAAAAAATGAATGGTTTGATAGCCAGTGTCATGAACTTAGAAAAAATATGTTTCATTTTCTTAATTTAGTTCGAAAATACAATCTGGATACCCATCGTACTTCTTACTTTGTACTCAGATCTCGATATGCATACCTCTGCCGTAATAAAAAACTTCAATGGCAATTAAAAAATATTGAAGCACTTAATATTGTTAAAAATGCTTCTGACTGGTGGAATCTAGCAAAAAATTTGAAAAACAGTCGTCTCAAAGTAGCTAATTCTTTACAATGTGAAGACTTTCGTATTCACTATGAGTCCCTGCTTACATGCAATTCCGACCTTCCAGTTATCTCTTGGTGTCTTCCGCCTTTTCTCAATCCTTTCCTTGATTCTCCTTTTGAATTTCGTGAACTCCAGCTTGTGCTTGCAAACACCAAATCTAACAAAGCTTCAGGTAACGACAGCATTCCTTATGAGTTCTACAAAAATGCTCCTGTTGGTTTCCTTAACGAGTTACTTACGCTATATAATTATATATTTCTTCACGGTGTCATACCTTCTTGGTTTTTAAAATCGATAATTTAACCCATGTTTAAAAAAGGAGATCCCAATATAGTTACTAATTATCGTGGATTATCATTGCTGGACTCTATATATAAAATATTTACTGGTATACTACTTTCGCGTATGAATAGCTGGGTTGAGCTCAATAATATATTAAATGAATACCAAGCTGGATTCCGGAGATCTTACTCAACTGTTGATATTTTTAATCTAACTTCTATTATACAATTAAATTTAAGTAACAATAAAAAAACATATGCCTTTTTTGTGGATTTTTCATGTGCATTTGACACTATACCCAGGAATGCCTTATTTTTCAAATTAGCTTCTTTAGGTTTGTCTCATAAGTTTTTGAGCACACTGATGAAATTATACTCGAACACCAGCAGTTGCGTAAGGGACGGTAATCTTATATCTTCTTCATTTAAAGTTACTCAAGGTGTAAAACAAGGATGTCTGCTCAGCCCGATTTTGTTCTCCCTATACTTAAATGATCTGCATGACTTTTTAACGGGTGGAGTACCTATTAACTCAACTAATATAAAAGTGCTTTTGTATGCTGACGATGTGGTTCTACTTGCGGATTCACCTGATATATTGCAAATTATGATAGATGAGTTATTTATGTATTGTTCACAATGGGCTCTTATCGCGAATCTAGATAAATCTAAGATAATGATTTTCAGAAAAGGTCCTAGAGTAAGTAATTCGTTGTCGTGGAAATTTGGGGAAAGGCAAGTAGAAATTGTCAATGAATATAAATATCTCGGAATATTAATTACGTATAACCTTTCCTACAATAAACATTTGACTTCTAAACTCTCCTTAGGTAAAAGTGCAATTAACTCGACATGGGCAAAGTATTTGTCTAATCCTAAAATAACTTTTAAAAATAAATTGAAAATTTTCTACTTGGCAGCATGTTCGATTGTATTTTACGGTGCCCAAGTTTGGGGTTACAAACACTATGATCAAGTGGAAAAACTTCTTAGATTTTTTATAAAAAAGATACTATTTCTACCCACTAACACCCCCAACTATATGTTCCACTTAGAAACGGGTGTACCGACGCAGTTCTTAGACACAATACAAATACATTTCGCATATGTAAGAAAAATTCTTAATCTCCCCTCCACAAGGCTTCCTCGAATTTTAGCGGAACTTATAATTAGTAAAGGTATATATTGGGCCAAAGATTGGGAAAATATGTGTTTAGAACTGGGTGTTTCAATAACCAGTTTTAGGAGAATGGACCTTAAATTATTGCACAAAAATATTATAACTTTATATGAACGGAGGGAACACGATTCTTTTGTAACGAATGCTAGGTCGGGATCTCATGACATGTACCCACAGCTACAATATGACATTATGCATAATTTTTATTTCGAAAACACTCAGCACATATCGAGCCTACTTTTTAAATGTAGAGGCGGTCTTTTTAATCTGAACGGTAGAGAGTTTAATACATCTGATCGTGATTGTTCTATATGTAATCGTCATGAAATAGAAAATATATGTCATATTATTGGTATATGTCCAATTTTCAGAGAACATAGGCGTAGTTTTTTTGATAAAGCACTTCTGTCTGAAGAAGAAGTGAAAATCTTATTAAACGGTAGCAATATTTATAAACTGTATAATTTTATGAAAAGTGTTTTGAGTTACAGAAAATTAATTATTGAAGAATTTATATAAATAATAATGTTAATATTATGCACCTTCTTTTGTATGCCAATCTGACACACAACAAATATGTTATTGTCAATTTAGATTTTAAGTAAAATTCTATAATTTTTGTAAGTGCTGTATGAATTTTTTTTTTTTGAATCAATAAATAATAATAATAATAGACGACATTTGCGTGGCATCAGCTGATGACGAAGAGCATGAGAAGCACTTAAGAGGGGTGTACAAGCGATTACGTGACCATGCCCTTAAAATCAATTTGGGTAAATGTACATTCTATAAGAAAGAGGTCACCTTCCTGGGGCACACAGTTAACAAAGACGGAATTAGTCCTACAGCCGAGAAGGTTGAAGCAATGAAAAATTTTAAGAAGATTATTCGCTTCGGTAAACTTTTACAGACGTTTTCTCCCGCACGCTGCAAAGAATCAGGATGTCCTGCACGCGTTAATAAAAGGTAATAAGAAGAACGATAAGTCTCCAGTTGAATGGACCGCATAAGCTGAAAAAACGTTTGAAGTGTGTAAAAACGACCTAGCAAATGTTACGATGTTAGCCCACCCTGCACCAAATGCAAAACCAGTGCTAAATGTACATAGACGCTAGTAACGTCGTAGTAAGAGCAGCTGTGCAGCAGTTAGTGAACGGACAAATGCAGTCATTGGGATTTTATTCTAAAAGGTTGACAAATGCGCAAATGAAAAATAGTACGTATGACCGTGAGCTTCTTGCAATATATATGGCGGTTAAATACTTTAGGTATATGATTGAAGGCAGAAACTACACTATATTAACGGACCACAAACCAATCACATTCGCTTTTCTACAAAAACCGGAGAAAGTTTCCGAACGCCAACTACGTCATTTGGATTTTATCGGGCAGACATTCAGCACATAGCAGGCGATCAAAATACTGTTGCAGACGCTTTATCCCGATATGAAAGTGTGATGACTGAATTCAGACGACCATTAGATTATTGTAAATTGGTAGAAGCGCAGAAAACTGATCAAGAGCTGCATGAATTGTTGAAAAATCGTGCATCGTCATCTCTGCAGCTAAAATTGGTGAATCTGCCTCTAGATAATGTTTCTATATACTGTGACGTATCCGGAAAGAGGGCAAGACCATTTATCACCTAAGCATTTTGCAAGCCAGTGCTTAAGAAATTACATACTTTAGCTTATCCTGGAAGAAAAGCAACAGTAAAACTAGTCAGTGATCGTTTTTGTTTGCCTAAACACTTTGAGCACATAACATTGATATCGTGGGACCATTTCCTCTTTGCAATGGTATGCGGTATTGTCTAACATGCATTGACAGATTCAGAAGATGGCCCGTGGCACTACCGTTGGCTGAAATAACAGCAGAAAATGTTGCTGAAGCATTAATAAAAGATTGGATAGCTCATTATGGCGTGCCAATAAGAATTACGACAGACCAAGGACGGCAGTTCGAGTCCAAGCTATTCGAGGAGCTAGCAAAAATGTTGGGGTGCGAAAGGCACCGAACTACCGCGTACCATCCTCAAGCAAATGTGCTAATAGAACGTTTTCACCGTACCTTAAAAACGGCACTGAAGTGTATGTCTAATATGGAATGGACGAGGACTTTGCCCTTAGTAATTATGGGGCTAAGATCAGCATATAAAGAAGACCTACAAGCGACACCATCAGAGCTGGTTTATGGCGCAAACATACGCATGCCGGGAGAAATATTCGATGGCGAAGAGAAACAAGTGCCGCAAACGGAGTTTGTAAAGGTAATAAAAGCGACGATGAGGGAGCTGAAACCGTTACAAACCTCGCGTCATATTGCGGAGAAACCGTTTGTGCATAAGGACTTAAATAGCAGTTCACACATATTCCGACGTAACGATGCTGTACGTCCTCCACTAAAGCAGCCATACGAGGGTCCATATGAAGTGGAAAGTCGTAGCGAAAAAACCTTAAAAATTAGGGTTAATGGACGGACAGTATAACCGGCATACATGGCGAATGAAACCGGGGAAAGTTTGACAAGAGAACGAATGGAAGAACCTAACTGCAGTGATTGTGTTCAACATACGCCGAAGGTGACCCGAGCAGGAAGGGTTGTACGGTTTCCAACAAAGTGTACTGCATAAGTGCCACTACAACAGAAAGTAGATTTTGCCGTCAGTTGGGCGTCAAATTCTAGAAGGGGCTGTGTGGTAATAACGCAGTACACATTCAAGAAATCAATTTGACAGAAGTTTTTAGTAAACTAAGAAAACAAATTTTAATATAAAAATATATAATTTTATAAAATTAGTAATTGAGAAGTAAAAACATCAGAACTTAATTCATTGTTTAATATTAATATAAAGGTGTAATTACAAAAACCACAATAACAACAACCTTATGCTTCGCAGGGTCAGTCTTGACGCCTTGCTCTATTATTAAATGTCCTAGATATGCGACTTCATGCTTTAGGAAGTTGCATTTTTCAGGATTTAGTTTTAGATTGCATTCGCTCAATCTTTTGAAGACTTTTTCTAAATTGATATTATGGTGTTTTAAATTATTACCAAATATACTATTCGAGTTTGGTGAAAGGAGCTAGTCATGTCTAATGTCGAGAAATGTCTTGCTCTTCCTTGCTTATCTAATATGTCTTCGAGACGTGTCAACGAGAATTTATCGTACACTATTTCATCATTTAATTTCTTGTAATCAATCACAAGTCCCCACTTTTCAACATCATTTGATGATTTCTTTGGTACTAATAATATCGGATAGTTGTATGGACTTTTTGATGGTTGAATAATATCATCTTCCAATAATTTGTTGACCTAAGATTAGATGTCATAATTTTGGCTATGTGGTAATCTATAATATTTGATATAGATTGGCACGTGGTAGATATTTGTTCTTTGTAGAAGTTGTTGCATGTTAAGGGTTCTCCTTCCATAAGGAAAATGTTTTGATATTTGGTTCTTAATGGGACGAGTGTGCCGTTGTCACATTTTTGTGTGCTTCTTAACTGTAGTTAATGTAATAGTTCTTGTAATAGGTTATTATTGTATTCTACTTTAGGTTTGTTGCTAAAGTTATTGTAATATTTTAATGGACAGGTATCAAGTCTCAATTTATTGGTAGTGACGTCATATTCGTTCGTATTTAATATGCGAACATAACAATTTCCTTTAGCTAGAGCTATTGTATTAGCGATAAAAACACCTTTGACGATTTCTTTCGAAATCAACAATGTGTTTTCATCAAAATGCATATCTAAGGGTAAAATGTGTTCAGGTCTTGTTTCTAATATTATTGATTTATATTGTATGGGGATATTTATTTGTTGGTTATTATAAGTAACCATTAGAGAAAAGGTAAAATAATCTATATTACATTGAAATTTTGTTAGAAAATCTCTGCCAATGATGCTATCAGTTTCAATGGGAAAATCGTCTTTATCATCATGTTCTTAGACCAACTAGCCCGAGCTCCCACTATTGTCCCTAAACATAAACGACTTACCTTGAAACGGGAGAAATTCCAAATAGAAAGATTTGGCAATTTTGCTGCTTTTTTTTTTAAATTCCTTCCATTGTAGGCAAAAACAAAAATTTTTTCAAGTAAACAAAGTTCCGTACATTCGTCAACACAAATTTCTTATTGTACGCATTGCAATCAAATTCAATAAAAATAACTGCACACATAAATGCGTGCACATTTTTTTAAATTTGTTTATGCATTTAACCATTTTTTACTAATGGCAAAGACTAATCAAATCATGATGAGACTTACAGGGTCATCCATTAAAAAAAATGGGTTTTACATAAAGATATTTATTAAATTAGAAATATGCAATTTACTGGGTCAACCATTAAGAAAATATGGGTGTTTAATAAAGACATTAATTAAATTAGAAATATGTAATTTATCCATTAAAAAAAATGGGTTTTACTAAGTAAATTAAAAAAAAAATCAAAATATGATATTTTTCCTTTTATATTTACTATTAATATCAATTTAATTTGTGGGGTTAAATTTTCACGTTAAATTTGATTCTTACAGTATCTATAGTGTTAAATTGTCCAATTTATTGCAATGAACGCTTGTAATAATAGGGCTTTCACATTAGATAAACGTTGTACAAACAAGTAGTTGCGTGCCATTGTTTTCCTAACTTAAAATTTAACCAAAAGCATATATACTGGCATCATATGGCATATGTACTGATGCAGATCATAATAAGGATATCGTAAAAAGTTTAGACTTATTAGTGATTGCTTAAAATGTTGGAATGTTTTTTCGTTTAGTTTGCAATTCAAGCAAAATTTTGACAAATCAAAACGTGCGAATTTCACTGTAATTTTCACAACAATCAATAAAATGGAAAGAAGATCGAAATTTAATAACAAAGAATTGATTTAAGTTCCATCGCAATAAGTGATTTATTTTATCATTCTTTATTGACATCGTTAGATGATAGAAATGTTTACTAAATGACAAATATTTACTTTGCCACTTCGACAAATTTCTTTGGAGGATGTTTCTCATAAAAGTCGCTTGCGACTGATAAAGCGTAGCGCTGGTGAACTCAAAATTAGATTAAAATCCAAGATTGGTCCAGAAAATAACTGCTAAGGAACTCAACTTATTGTTATAGCTGTATCGCGAATATTAAACAATTTTTTGGATACACGAAACAATATAGCTTCGTGGATTTTTCGAATACTAGCTAAAGCTCAAAAAGAGCTTTAGCTGAATATTTACTTCGAAAATAGAATGTCCAGCACCTTCAAGGTTATTGTAACAAGTGGTGAAACTTTGTTCTATAAGCACGTGTCAGAAATCACACCAAATAACCTCGCAACCTATATATTAGGAATAATGGTAAGCCAAAAGCATTTAATCTAGTAAAAATACATATTAATGCTTCTTTGTGTCCACAGTATAGTATAGACGTTTTAGCAGCTGTAGTGTGTTATGATTGGGCTCATTTGCTGACATCTTTAATAATTTTATACTTTTACGCTTAAGTGTAAAAGTTAATGCAACAGGAATTTGATATCCTGCTGATTACATCGAAGTAATTGTCCGATTTGACTGAGCTTATAATGATTAGCAAAAACAGTGTTTTAATTTGGATATAATATATAGTTGTGGAAATCGAAATATCTGGTGGACCAGACCTAATTGTGGCTTCTGCCTACATTGTTGAGAATAGAGATGGTCTGCTGGAAGAGATAGTTGCTTTAGTATGCAGCAATACATCAAAAAGCACTTGCTAATTGAATGCGACGCCAGTGCGAGACGCAGGTTTTGGAGCAGTTTAGGAACAAATGACAGAGGTGAGTACGTTTTTAATTTCATTAATAACTCCAACTTTCACTTTCTTCAGTTCACATGGTTTCGGTGAATTGGAAAAAGTGGTTGTCAGTTCAGGCATGTAGTTTATTTCACTGCTATTGTGGCTGCCGGTCATGGATAATATTCTTAATAAACTAGATAAGATAGGCGTGAAGAGCATGTGTTAGGTATATGCCACAACATAATAAGTGTTATTATCCAAAGAACCTTGATAAAGCTAATAATTCGGGCCACAAACTGTGGACTAGGTATTAACCCAAGAAAAACTGAAATGATTCACCACTGAGACCAAAATACCGGCTTTCAGTTCACCTTCATTAAATGCACAACTGTTAAAACTATCGGAAAAGCTAAATATCTAGAAATTTTGCTAGATAGTAAGCTAAATTGGAAGCACAATGGCGAACTAGGGTCCAAGATGGTCTGCGTGGCTTTCTATATATCTAAACATAATGCTATGTCTGCTACCCATTGATCTCAATATTAAAAATATTGTTTGTAACACGTTAATAGACTGCAAGCGACAGTCGTCTGGGCAAAGAACCTTGATAAAGCTAATAATTCGGGCCACAAACTGTGGACTAGGTATTAACCCAAGAAAAACTGAAATGATTCACCACTGAGACCAATATACCGGCTTTCAGTTTACCTTCATTAAATGCACAACTGTTAAAACTATCGGAAAAGCTAAATATCTAGAAATTTTGCTAGATAGTAAGCTAAATTGGAAGCACAATGGCGAACTAGGGTCCAAGATGGTCTGCGTGGCTTTCTATATATCTAAACATAATGCTATGTCTGCTACCCATTGATCTCAATATTAAAAATATTGTTTGTAACACGTTAATAGACTGCAAGCGACAGTCGTCTGGGCAGAACTTACATATGGACATAGCTCATTCTAGGCACAGTTCAAAACTGTCTGTATAGAATGAGATTGGATTATTTGAGTCCTGTAACGACACACTTTCTGTCGCTGATGATGCTGAGGTATACTCAGCCGTCGTCCAGGGGTCGTTGCAATAGAATTTTTATTTTGGAAGTCAAAGACAATGTGATATAGTAATTCAATTATTTATTTAGGAGAATTTAAAATAAAATAAGATTTACAATCTAATATAATTATAATAAAATGCTGGTTTGCTAATTTGATGACTACGATTATTTGGAATAATTGTGCTTCGATGATTGTTCCGATTGTTGTTTCCACGTGCCTGAAATGTTGCTGTCAGACGACACTACTTGTGCTAATCTTGGTGTTTTGTCAGAAGACGTCATTATCTAGAGATTAGAAGTGTTATGCTGGGTTACAGCCTTGGTTAGCATTAATGTTAGGACGTATTACTACCCTAACTCAAACCTACAGAAAATCCTACTAGTCAAGATGTATCATGACTACCTTGGCTTGATTTACATATAAGACTACATATACAATCTACTTGTCAAAACGTATATACTACCTTGACACTATAGTTCTACTGACTTGTTTTGCAAAGACGTATTACTACCTTTGAGAGTTTCCCAACAAGTGCCCTTGCTTGTACAATGCGCGTTTATTTATACTCAAATGACCGAAGCTTTTCCTGTAGCGCATCGGTACATTTGCCGTTGGTATTTTTGATACTTGTTTTTTGCTGCTGTTGTGCGCTGGGCGTAATTTCTGTGCTTTGTGTTTTCGTGTGTTCTTGAATTCGCCGAGCTTCGTTTTTAGTTCAACCAAAGCTTTCATGCTTTGTCTTGTTTACAAACGTGTTTTTTTTTATATGGTGCCGGTGTGTATGGTTTATTATTTATTAATAAATTTATTTATTTATAAATATTTATTATTAAATAAATAAATATTACAAATATTAAAGGTGAGTGTATTATTTATTTGTTTAAATATATTTTATATTACTTGCATTTTCAATGTAATCTTAGGTTTGTTCATTTGGTGCAATTACGTGCATGCGGGGGTGGGTTCATGGTAAGTTGTTTACGTTTTAAATTTACAATAAAAATTAACTAGTTTTCATTGTAGATATTAACTCCACAGTGATTGTATGTAGGTTGGAAATTAGTTAAAATTTCCATCCTTACAGGCCATACTTATTATTTAAGAAATTTTCAGATTTCATCAAAAACCGAACATATCAAGGACAGATGTAGTATTGCTATTTTTATTGACAGCCAGGCGGGAATTAAAGCTCTTGAATCCTTCATCTCAAAATCATAAGTAGTAAAAAAATGAAGAGAAGCAATTGACGAGCTAAACCGGCTAGCTAACAATTAAATTAGATTTTGGGAACTTGTCAAAAGGAATCGTGTGAATACTGTAAAGTATTTCTCTCTGGTCACTGATGTATTGCAGATTAATTGCTGGAAAAACAAACCATTAAGCATTTTCCGATTTTGCAGTCCTGAAGATATAAATTTTTAGGGAAAAACTTTTTTGACAACTTATCAGATCTATTAACCGACGACCTATTAAATTATCTAAATTTGACGGGATGGATTTATTTTGCATCTTTCTATCTTAAGATTTCTTGCAAGCAGATGACATAAAATTGGTAATTGAGATCAATGGAAAGTTATCTGCTGGCTTGCTACTGCAACCAACCAACGACTTAAAAAAAAAGCAACACTTTACGGTATAAGTCTCATAAGATGTAATGCCAGGCAACAGAAGTCAGCTAGAAAAGTAATCCCAATTAACTTTATCAGAAGAAAAGATTTAGTTGTTATTCCTGTGGAGACGTGATATACGATAACTCTTAAATGTTACACTGCAACCTGGTTATCAGAAGTTAGTTTTGAAGCTGCTAACCTAAATAAAAAAGGAAGTCCAATTTTCTGATTTTCTATGAATATTAAGAATCATTTTAAATATATATCTGAGCAACAAAAAACACCGATCTCGTTCTACGATTGGAAACCAACTCAATTTTTTATATTTACTTCTACATCTAATTCGACTTAGTTTCTTAACCAGTTTTGTATGAATTTATTTAATATAGTTATTTGCAATATTTTTGTATATTATTGTTTCATTGGATTTAAAGTTTATGAGTTTACTGAAAGTCAGCTTTCTCTTTCCAAACCTGTTCGTTCATTCCTTTATCTTCTCTTCCTTTTCGCACCTTACCAATTTCCCATTTATTAATCTTTTCCCTGAAATTTTTCTAAACTTTTAGATTTATATTACCTAACAGTTTTTGGTTTAAATTTAAAAATTTTAACGCTTCTATAACATTAATAGCGTCAGTTTTAAGCAAAATTTTAGCATCCGGCCATTTCAAATAAGTGTCAACAATTACTAAGATATTCAAATATTGAAATTTACAAAAATCTGCATGGATACGCTCAAACGGTGCACTAGTTACTTCCCAGTTAATTAATATTTGTTTTCAGGTTTCTGGGTCAAACAACATGCTTCACATGTTCCGACGAACTACTCAATTGCAACATTTCTACCCGGAAACGAAACATATGTGCTAGCTACAGCTTCCATGCGAATAATTCCGATATGTCCACTATATAACATTTCTAACATTTTCTGTCTGAATGACTCTGGAATCCTATTGCCATAAACAATACGCTTGTCTTCAGTGGCTAACGATATTCGAATTTTAAAGTACCTTTTTAAGTTATTATCAATCTTTTCTGACCGTCCATTCTTAACATAATTGTACGTTTTTAACAGTGTAACATCTCTCGACATTTTATTTCCTCAAATTTAATTGGAAGGAAGCTTATTAGGTTAAAAATGTTAATACTATCGACATTTTCGTTTGTATCTTCTCGCAGAGAAGATAAAAAAAACCGCATATCGCTGCAACCAGTTCGCTGCTACCGATGGTAGATCTTTTTAAATTGAAAATATTTCTCGCAATGGCTGGTGGTCTTTTTCAATAGTGAACGGTAACACAAAAATATTATTGTGGAATTTCTTTATTGCAAACACTATCGCTAAAGCATCACGATGAAGTTGAGGATAATTTTTTTTTAAGCGGAGACAAAGTACTAGATACAAATATAACCGGACGTTCTTCACCGTCAATAATATGTGAAAAAACGCCTCGCGAGCTATAAGGACTGGCATCACACGAAATAATTATCGGTTTTTGTGGATCATAGTGTGTTAAAACGCCAATGTTCGCAATAAGTTGTTTTGATATTTTGAATATTTTAAAGTTTTTCATTCCATCTCCATGTTACATTGTTTTAATTTAGATCAATAACAGGTAACCTTACTACCACCCCATGGCCAGTTAGAGCTTGCAAGAGTTTCCCGTCAAAATGTACTATTAGTCCATGAACTTTAGAGTTTCGAGTAACTACAATGGAAAGAATTTTGTTTTCTGACCACTAAACAATAAAAATATGTTCTTTGAAATTTACTTTCATATGGAACTCATTTCTAATCTTATTTGCTATTTCCTCACGATACTTCTGCGGCCAAAATATGTACAGCGAAGCAATTCGAAACCTTGGATTTGTCAAGGGCAAATACTAACACAGGAGTGATAAATTGAATCACTCTATCTGCATTATCCCAATGTTGTACTGTGACTGCATATTCAGCTTTAATTTCTGGACAAATTTCTTTATCGAATTCATTCCAATAATATCAATGGAATTATAATCACCTTCAAGAATGAAAATATATTTATTAAATATATTAAAAAGTTATAAGCGCTTGGCTTTCGCGTACTGTTATAATCTTCTGATTTAATACGTTCAAGTTTTCTACGCTCTTTTTCCTTTAGCCGCTCTTGCTTCGTTTGCTATAAGGATATTTACTAAAGTCATACTCCCTGGATGACCATTTTCTCTTTGCTTACAAAGAAATTTCTTGTTTTGACTTCATTTTCATATCTGCTTAAATATCTACATAAATTATTAAGTAGAAAATTATTATTTTTATTTTTTATTTATGTTTCTTCCGTTTCTTGTAAACATATGCGATTGCATAAAAGTTATAAAATAGAAAACAGAGCACAGTCGTTCAATTAATTATTATTTTGCGCATAGTTTTTAGCCGATTTTGCTCATCAATATCTTATTAAATAGAAATTTAAACTATCTATTAAATGAGTATATATTAATATTTGTTGAAATTAGTAACAAAGATAAAAAATGACCTTGAATTGATAAATTTCCCTTTTTTGTACTGAAACTCCAATTTTGTTCGAGTGGCGCAACGTCATTTTTAATTCTATTCCTCTAAAACTTTGGAAATATCATTTTTGTGGTCAATGGCATATTTCTAGGGGATGCGCTCATTTAAAAGTTCATTCTTAATTTTCTCCTTTGTGAGCCACCCTAGTGCGGCACGCTGCCTTATCTTTACTTCGTAACTTTCAATTAAAGGGATTTTCTTTTGTAAGCATATCACAAGACAACAACTGCTTATTTTAAAAATAACATATGAAACAATAAGACCGCCGGTTTATTTAGTCTAATCTTTTTAAAATCGCTTAACTAATAAGCAGCTCAAATCACATGGTTGTCAAGACTAAAAATTCGTCTATTGTGAACAATTTTTGGAAGTACATACTATTTTCCAGTTAACTGTCAACGAATGATTTTGTTAAATATTCGTATTTCGTATCGTCATTGTTTGTAACAAATGCATTATTTTTTTTATTTATTATTTTACTGTTGAACGATATGAACAATTATATTTTATTCACGCTATAGTGCGCAAAAGTTGCCTCTAGTTTAGAGAAAACTGCAAAAAATTAAAAATTATCAGCTGATATCTTCCGCGCGAACGAAAGATATCAATGTCCTCCAAAAGTTGGCAAAACTGATTAAATCGATCATTTTTCAAAAAATTTTACAGTTATTAGTATATATGTTATCGCACGCTCTCCTTTGTAGAGTTAAGTGTAAAACAGAAAATATGCAAGAGAAAATAATAGAGAATAAGATAGATTTAAAATTATGATCTGAGTAGGCTTCGAGTAAAAAGCTTTATTTGTAAGCTCAGGCTATTTGAATATAAAAGTAGAAGCATAGTTTACTTAGTTCAGAATTTTTTACGATCTTTGTGCGGTTAGATAAACGGTTAGATATGAACTGTATAGATGACAGCATTAAATGAGACGAGACGCTAGACGTAATTAAAGCTTGCCAGAGTTCGATGAAAAAAGGAACACTTACGTTAGGTGGCGCGAAGCAGTTAATAATTCTATGAGTTTATATATAACATACGTGAAAGTCGCAAATACTTCGCTAAACTTACAATACTTCGAAAGAAAATAGTGGGATATGCGAACAACGTTTTAACAAATTACGGTACAGTACTTAATTTGGAGGCAATTATTAGCCGTTTAGATTTCGCTTACGCGAACAAACGCCCACTTCATATTATCGAACAAGAGATTTTGAGACAGGGTTCAACAACTATATTAGACTACTTTAATGAAGTTAACAAGAAACTTACTTTTTAATAAATAAGACCATTATGACACATGGTAACAACAACCTATTAATCACCATATTGAATAAGAGGCATCGCCAAAATGCAACTCGAATTTTCATAATAGGTTTGAATCCTCCCATTTCCAATATATTATTTTCTTTATTCCCTGAAGATCTACCAAACGCATTACTGAACGCACAGGATTTGGAATCAAACAAACTTAATACTAACTTTGCTTTCATGTTTAATAAAAGTACTTTTCAAAACCCGATTAACCGATACCAAAATAATTTGCGGTATCCTCAGCGCCGCGATAGCTATTCCAGAGGTAATAATACAAATGACATATTCCCTAAAATGGAGCCGATAGACGTTGACTCATCGACCAGAAAAATTCAGAATGCTAGACCATACCAATGACCCCGTTATTAAAATAGTTTAACCCAGCGCCCCAATTTCAACCCAAATTTCTGGAACCCAAATATGAATCAAATTCAGGGAAACGCCAATTTTAACAAAAATATTTTCACTCAACCCAATCCAACCAACCAAATTATTCAACAAAACGTCCAATGGTCGGCAACATAGCACACAACCTTAAGTAATAATAGAACGTATTCACAACATAAAAATGCTTTTTTAGGTCAAGGCAAAGTCTATTCTACTTTTAAAACAAATCCCGGAGGCCAACGATTACAAATATTAATAGATACGGAAGTGGCAAATTGCTTCTGTAAACCAAATATATCACGAAATAGCCAATCTAGAATGCTATATATTTATGAAAATCAATGTATTAACTTGAGCCAACGTGTCTATAGATTTAAAGAAAAAAGTCCTGAGATCTAACAGACTTATGGAAAAATTTATAATGGATTCGAACGATACTAAGAAAACTCCAACAAAAGCAACTCCACATTATGTGAATAATACATACATACATAAAACGTAATAAAAAATTGAGTAATAATAACCAAAAAAATTATATAGCTAACGATGAAATAAACACTAAAAGTAAAAACGCTATAATATTGATGACGATAACAAAATCGAAAGCCTGAGAATAAATATCAAATGGCAAATTGAGAAAGGTCATGGCAATATTGATATGAATTTACCCTTTAAAACTGATGCCAGAGCGGTAATTAAAACTACTTCTGAAACTTCCACATATGGAGTAAACAGTATCCTTATCGCCTTTTAGTAAATTTCTTTGTTAACAAAGAAATAAATAAAATGTTCAAAGAAGGAATAATTAATTCACCCATATGGGTTATATCTAAAAAAGGTGCAAACACAGATGGTACCCTAAGCTGCGCATGGTAATCGATTTTAAAAAAATTAACGAAAAAACGATCTCGGATAGTTATCCTATCCTGGCCACTAATGTAATTTTATCTAATTTGGGAAAGTCTAATTACTTCTCAACAATTGATTTAGAATCTGGATTCCATCAGATATTGATGAAGACATCGAAAAAACTGCATTTTCTGTTAACAATGAAAAATACGAATATATACGAATGCCATTTGGCTTGAAAAATGCTTCAAGCATATTGCAAAGAGCTATGGACGATATATTAAGAGAATATATACATAGGAAAAATCTGTCATTTATGTAAGCGGCAACACTAAGCAGTAGTAAGAAGTGGCAACCCAGGTAAACGTAAGTGTGTGAAGAAGTGTCAGTGTATCAAGAGCAGCGTCAGAAGCAGTGTGTGATAAAAGCAGTCAGCGTGGTTGTAGCGAAGTTTACGAGTGGAGTTCTGTGGTCGATTATTTAAAATATCATTAAAATTAATTCATTATTATAATTAAGATAAACTAACAATCTTACATTTATACATCGACGATATTATAACATAGTTTATTCACAAAGCATTAAAGAACATAAAGAGGATTTATTGAAAGTATTACAACGTTTAAAGAAAGCAAATATGAAAATTTTATTGGAAAAATCAAAGTTTTTCCAAAGAGAAGTTGAATTCTTAGATTGTGTGGGTGCTCATAATATTATAAAAGCAGACCCAAATAAAGTAGCTACTATTAATGAATATCCTCAACCTTAAAGTCTTAGATAGCTTAGAGAGGCTTTTATAGAATGTTCATTAAAGATTATGCTTTTGTTACAAAATCACTTAAGAAATATTTAGCTGGAGAGAATGACAGAGTATCTAAATTTCATCACATGTATCGAACACAAAACAAAACTCGATGAAAAAGTTTTGGAACTTTTGTAGTCATTTCCAGTGGCAAAGCAAATTACTTTAGATAACGAACCAGGTTTCTCGACGAATATTTATTAAAATTTATTATTGCGACCCACAGTATAGTTTAACGAACGAACAGGTAGAAAGAGTTCATTCAACTGTAATCGAAATAGCAAGATGCTTAACACAGGAATTTATTATTGTAAACGATCAAGTAGTTATATTGAGAGTCGTTCAACAATATAACAAAACTATTTATACGGTTACTAACTATAGACCGCAAGACATTTTATATAATAAAGTAAACCACTTCGATATACCAGAAATTAGAAAAAGAACAAGAGATTATATTAAAAAGAAATGATAAATTAAATTAATGAAATAATTTATGAAAAGGTAGGAGGTAAAAGAAATAAGTTAGATGTAAAATATCAAAAACAGAAAGTAAAAGAAGATCTAGGGAGGAAAGTTAAAATCCATTACAGAAACAGAATAGTATAAAAAGATAATATACGAACTTAACTTTATTTGAACTTTACAGATAATGGACTGATTAATCATTGTATCAAAATTCAAAATTTTACACAAAAACCCAGATCGAAAACGATTGTAAACTATATGAAACCCGAACAAATACCCAAAATGATAGGAAATTAATTATTGAAAAAGAAATTGTAAAATGTAATTATGAATTCCAAAGTATTGAAAAATGTGAAATAGAATAAAATAATAACTTTTGTAAATTAGTAAAAAATGAGACTTGTCTATCCAATTTGTTAAATCATAAAAAAGGCTCATGTAAAAAGATAAAAGAAAAGAATAGAGATATTGAAATAATCAAAGATTGAACAATACTTACCGCAGGAAAACATATTATAAATAAACATTCTATAGATGGTATATATTTAATTAATTTTGAAAATAATGTACCAATAGACAATATCATTTATGTAAATCCAACTACTGTAATTAATAACTATTTAAAAATTAACCACCCGAATAGCTACGAAATTACCGAATATAATGACGGTTATCATGAAGAATTAAAATTCAGCAAAATTGACGTAATTGCAACCATAAAAAAAAACATCAAATTGAAATATGGGGAATCACCTGCAAGACCTATATAAATACTATTTAAAGGATCCAATCAAAAATCTTGCGAACGATAGAAGATGCTAGATGGTACATCAGAAATGACGATATTCACAAAGACTTGAATATCGCTACTGTACATGAAACAATTCAAAAAAAGCAGGGCTAACTACTTATCTAAATTGCTTCAGCATTCAAACCTAGAAATGAGAAGACTCCCTGCCCTGGAACTAGGGTACAAAAAACATCTTAAACATACACTTCCAACATACTTAAGTATTAAATTAAGTTGAATCCTTTACTTTAATTTAAGTTTATTAATTTATTATTATTATTTATTATTTATGTATTTATCTTATTTTATTTTTATTATTTTATTTATTTATTTATTATTTATTTATTTACTTATTTATTTTATTTACTTATTTATTTTATTTACTTATTTATTTACTTATATATTTATTTATCTATTTATTTATTTATTTTATTTACTTATTTATTTACTTATGTATTTATTTATCTAATTATTTATGAAATGTATTGAAATTTGATTGAAATATATCATTATCATTAACATGTTATCTTAAATGATGATTTAAGATAACTGAAGCTTCCAAATTTTCATTTGTTAAAAGTATTACAAGATATCTAAGATAGTTGTAATATTAATGGAATAATACAAACAAAAAAAATATGATTTATACCAATATTACATATACGATACGAATATAGTCGACATTGTATGGTTTCCTTAACTTCATTTGTGCACATTGTAACGACACGGATTTTCCCGTTTCGTTATAATTTATGCTGGGGTATCCTCAGTCTTTTCCAGGGGGTCACTACAATAAATTTATATTCGCGGAGACAGGACTTCTCAAAATAAAAGTAATGCGTTTAATTTTTTAAATACTGATTTATTTAAAATATTAATAATTCATTAAAATAATATGTAATAAAGAAAAGAATTCAATTAAACGTAACAAGATAAACCTGGAGATTAACTATTTGTACAATTTTCAACGATTTATATAAGATAGCTTTATATAGATTATTATTTCTTCAATTGTATTTCAATAACTTGAGATTTTACACGCATGCAAATTCTGAATGTATTTCCTTAGTCGTATTTCAAAGAGATTGGTTAAATTTAATTAGATATGACTTGAGATGTTTCCTTGTGACCAGCTGTATTTGGAAGCTGTCCCTGTAGAGTTCACAGTGGTGGCTGATCCAGTTTCGTGGTTGTACCTTAGTATAATTTCGGTGATTATTCTGTTCGATGAGTACCTAGTGGACGAAACGGGGTTAGTGAATGTATATATGTCTTGTTATATTGAATATATATATAAAGTGTCTCCGCGCCTGGACTTAAAACCGCCCATGCACTAAACAATTATATATATATTTTAAATAGATTATACACTAGGCTTAAAACCGCCACTGTGTCAGACAATTTTTTTTATATTTATTTATTTTTATATGTTGACATACAATGCCACCGAGTGATCATACTAGACACACTAAATTCTTAGAAAATTGCGCCGTCTTTTATACGCATCCTCTTGCACTTTTTGTGTAAAGTAACAAAGCTTTCAGTTGATCTTAGTTGAACTTAATGCACTTTAACACTTTTGCACAAAAGCTTCCTTGTGCATCTTTTTGCAGCGAATTGCATTCTGACGTTTTTGACGTTTGCAAATGTTTGTTTATATTTTACTTTTTACATTTGCGCGTTTTTTTAAATTGGATTGAATATAATTTGTTAAAATAAGTAAAATTAATTAATAAGTAATATCGGAGTTTTAATAATTAATTTAATAAAATTATTTATATAAACTACATTTCCTTTTTGTTTAAATTACTCAAAGTGACGTGTGTAAAGTGGTAGTGCAAAGGTATTTATAGTTGTTTTCCAATTTTCTAAATGATAATTATATTTAATAAATTCATTTATAGAAATATCCAACATTCAAGTCATAGTATGTAGGTTGGAAATTTGTGCAAAATTTCCATCCTTACATTTCCCTCCTTCTTCGAGGAAAATGAACCTGCCACGAGGCACTACCTGTCTGCGTGATTCCTGTGCCGTTTCTTTGGACTCTTGAATACTTTGAAGAATTTGTCTTGGTGTGTACTAACAATATCATAATCCTTCTGCTGGTGTACACCTAAGTTATGCGTCGGCTGCTGTAGGTTTTGGGTGCTCGATGGTTTCGGAATTCCTAGACTTAGTTCCTGTACTTGTATCAGAGGATTGTCTAGCTTATCTTTTGGACCATCTTTTTCTCCTTGTGGCTGTTGCTTTCGTTGACTATCGTGGTTAATTGAAACTTGTTCCAATGAATGTGTCGGACTTGGGGTTTCTTGAGTCAATCGAACTCGTCTGGTATGATCTTCGATTACTGTAACCTTTCGTTGACCTTGTTGTGTTTCAATATCTTGAACTTGCTGTTGTTCTACGTATCCTTGTGTATCTTGACTTTTAACTTGTGTTATATGGTGATTTCTCGTTGGACTGATTTTTCTTGGTTGATTAGCTACCTGTGAATTTTCCTTGCCAGGACTTGGATCTCTGTGCCGTTGAATCTTGTATTTTTGCGCTTTGATTACGATTGGTTCTTTCTGTCGTTGTACTTTCTGTGTTTGAGCTTGTAATATTTGCTGAATTGGGTTGACTCGCTGTTGTTCAGATACTTCGGGATTTTCTTTGATAAATCTTGGTTTTAACTGGCTTTGTAGTTCCTGTATTTCGACTGGTAACATTTCATGGTTTGATGTGACTCGCTGTTGTCTAGATATTTTCGGATTTTCCTGGATGGGTTTTGAATCTTGTTGTGGTCCACACGTTTGAATTTGAACTTCATTTGGAAGTTTACCTACTTTGACCTGATTCTGATTGAACGATTTTAGGTTTTCTTTGAAAGGCGTGGCACGTTGCAGTGTTTGGTGTACTGATATTTGCTTCGTTTGACTTTGAAATATTTCCTGATCTGGTGTAACTTGTGCTGGTTTAAATACTTCGGGATTCTTCTTGGTAAGTTTTGGGTCTCCTTGTCGTTGTATTTCTTGCGTCTGTGAATTTTCTCTGATGGGCCTTATGATTTGTGAGCTTTTTTTTTAGGTTCGCATAGTTGGACTTGAACCATTTGTTGAACTTCTGTGACTTGGTTCCGATTGAATGGTTTCAGATTTCCTTTAACTGGCATGACATGTTGGATATTCTGCTGAGTTGATATTTGGTACATTCGATTTTGAAATATATCTTGATCTTGTATGATTCGTGCTGTTACTTGCTTAGCTGTCGGCTGGTTGCGTTGCTGATTACTTCTCTGCTAGTTGAGGATAGGTGACTTGGAATTTGAACTGGGAATAAGTTTGTCCTGTGTCGGCGTAGTAGGTATGCGTCTCACTGTATTTTCCAATACCATCATTTGTGGATGTTCAACTTCTATGCGACGAACTATCACTTCCTGTCGAACACTGCCTCGACTCGCTTTATCCAGTTCTGCGCGAAGTTCTTCGAAGTCATCTGCTAGTATTGCTAATTCTGTTAAACTCGAAAAGTCTCGACGTTTGATGTACATTTGGTACTCTGTGCGCATATTTCGGTATATTCGTTCCAATTGTGAATCTTAGTTCATGCCTGTGTGTCGCATAAGATATTTAATTTCCAGCACATAATCTTTAAAACTTCGTCTTCTAATCTTTCGAAATACCTATATGAAAGGAAAAATTTTAGAAAGTCCATCTTGAAGCTTGACCAGAGGTTCCAATGCTTATTGTTGTTGCGGTACCACATCAGTGCTTTGTCTTCAAGCAGTATAGGCATCATTCTGGGAACTAAATTCACGTTGATGTCGTCAAGGTCTGCTACCTCTTCTATGCTTTCCACAAAATCTATTGGATCTATTCCTCCATTGTACTTTACAGACCATTTTCGTATCCGCTCCACGCTTTGAGCACACGATAAGGCCATGATGTGCTGCTTATGCGAACGTCTTGTATGTTTCTCTGTTGAACTGGCTTGAATTGAACTATGAGCGAGAGTATCTAGATTTTATCTTATAATCATGTTTGCCTGTGCCATTGTAACGTGGATATTACTTTGTTTTAATTTTGAGAAGTCTGTCTGTCCCTGCTCGGGCGCCAATTGTAACGACACGGATTTTCCCGTTTCGTTATAATTTATGCTGAGGTATCCTCAGTCTTTTCCAGGGGGTCACTACAATAAATTTATATTCGCGGAGACAGGACTTTTCAAAATAAAAGTAATGCGTTTAATTTTTTAAATACTGATTTATTTAAAATATTAATAATTCATTAAAATAATATGTAATAAAGAAAAGAATTCAATTAAACGTAACAAGATAAACCTGGAGATTAACTATTTGTACAATTTTCAACGATTTATATAAGATAGCTTTATATAGATTATTATTTCTTCAATCGTATTTCAATAACTTGAGATTTTAAACGCATGCAAATTCTGAATGTATTTCCTTAGTCGTATTTCAAAGAGATTGGTTAAATTTAATTAGATATGACTTGAGATGTTTCCTTGTGACCAGCTGTATTTGGAAGCTGTCCCTGTAGAGTTCACAGTGGTGGCTGATCCGGTTTCGTGGTTGTACCTTAGTATAATTTCGGTGATTATTCTGCTCGATGAGTACCTAGTGGACGAAACGGAGTTAGTGAATTTATATATGTCTTGTTATATTGAATATATGTATATATAAAGTGTCTCCGCGCCTGGACTTAAAACCGCCCATGCACTAAACAATTATATATATATTTTAAATAGATTATACACTAGGCTTAAAACCGCCACTGTGTCAGACAATTTTTTTATATTTATTTCTTTTTATATGTTGACATACAATGCCACCGAGTGATCATACAAGACACACTAAATTCTTAGAAAATTGCGCCGTCTTTTATACGCATCCTCTTGCACTTTTTGTGTAAAGTAACAAAGCTTTCAGTTGATCTTAGTTGAACTTAATGCACTTTAACACTTTTGCACAAAAGCTTCCTTGTGCATCTTTTTTGCAGCGAATTGCATTCTGACGTTTTTGACGTTTGCGAAATTGTTGTTTATATTTTACTTTTTAACATGTGGCGCGTTTTTTTAAATTGGATTGAATATAATTTG
>NC_051846.1:98610101-98624111 GCF_002237135.1 Teleopsis dalmanni | reverse complement strand
TTTCCTGAGGTGGGAATCTGAACAGCACGCCCACTAGCAGTGCCAACCGCCTTGCTAGTAGATGGACGTGCGTCTAGTTCCTCTTCCACAGGAATAGTCACCGTTGGGCAACTGTCCGTAAGGGATGTTGCCGGAGTCGAGGATGACTGGGTGGTTTTGTCATCCTTAACCACCTTTGAAGCTTTATCCATGGGTTGAGAAAGAGCGGGGGTGGTACCCTTAAGCATCAGTCTCAGGTGACCGAACCGGTATGCAATCCTACCTTTTAGTTCGGACAGCGACCTCATGGATTCGTCATCAATGACGAAAACAAGATGCAGCATCTGATCCTGCGTCAGTCTGCGTATCACTTTCCACCGTTTGGTGGAGAATTTGTTTTGAGAACCAATGGTAGCCAAAACTTTTTCGTTTGACAAAGTCAAACTTTGGGGAAAATAGCCACGAACTACATGAGTTCGTGGGAAATCCTTTTCCTCAACCACGTTAATGGCGAGCCCGCATTTGGCCCCTATGTGACCAGAAAATCGCTTGACCCACTCTGCGGTTTTGGCATCACTGCAGATGATAAGTAGCCACCCCGTTCTGGGCAAACACCCTTCGAACTCCGGCTGCATATTTTCACATTGGTGCTCTATGGCAACATCAATAATCGCCTCCTGGAGACGTGTTATTTGCTCTGTAGAGAGCGAAGTGCCAGCTGGATCAGCCGACGTGAAGCCTAAACGTACGCCTTTAACAGCTAGGCTGTACGATGGCTTGGCAAGTCCCACATGGCCTACCTTAGGTTTTTTAACGGTGGTCAAACCGGGAGATTGTTCCTCCGATCTGCCCCGCTTAATCGCAGTCGAAGACTGCGTGGCGATTTTTAGAGCTTCTGCTCTGCTAAGACCTGATGCCATAGCCGCCTTGAACCTTCTTTTCTCACTTCTTTTGAGGTGAGTGAATTTAGGAGACTCCAAAGTGAGGTTACCAACTTTGGAGCCAACGACAGTTAGACCGGACTTCTGAGAGACCACACTGTCGTTGTCGGACTCGCAAGAATCAGCAGCTTCGGAATTTGAAGACAATACTTCAATTATTTCCTGCCGCCTATCTTGAGGTCGCGACGAAGATTGACCTGGTACGATCACCGTTTCCGCGAGCGGAGAAAAAGACGGTGGCCCATCCGGATCCATCTTGATGCACACAGTAGCGCTGTCAAGATGGGTGGTGGCTTCCAGCCCAGTGGCCGGCACGTACACGGGTGAGTGTTCCGTAAAGGAATCATTTGGAGATGCCGTTAGAGTGACATCAAGCTCATCAATGTTATTTGAATTTTTATCCATGAAAAATTAGTTTAATATTCGGGAAGAGAGGTCACCCACGACATAGCCCGTTTATCGTGGGAAGTCTAATTTAAACTGGAGGTCGACAGGTATCCAGAGTTCGCATATTAAGGACCAACTATCCATGGCCATTCATCCCTCGGCATATGCTGTTCCACCTTGGATTTGAGTTTTAATTTAAGACGCTTTTGCTTGCGTCCGCCCGATTACAATTAGCCAGCATCCATAGTTGAGACATGACCATACTATGGATCTGTTTCTAGCCGCCCCCACGTAGAGGATGTAATCACACTACCGACAGTATACAACAGTTACGGCACATACACAAAGTACGTGTTTATCCCCCTGTGTATCTGACGGCGGACGGCCTAATACATTTGGTATGTCCGACAGAATTGCGTCTTGCTTAGCACCCACCCTCTTTAAAAGGTTGACAGATAACGGTGAGTGTGTTGTTATGAATAAAAGAAAAGTAGTAAAGGAAATATTTGTTTAACTAACACTAACAAAAATGTATCATAACCACTACAGCAATATTGCAAAGAATCCTGCTTCAGTTGTCATGGCCTAAATGCTTAAATAATGATTTCGTGAAAGTGGCAAACAAATATTTTAAAACAAAACATCTAACTAATTTATTTTAAACTGAAACACTTTCTTTCAGTATGTTGATTGGCATTTGTTATGATTGGTAAACAATAAATACTGACCCAGAAAGTTGAACTTTGCGAAACTCCAGTTAAATGAGCTATACTCATGTTTTGTAAAAAATTGTAATCGCACTTTTAATATATTTCGCTGTGTAGATTTAATTAGGTTACGTTGGAATGGTGGCTTCGTACACGAAATCCATTTGTGTTAAAAAAAAATTGCCTTATATGGATGTGCTTAGATAATAAAGTCTTGTAATACGTTTATTAAAAAATTGTTAATAAGTTCAGAATTTTTGTTGAAATTAAATGTTAGTTTTGGTTTACATATTAATTTTTTCCAAAAATTCACAAAAATGCTTGGCTATGCACTTGGTACCGTTCATCTTTCACATTTTATTCTGTGTTGTACATTATAGTCTGGCAGTGCATCTATTTAACTAATGTTTTACCAAAGAATCTGTAGTACAAAGAAGTGCCACGCTCATACAAACGAAATACCCACTTTATTTTGCTGGTGAATTTATAATAAATCCACCCAACCTCATGCAACAATGTTCGATCGAGTCAGAACTGGTATGATGTTCAGTTCAAACCTATATTTGAGTCAAGTAAGGATGACAAAAGCCCGACTGCATACATATTCAATCATACATGCAACCCTCTGTATTACATTATAAGCATGTTTGTATATTTGTTCGCTATAAAATGTTCAAGCGATCAAACAGCATTTCAGTGTTTGCTATTGGTATGAATTGTGGTGTAAAAACACTTACAAATTTATTTATGTCTCAAATCTGATTTTTTCCATTCTATGAAGGTTTATTCTTAAATGTTGTCCAAGCGCAATGTTTCCGAAGCAATATCGTAATCACCAATTTTAACATTTCAATCCGGTGTATATAGCATTTATGCGTTTCCTCAAACCTGGAAGCATTATTAGTGGTTTTAATGACTTCTACACATTTTTTCATTACAATTTTTCATATATTTTTAATATTTTTATTTTCTTTAAAAATCCTAAAAATTGTAACAGACTTCACAAAACACGTCTTATTTACAATAATATTTTTTAAAATAATTACAAAAAGTCACCAAAAACTCAAACTATTAAGAAGTAGTTCCTTTTAAGGTAAAATATATGCACAAATGTGCAATAAAAACATACATATTTATATACTGAAGACTTAATGTCTCCAATATCACATTTGTACATACATAATGGTTTTTGTAGTGCATCATTTTTTGCAATAAAAAAATAATATATTTTATTACTCTTTACTCCTATGATATGGGCCTTTCCAGTACAAGAAAATAAAGCAACAAAGTATATGGAAAATTTATTTGAAGGATTTTTTTACCATTCACTTCGTTACTAATCCATGTATATTAATTAAATAAACAAATAAAAACAAGAAAGGCAAAAGAAACAGGCGTATAAAAACAATTGTGGGTTGCAATGAGTTTGAACTGAACATCATACCAGTTGTGACTCGATCGAACATTGTTGCATGAGGTTGGATGGATTTATTATAAATCCACCAGTAAAATAAAGTGGGTATTTCGTTTGTATGTGCGTGGCACTTCTCTAGATTCTTTGATTTTACCATAGGGACTATACTTTTGGTGTGAATATTTTTGAATATTTTTGCATTTATGTGCAGTGTGATCTTATTTCCTGTGTGGGAATTTAGATATTCTCTATTCTCGTACTAACCTAATATATTTTGTGGTATGATTAACAATTAAAAATTTTTGAATTGTTTGATAGTGTAATCTATGTAGCGGATAGTATCTTTAAATCAGTTATGCTGCTTCATTCCTGTTACGACACTGTACAATTTGGTATGTGACCAATTTGGAGATATTCTTAATTGTATCATAAATTTATTTGCGTTTTAGAAGTTAGAACTTTTCAAAGACATTAATAAGTTTTTTGACTCAAAATTTTGTATGGATACTTTCGTTTAAATTCTATAATTAATTTTTATTTAAAATAAGCAGTTAATTTAATATGTAACTAACAACACTAATTTCTAATTCCCAATATAATAATTTACTTTTTTCATTGTTTTAGGCAGCCAAATTAACAAAATATGCAAAGTATCAAAAAGTATGTGATACGATATTTGGTATATTTTTACATATTAAACTTGGTACCGCAAACAGGTAAGCAAAACTACTACATATCTAATGTCAACGGTCATTTAAGGACTTCAGTCGGCCGATTCTATTAATCACTATCGATAAAGCTCTAATCTCTACGCTTAAATTCTTAAATAAGCGCTTCGTTTATTTTAGGAGAATTAGCAATCATGCGATTTTTATCCGGCAATATGAATAGTGCCAAAAAGCATTAAAATGTCAATATAAAAACAAGAATTGTAAGCAAATATTAGTTGCAATTATAATTTAAATTTGAAATTTAGAATCTGTATCAAAAAAAAATTTAACCACTGCAAAATTTAAATGAAAATTAAATTAAAACAATATTGGTATATTGATTAATCAAATAATGGACTGTTATTATTATTATTATTATTATCCAGATATTACGAGGGCTGCTGTATATATTTCTGGCCTATGCAACATTAAGTGTTGCCAGGTGCAATCTGACATTTCCATGGGAAAGGTTGACATTTTTTAGCATAACATCACTCAGAACGTGTTGTCATTTAATTGTGAAAAGTTTTATTTACAGAGACTTGAAAAATGGAATTAATACATGAACATTTTCGTGCTATCATTTTTCATAACTTTCGACGTGGATTATCACGACAAGAGTGCATTGATGAACTTAAATCTTTGTATGACGATGAAGCACCATCCTATAGCACCGTGAAAAACTGGTTTAATGAATTCAATCGTAGCCGACGTTAGCTCAACGACGAATTCCGTGAAGGTCGTCCAAAAACGGCCGATAAGCCAGAGAACATTGATGCCGTGCGTGAACTGATAATGCAAGATCGTCATGTGACATACCGTGAGATAGAGGCATCTTTGGGCATTTCGCCCACCAGCACACATTCGATATTGCATGAACACCTGGCAGTAAAAAAGGTTTGTTCTTGTTGTATCCCGCATAATTTGACAATCGCTCAAAAAAAGGCTCGATTGGTGCAAAGAAATGTTGAAAAAATACGTTCGCGGTGCTTCAAACGACGTTTATAAGATCATCACAGGTGACGAATCATGAATCTATGCATATGAAACAAAACAACAATCGACCGTGTGGGTCTTCGAAGACGAGCCAAATCCAACGAAAGTTGTTCGTGGAAGAAGCACTTCGAAGGAAACAGTCGCCTGTTTCTTCGGCAAAACTTGAGCAACGAAGGACGGTCACTTCTGAGTGGTACACCACAATTTGTGTGCCTGAAGGGTTCGGAGAAATTTGAAAAACGAACAAGAGAAGACGAATCATTGTTCACCATGACAACGCGAGCTGTCACACATTGGCTCAAACCAGCGCCTTTTTGACCGGCCAAAACGTCGAATTGATGGGTCTTCTTTTTTGACTTCTTTTTATTCCCGCACATCAAGAAAAAAATGCGTGGTCAACGATTTTCGTCGCCAGAAGCTGCTGTCGAAGCTTTCAAAAACCATGTTTTGGAGGTGTCTCAATTGAAGTGGAAAAAGTGCTTCAACAATTGTTTTGATCGCATGCAAAATTGTATAAATCAGGCTGGAGAATACTTTGAAAAACAATAAAACAATTTTTGATGATAAATATTAGCATTTTTATTATTAGGCCAGAAATATATATATCAGCCCTCGTATTAAATAACTAATAATTGAATAATATCGAGGGCAATGTGTAACAATCATACATTTTGTTCACTGTCTCACAATTCAATTTGTATTTAAAAGGCGGGCAAAATGTTGTAAGGATGGAAATTTTGCACAAATTTCCAACCTACATACTATGACTTGAATGTTGGATATTTCTATAAATGAATTTATTAAATATAATTATCATTTAGAAAATTGGAAAACAACTATAAATACCTTTGCACTACCACTTTACACACGTCACTTTGAGTAATTTAAACAAAAAGGAAACGTAGTTTATATAAATAATTTTATTAAATTAATTATTAAAACTCCGATATTACTTATTAATTAATTTTACTTATTTTAACAAATTATATTCAATCCAATTTAAAAAAACGCGCACATGTAAAAAGTAAAATATAAACAAACATTTGCAAACGTCAAAAACGTCAGAATGCAATTCGCTGCAAAAAGATGCACAAGGAAGCTTTTGTGCAAAAGTGTTAAAGTGCATTAAGTTCAACTAAGATCAACTGAAAGCTTTGTTACTTTACACAAAAAGTGCAAGAGGATGCGTATAAAAGACGGCGCAATTTTCTAAGAATTTAGTGTGTCTTGTATGATCACTCGGTGGCATTGTATGTCAACATATAAAAATAAATAAATATAAAAAAATTGTCTGACACAGTGGCGGTTTTAAGCCTAGTGTATAATCTATTTAAAATATATATATAATTGTTTAGCGCATGGGCGGTTTTAAGTCCAGGCGCGGAGACACTTTATATATATATTCAATATAACAAGACATATATACATTCACTAACCCCGTTTCGTCCACTAGGTACTCATCGAACAGAATAATCACCGAAATTATACTAAGGTACAACCACGAAACTGGATCAGCCACCACTGTGAACTCTACAGGGACAGCTTCCAAATACAGCTGGTCACAAGGAAACATCTCAAGTCATATCTAATTAAATTTAACCAATCTCTTTGAAATACGACTGAGAAAATACATTTAGAATTTGCATGCGTTTAAAATCTCAAGTTATTGAAATACGATTGAAGAAATAATAATCTATATAAAGCTATCTTATATAAATCATTGAAAATTGCACAAATAGTTAATCTCCAGGTTTATATTGTTACGTTTAATTGAATTCTTTTCTTTATTACATATTATTTTAATGAATTATTAATATTTTAAATAAATTAGTATTTAAAAAATTAAACGCATTACTTTTATTTTGAGAAGTCCTGTCTCCGCGAATATAAATTTATTGTAGCGACCCCCTGGAAAAGACTGAGGATACCCCAGCATAAATTATAACGAAACGGGAAAATTCGTGTCGTTACAATTGGCGCCCGAGCAGGGACAGACAGACTTCTCAAAACTAAATCAAAGTAATATCCACGTTACCATGGCACAAGCTAACATGATCAAAAGATAAAATCTAAATACTTTCATCCGTAGTCCAATTTAAGCCAGTTCAACAGAGAAACATACAAGACGTTCGCATAAGCAGCACATCATGGACTTATCTTATGCACAAACCGTGGAGCGGATACGAAAATGGTCTGTAAAGTACAATGGAGGAGTAGATCCAATAGATTTTGTGGAAAGCATAGAAGAGTTAGCAGAACTTGACGTCAACGTGAATCTAGTTCCCAGGATGATGCCTGTACTGCTTGAAGACAAAGCACTGATGTGGTACCGGAACAACAATAAACAGTGGAACCTCTGGTCAAGCTTCATGACAGACTTTCTAAAATTTTTTCTTTCATCTAGATATTTCAAAAGATTAGAAGACGAGGTGCGAGCACGAGTTCAGAAGGAACAAGAAAATTTTAAAGATTATGTACTGGAAATCAAATATCTTATGCGACACACAGGCATGAACCAAGATTCGCAATTGGAGCGAATATACCGAAATATGCGTACAGAGTACCAAATGTACATCAAACGTCGAGACTTTTCGAGCTTAACAGAATTAGCAATACTAGCTGATGACTTCGAAGAACTTCGCGCAGAACAGGATAAAATGAGTCGACGCGGTGTTCGACAGGAAGTGATAGTTGGTCGCATAGAAGTTGAATATCCACAAACGATGTTATTGGAAAATACAGTAAGACGCGTACCTACTATGCCGATACAAGATAAACTTATTCCCAGTTCAAATTCCGAGTCACCTATTCTCAACCAGCAGAGAAGTAATCAGCACCGCAACCAGCCGACAGCTAAGCAAGTAACGGCACGAATCATACAAGATCAAGATATATTTCAAAATCGAATGTACCAAGTATCAACTCAGCAGAATATCCAACATGTCATGCCAGTTAAAGGAAATCTGAAACCATTCAATCGGAACCAAGTCACAGAAGTTCAACAAATGGTCCAAGTCCAACTATGCGAACCTAAGCAAAGATCACAAATCATAAGGCCCATCAGAGAAAATTCACAGACGCAAGAAATACAACGACAAGGAGACTCAAAACTTACCAAGAAGAATCCCGAAGTATTTAAACCAGCACAAGTTACACCAGATCAGGAAATATTTCAAAGTCAAACGAAGCAAATATCAGTACACCAAACACTGCAACGTGCCACGCCTTTCAAAGAAAACCTAAAATCGTTCAATCAGAATCAGGTCAAAGTAGGTAAACTTCCAAATGAAGTTCAAATTCAAACGTGTGGACCACAACAAGATTCAAAACCCATCCAGGAAAATCCGAAAATATCTAGACAACAGCGAGTCACATCAAACCGTGAAATGTTACCAGTCGAAATACAGGAACTACAAAGCCAGTTAAAACCAAGATTTATCAAAGAAAATCCCGAAGTATCTGAACAACAGCGAGTCAACCCAATTCAGCAAATATTACAAGCTCAAACACAGAAAGTACAACGACAGAAAGAACCAATCGTAATCAAAGCGCAAAAATACAAGATTCAACGGCACAGAGATCCAAGTCCTGGCAAGGAAAATTCACAGGTAGCTAATCAACCAAGAAAAATCAGTCCAACGAGGAATCACCATATAACACAAGTTAAAAGTCAAGATACACAAGGATACGTAGAACAACAGCAAGTTCAAGATATTGAAACACAACAAGGTCAACGAAAGGTTACAGTAATCGAAGATCATACCAGACGAGTTCGATTGACTCAAGAAACCCCAAGTCCGACACATTCATTGGAACAAGTTTCAATTAATCACGATAGTCAACGAAAGCAACAGCCACAAGGAGAAAAAGATGGTCCAAAAGATAAGCTAGACAATCCTCTGATACAAGTACAGGAACTAAGTCTAGGAATTCCGAAACCATCGAGCACCCAAAACCTACAGCAGCCGACGCATAACTTAGGTGTACACCAGCAGAAGGATTTGATATTGTTAGTACACACCAAGACAAATTCTTCAAAGTATTCAAGAGTCCAAAGAAACGGCACATGCAGACAGGTAGTGCCTCGTGGCAGGTTCATTTTCCTCGAAGAAGGAGGGAAATGTAAGGATGGAAATTTTGCACAAATTTCCAACCTACATACTATGACTTGAATGTTAGATATTTCTATAAATGAATTTATTAAATATAATTATCATTTAGAAAATTGGAAAACAACTATAAATACCTTTGCACTACCACTTTACACACGTCACTTTGAGTAATTTAAACAAAAAGGAAACGTAGTTTATATAAATAATTTTATTAAATTAATTATTAAAACTCCGATATTACTTATTAATTAATTTTACTTATTTTAACAAATTATATTCAATCCAATTTAAAAAAACGCGCACATGTAAAAAGTAAAATATAAACAAACATTTGCAAACGTCAAAAACGTCAGAATGCAATTCGCTGCAAAAAGATGCACAAGGAAGCTTTTGTGCAAAAGTGTTAAAGTGCATTAAGTTCAACTAAGATCAACTGAAAGCTTTGTTACTTTACACAAAAAGTGCAAGAGGATGCGTATAAAAGACGGCGCAATTTTCTAAGAATTTAGTGTGTCTTGTATGATCACTCGGTGGCATTGTATGTCAACATATAAAAAGAAATAAATATAAAAAAATTGTCTGACACAGTGGCGGTTTTAAGCCTAGTGTATAATCTATTTAAAATATATATATAATTGTTTAGTGCATGGGCGGTTTTAAGTCCAGGCGCGGAGACACTTTATATATATATTCAATATAACAAGACATATCTATATTCACTAACCCCGTTTCGTCCAGTAGGTACTCATCGAGCAGGATAATCACCGAAATCATACTAAGGTACAACCACGAAACCGGATCAGCCACCACTGAGAACTCTACAGGGACAGCTTACAAATACAGCTGGTCACAAGGAAACATCTCAAGACATATCTGATTAAATTTAACCAACCTCTTTGAAATACGACTAAGGAAATACATTCAAAAGTTACATGCGTTTAAAATCTCAAGTTATTGAAATACGATTGAAGGAATAATAATCTACATAAAGCTATCTTATATAACTCGTTGAAAATTGTACAAATCGTTAATCTCAAGGTTTTATCTAGCTATGTTTAATTAAAGAAATAATAATCTATATAAAGCTATCTTATATAAATCGTTGAAAATTGTACAAATAGTTAATCTCCAGGTTTATCTTGTTACGTTTAATTGAATTCTTTTCTTTATTACATATTATTTTAATGAATTATTAATATTTTAAATAAATCAGTATTTAAAAAATTAAACGCATTACTTTTATTTTGAGAAGTCCTGTCTCCGCGAATATAAATTTATTGTAGCGACCCCCTGGAAAAGACTGAGGATACCCCAGCATAAATTATAACGAAACGGGAAAATCCGTGTCGTTACAAATAGAAGCACCCTTTAGGCAACCTGAATTTGTTGATACGTAGAATCATTTCAATCTTTACTGTTTCAGCACTAAGCTTTGTGTTATATGTGCGTCGTGTTTACTGCGGGCGTTCATCGCCCAGAAAAATAATTACGTAGGCTCTTAGAATTTCTGAGAGCGTTCTTTCAAGTGCACTGTAAACAGCTTCTTTTTAGTCAAGTGGAATGTCTTCTCTTGGAGCGTCGCATGGTAATAGGAACATGTTGAACTTCTTTGCATGAAAGCGTACTACTATTATTCTTTCGGACACAGCTTTCCAGCATAAGATTAAGTGGTTGATATTTTTTCTAATGTAAACTGCAACGCCTCGTGTATGAGGGTCCCGTTTGTCGAGCATACCGGAATACGTATGTGCACCTCTCTTTTGCTTTATAAATTCCCCTGTGCCATTCCGTCTGGCTTCGTTTATGCCAATTACGTCCTTTTTAAACCTACCCTATTCAGCGGCTAACGTAGCAATTTTTCCTGCTTGAAACAGGGTTCGCACATTCTATTAGGCAAAACTAGTCATTTTTACATTTCTTTAGTAGATATCGTTTTGATCAGGCCGATTTCATTTTATGAATACTTGAATCTGATGTTTTTCAGCAGCCACGATTGATTAACCCATACCCGCCAAAATCGGTTGTGAAGCTGCTACCTCTCAAAAAATTGTTTTGTTGTGATGAAATGAATGTAAATATTTGTAGGATTAACGAGTGCATTAAATTAGGTGACAATATAAGTGCAACAAAAACACTTCTTAAAAGAGAAATAGAGAAGGCAAGTTTGCTTTTCCTAGTGGAAACTGTTTCAAATATTGTCCTAATGCAGGTATTATAATTAAAATTTTTGACGTGAAATCGCCCAACAGCCGGTACTGTGGCAAGAAGAGTCCTATTGTACAAATTTTACTATTGATTACACAAAGCCCTTTAAAACTTTGTGAACAAAGTCCAGATCTAAATATAGAGAAGAGCTCTTAATCTGTTTCGGCGACAGAAGTTTTATAAGAAATAAATTTTTTCTGTGCGTTGTTAAAGCTAGACAGTTACAAAAAATATGCATAGTAGTTTTCTCATATTTGAGAAATTTATTATTTAATAAGAATTATTTATTTAATCATTTTATTCTTTAAGCTAAATTTAGATTTGTTATTCAATAGCCAATACAATTGTCTTTGTTGTTCTTTAATTTGTAACTGCTTTTTCACAATATGATGATTCCATGTTAGTTTAAAATCAAAATGCATACTATGTAAGATATTTTGCTGATTCAGTTACCGGAATGGATTTGTTGTTAAGGATGACAGGTATCGAATCATATTTTGTTTTTGTTGTAAATATAACCTGTGAAATTTTGTTTTCGTTGATTTTTATTTCCCAATTGTCAAACCATTTTTTAGTGGTATTAATTGTTTGTTGCATTTTGGATGTTGCTTCTACGATGCTTGTATGTGAGGTAAGCAGTGCTGTGTTATCTGCGAACGCCGTTAGCATTGAGTTTTTACTGTCTCGTTCAGAAATATCTGAAGTATAGAGTAGGTACAGTAGGGGGCCCAATACACTTCTTGGGGGATACCTGCTTGGACTTTTCTAATTATAGAATACTCGTTTTTGTATCTAACACAGAAATATTGTTCAATAACATAACTTTTAATGAGTTCGTAAAAGTTAAGAGGTAACATTCTTTTTATCTTGTGTAAAAGTGTTTTGTGCTTTTTCAACATCGAGAAATACACCAACACAAAAGCGACCCTCATCTAAGTCTGTTAAGATTTTGTTCACCACTCTATGGATTTGCTGTATTGTTGAATGATTGCACCGAAATCCAAACTGGTGGTATTGGTTCTAGTCGAACGTAGATGATTTTTTCAAGAACTTTAGAAAGTTTAGACAATAAACTAATGGATCTATAAGAAATCGGTTAAGTAGCATTTTTCCCAGGTTTAGATATAGGGTTATGATTCTTCACTTTAGAAAAATATTTCAACCTCATTGCAGCGTTACAAATATTTTTAATAAATTTAATAGCATATTTTGGTAGCTCCTTAAGAATTTTAGTTGTTACCAAATCATAACCTGGCGCTTTTCCATTGGTTTTATCGTTTTTGATTAATTTTATTAATTCCACAATAGTTACAAGTCTATCGTGTTGTTGATATCTGATGTAAAATGGTTTTCTGCTTTTGGTAGTAGCTGTTTTTTTTTTGCTAGTTGTGTTAGTAAAAAAATTTTTCAAAGTTATTGGCCAGAAGATTCGCCTTATCACTATTTGATCTAGCCGATGTTCCATTTTCTTTTCTTAGTGGAGGTTTGTGCATGATTTCATGTATTAGCTTTCTTTGAATTTTGTTAAGGATCCTTTTGTCTTGACTTGACCTAGTTGTTTGTCATTTTTACGGAGTTACGATACGATCTGATATTTTATTTGGATCAGTAGGCCAGTATGATGGGCAACCAGTATTATGTATTGGCAGTTATTGCTTTTTATTGATTCTAGAAGCCTTTTTCCTTTCGTATTAGTTATTCGAGAACTACTTTTTACATGCTTCCCAGCATATGAATCCTGGACCCAAAATATTGATATGGTTATGGGGCCAACACTATCATTGATTTCTAATAATGTGGCCTGTATATGATCAGTTTAATAATGTTCGAGTTCTGTGCACTTAATTTTGCTTTTTATAATTGTTGAGCCGCCATGGCCAGTTCCATCAGGGTGGTTCGTAGTGTAAAAAGTATATCCTTGAAAATCAGTGCTACATCAATTTCGTTTTCATTCAAGAATTGTCTTAATTCAAGAGAGTGTTGGTGTAGACTATTAGCATTCCATTCGATTATTTTGAGCTCATCTTAAATCATGGTGCGATATTAATTTTTGTTAAGAGCTGGGTTATGACATTCATCATGTTATTTATATGTTGTATAAAATGGTTAAACATTTCTTTAAATTCATTCATTTCTGAATTTGTTGTATTTGATTCAGTATTATTAGCTACTGGGAGGTGACTCGAGGCAGAGATATTGGCAGTCTCAGCGTGTCATTTTTTTATTAATCGTAAATATGTGCATTGATTTTCAGGAAGGTTTGATTTCTTTTGTCTAAAAGGAGGAAAACCTTTTACTAGCAGAGCTTTGTATATTTCGCAGCCTTAATAGCCTGCTGTATGATTTCCTTTGCATAAGGCATATTTTAGGCCATTTTCTTATAGGACAGTTAACAGCTCTATGTTTGGCTGCACATTTAACGCAAACAGGATTTCTTGTGCAGTAATGACAATTGGTGCATTGGGATATGATTCTCTTAGGATAAGGAAGAACAAAAATAATTTTTGTATGGGGAAGATCTGTAATATTATAAATGTCTTTATTGTTAAAATTTCTTTT
>NC_051846.1:98603922-98610001 GCF_002237135.1 Teleopsis dalmanni | reverse complement strand
ACAAAAATCACTTTATATTATTTTAATTAATTGATTTTTTTACTGACCATAGAGCTGTTTTGAGTATTGCCAAATAACAATCCATCATCAGTGGTCTTGGAAATAATTCTTGCATTTACTTTTGTAAATACTTTTAAGTAATACAAATTCAATTAAATAAATATATTTTTAATTATTTTATATAAAATAAAAGAGATTGCAGCTGCAGTAGCATCAGTAATACATATTTTTCAATAAATGCAGATTATTTATAAAAAACAACTGTTATAAATAATCTTTTAAAATAAAGTTTTATGTATAAAAGTTTGATATAAACTATAATATTTATAAATCTACTTTATTTATATAAATTAAAATAAATTATTATTAATTCAAATATTTTTGTATTATTTTGAATTATGTTTGTTATTTTGTATTATTTAACATATATAAAATATAAAAATATAAAACATAAAAATATTACTTGTCTGGAAATAGATTTGTTTTGTTTTTTATTTCTTTAGTTATTTGTATATCTGTTTTAAAATAAAAAAACTTTAACTACTTGTAAGGAACTAATAAGGTCGAGTTTAATGAAGATATTATTCTAAACAAGATTGACGGATCGTGTTCTCTTGAGTCTTCGAGTTTTCGTAAGTTCATTAAATGAAAGTACTATAAGTTAATTAAGTAAGTTGATTGATGCTTTCGGCAGAAATGTATTATTTCTGCCATTTTGAGGTTCTATCATCTATGAAAGTAGATTATATACTTAATAGGAATATATACATACTATCTCAAAATGGTTACAGGCTCCTCGGGGAGGTATGCAGATCTGAGGTCAATTATTGCTTAGTCTGATGAAATGATAAATAATAATAATCCAGTCAAGGCGTAGAGAAGGGTTTTGAAGAAACCTCACAGTTAATAGAGAGTAAAAGTGCGCAAGTGCACTGACTCAACTAGCTTCAGCATAATAATATACACATACTATCGGACAGTCAAACTGTTTTAAAGTCCTTAAGTTTAATTCAGTTTACATGTAGGACTGCTACACATCTTTAAACGAGATGTCAACAGAGCTCAATATTGCTCTAATCTGAGTTCCCGGTCCTAGGGATGTTTTTGGTAATTGCACAGCAGACGAGATAGCCAGACGGGGTGCTTCAGGAAATTAAGCGGAAAACCTGAACAATTTGGGCACGAGATAAGCAGACGGGGTGCTTTAGGTAATTAATTGGAAAACCTGAACAATTTGGGCACATTGTTGGCATTATTCAGACTATAACTGAGTTCTTCCTGTGCCGTACTTTTTAATAAAATATGAAAAGACTCAACGATATGCAGGCATCTATATGCAATTTGGTCATTGAATTGAACTTAATTTGGATTCAATAAAAGTATGTAAACCCCCAGAACGTTACGTTGCAGTCATATTTTAGTACAAATTAACAAAAACTTATTCAGATTAGATTATTAGTACTGCTACAGTGTAGTAGATGGTTCTTTCTCTGGAGCCATCTTTTCAAGTTCGGTAGCAGATAATAATCACTGGGTGCCAAATTTGGAGAATACGATGAGCGCAGAAGCAATTCGTATCGTAATTTATTTTATTTTGTCATGGCTTGTATTGACGTGTGAGCAAGTGCGTTATCCTGCAAAAACAATTTTTTTCTTTTAATAATTAATAGTAGTTTTATGGTATTCATTTTTTCCTTTTTTTAAATACTCTATTAAAATTATTCCACTTGAATCCCTAAATACGAAAACTACAACTTTTCTAGTCGATTGTTGAGTACGTGGTCCTTTAGGAGCACTGCCGCCAAGCTCTAACCATTCTCTGGCTTGTAGTGTTGTTTTCCTCAGGTGTTAAGGACCCATATTTCATTAATTGTTACTATTCGACCCTCACAGTCAACTAGATTGTGCATAACATTTCCAATGTTCTGAATGACGAAGTTGTCATTTTTGGTCAATTGTTAGCAAATACAGCACCCATACTCATCTTACCGAAAGTTTTTTCATACCCAAATATTCATGTAAAATATTTTATACATATGATATGTTTGTCATCTTTGCTATCATGATGACACACAGTTTTATTTTTGGATCATCCAACATAACATCATGGACAGCACAGTCAAGACTCAATTCTTCATCAAAAAACGACCACGTTTAAATTCAGTTTTCCAATATTTTATTATTGTTTTAGATGGTGCAAGGTCGCCGTAAACAGAATCCATTTTTAATTTGATTGTATCGTTGTTCATTCCTTTCAAATGGAATGGATGAAATTTATGGCTAAACGATATTAAATTTTTTTTCATTTTATAAAAATAACCAAGGTGCACTATTTCCATTATTTACAAAAACCTTACCATACATCTGATGAAGTTGAAACTTTTACAGCCGTCGTTTAAAATTTGCCAGATATACAAAATATAATTGATTTTCGCTACCTATGATTTGAGCACAATTATCGTATTAGAAGCGCTTTTATTTTGGATTTAATGAATTTTTAATGAGTAATTTACCTTAAGCTTTTGGTAAAACAGTAATATATATTTCCATTTGTGTTGGGTAATATTAAATTATACGTACTTTATATAATGTAATATGTAATATCCTTTCCATTTCTTAAGGTTTTCAACATTTGTGATCATTATAACGATCATTTTTCAGCTGTTTCCATTGCCTTTCTCTTAACCGTCTTTTTACCATCATATTTGACATTACTAATAAATTTAATACCAGTCATTTGTGTTGCGATTTGTGATTTATTTACAACACAAAGATTTCTTTAAGTGGAAAAAATCACTTTCTTTTTCAAGGGTTTATATATATAAATTCAATTTCTATCAGTCATAGTTTGAAACAATATAAATAAATTGAAACAATTTACAAAATATATATTAACGCTTATATAAAATTTACGAGCTAAGAAATTTTAATAAAATATATTTTTAGTAAAGGCTTACCTCAGATTACATTTAATATTACTCTTACAAAAACTTTTTTCAAAAGTTATAATTATAACATATGTCTAGATTCATTTGAAATTTAACAATTCTATTTAATTTGTTCCCATTTACAATACCTACTTTCTCACCGCAGCTAAAATCGAGCGGTTTTAATTTATTTTTGCAACAATCATTCAACTCTTCTGAGTAATACACCCATGCATATTTCGATTGAAGTGGTATACTTAGTCTATGTCGTATGATACCAGTAACCCAGACATCATCTATCCAAAAAAATGGCGTATCTGCAGCTTCTCGTACTATACGTATTGCTGTCAACGGATTTGTTATATAAAAATATCCTGAGAGATAATATGGATATATGTTGGGCTCAAAGTCCTGCGATGAAACGTACCATTTTGAGTCATGAGTACGAAATGGTTGATTTGAAATTAATACACTACCGGACAAAAAATGATCCGATTGAGCAAGAAAGAGTTCGTTTTTTAAAATTGCAAATAAATACTTTCGTAAATAATAAATATCATAAACCACGTCATCATCAACTTTTATTATAAATAGCGCTTTTTTACATTCCTGACTCGCCCAACGTAAGCCCATAATATGTTTATAACTGAGGTTATGATAACTATCATAGAAATTGCCTTGTAACAAGTCACCGAAACGGCGTTGTTCATGTTCAAGTAGATTACGTTTTATTGGAATTTCCATAGCTGGTGTATCGGCGAGTAAAAACACACGTTGAAAACCTAACTCCCCAAGTCTGCATTGAGGCAATGCAGAACGGTGTGCCATACGTAATGTATTGTGTTCCACATACGAAGTCACAATGATAATACCTAGCAAAATATTCCACTTAGTACGAGTTGAGACAAATAATGGGTGAAGATGCTTACCAAGTAATGGATTTTGGTAATTATGACATTGCTGTGTTTTTAGGATGTACTGAAAATTTGTTAGATTCAATAACTGACTTACATTGTGATCGATTTCTAATTCCTCATTCTCATACCTATTTGTGCTAAAATGAGATATGCTTAAAATACATGTGGTACAGAATAATAGTGCCAAAAATAGAAATTTCCAAAATATGTTTTTATACAATAAATTTAGAGTCATTTCAAAATAAAGTGATTATTGGTACATTAAATGTTTTTTTGATTTTATATATATTAATTAATATATTTGATTTAATTTCTTTAATTCAATGTTTCTTTAAACTACAGATAAATTTATTATAATTACTAACAGAATGCTTACTTGATTTAAATTCAGAATATAATTCCGAACTTTCTAGGAGGTAAAATTAAGCTCACTATTCAAAATGTTGTACTTTTTTTATTTAAAATAAAATTTAAGTGAATTTCTTGATATGGCCGTCTTTAGAGTGAGTCGCGGATGTGAGACCATCGAAGAAATGTTGCACACTGCACAAATGTGAAACTGCGAGGTCTACAATTATATATGAAACGGAGTAACTTGAAACGTATCAAGTTCCTGTATTTTACAAAACTGACCAAAATTTCTTCATAAGTTCTTATCGGTGTTGATAGGACATTGTCATGGTTGTGGTTGTGTTCAGGTGTAGAAAACTGTATTTTACATTATGTATCAGTGTCTACCTTTGGCCAGCAACAGAGTTAGCTGACATTTACTTACAGATCTGATACAGTTGTGACTCTTTAAGATTAAAAATATAACAATAATAATAAACCAGTCATGGTGGTTCTATTTTAATTGTATTTTTATATATATACTAGATAACCCGACAAACGTTGTTTTGCCTTATAAATTATTTCTAGTTTCTAGATAAATTCTAGTGTAGACAAAAAGTAACTTACTTATTATAAGTGTGTAAGTATGTGGTATATGCATGAAATAGGCATGGAGCGCTATGAACGAAAAGGATAATAAAAATAACAAACGCCAAACAATATTATTTTTAAGTTATTATAGTTTATTTATTAAATTATTAATTTAAAATCAATAGATTTTATGATACCAAGTTCCCTGGCAACAACTGTTGTATCTTCAAATTTAAATTGTCTTGGATTGACTGTAAATAATAATAATGATAATGGGCCAGTAACATTAACCAACAACAGTCGAAGATAAAAGTACTCAGTGTGTCTTGGATTAACTATAAATAAGCGTTTGATTTAAATAAATTGAGACATGCATCAACTGGTGAAACTTGCTTGCGGGGCATCCATTTTTTTGTTTAAGGCCATGTGAAATAGCGTGGTACTTGTGAATAGAGTAATGTTTTTGCAAAGGCACCAAAATCATCCGTACTATTAAACAATTCAAAAAATGCAGTGAGTGCAGATTTAGGTGGATTTGTACCACGATCAATCACTGTCTCGTTCGTGAAAAATACACGCTGACCATTTTCAAGATGGACGGCTACCTGAACAGCTGCTGGATCCCGTTCATGAATTAGAAAGCCGAAGATACGCCAAGCAGCTTCATTGGAGGTGATGTACCGACCAATTTGGTAGAGCGTAATTTCACCGTTTTTGTTCATTGGAGGAGCATTTACATTAGTATTTTCTACTCTAAACACAGCCATACCACCGCCTTTATGGACATACTTATATATTTGATGCTCTTCACAGAACTGCAAAACTCAACATTAATATAAGCATTGTATGTCTTGCTTAGCAGAGGCGAATACGTTACCACCCGCCATTGTCCCCCATTATCGGGATTTCTTCGACGATATATTGGATATCCGTCGGTATTTGTTATAGTATCATTAGTGAAATCTTTAGAAAAATTTTTAGTACATTTTCCATCTGCCATGCAAGCCGAAGACGAAGAACGAAGTCGATGTAAATGCTCGATGTACTTGTTGGCGTAGTTACATAAAATATTAAGAAAAAATTTTTCTTTTTCAAAAATATAAACAAAATTTATGTCAAAAAAATAAAAAATTTTTTGTTAAGCACTAAGGATATTTTTACTGGGTAGGGACTCCCTAATCACTTTAGCGGTATGAAAAATAGATAGTAGCCGATTCTCAGACCTACTGAATACGCATATAAAATTTGGTAAAAATCGGTAAAGCCGTTTCGGAGGAGTACGGTAACTAACATTTTGACAATGTTAATTTTATA
>NC_051846.1:98597549-98603822 GCF_002237135.1 Teleopsis dalmanni | reverse complement strand
ATGATATTTATTATTTACGAAAGTATTTATTTGCAATTTTAAAAAACGAACTCTTTCTTGCTCAATCGGATCATTTTTTGTCCGGTAGTGTATTAATTTCAAATCAACCATTTCGTACTCATGACTCAAAATGGTACGTTTCATCGCAGGACTTTGAGCCCAACATATATCCATATTATCTCTCAGGATATTTTTATATAACAAATCCGTTGACAGCAATACGTATAGTACGAGAAGCTGCAGATACGCCATTTTTTTGGATAGATGATGTCTGGGTTACTGGTATCATACGACATAGACTAAGTATACCACTTCAATCGAAATATGCATGGGTGTATTACTCAGAAGAGTTGAATGATTGTTGCAAAAATAAATTAAAACCGCTCGAATTTAGCTGCGGTGAGAAAGTGGGTATTGTAAATGGGAACAAATTAAATAGAATTGTTAAATTTCAAATGAATCTAGACATATGTTATAATTATAACTTTTGAAAAAAGTTTTTGTAAAAGTAATATTAAATGTAATCTGAGGTAAGCCTTTACTAAAAATATATTTTATTAAAATTTCTTAGATCGTATATTTTACATGAGCGTTAATATATATTTTGTAAATTGCTTCAATTTATTTATATTGTTTCAAATTATGACTGATGGAAATTGAATTTATATATATAAACCCTTGAAAAAGAAAGTGATTTTTTCCACTTAAAGGAATCTTTGTGTTGTAAATAAATCACAAATCGCAACACAAATGACTGGTATTAAATTTATTAGTATTATCAAATATAATGGTAAATAGATGGTTAAGAGAAAGGCAATAAAAACGGCTGAAAAATGATCGTTATATTGATCAGAAATGTTGAAAACCTTAAGGAATGGAAAGGATATTACATATTACATTATATAACGTACGTATAATTTAATATTACCCAACACAAATGGAAATATATATTACTGTTTTACCAAAAGCTTAAGGTAAATCACTAGTAAAACTCATTAAATCCAAAATAAAAGCGCTTCCAATACGATAATTGTGCTTAAATCATAGGTAGCGAAAATCAATTATATTTTGTATATCTGGCAAGTTTTAAACGACGGCTGTAAAAGTTTCAACTTCATCAGATGTATGGTAAGTTTTTTCCAAATAATGGAAATAGTGCACCATGGTTATGTTTTATAAAATGAAAAAAATTGAATATCGTTTAGCCATAAATTTCATCCATTCCATTTGAAAGGAATGAACAACGATACAATCAAATTAGAAATGGATTCTGTTTACGGCGACCTTGAACCATCTAAAACAATAATAAAATATTGGGAAACTGAATTTAAACGTGGTCGTTTTTTGATGAAGAACGTCGGAGTCTTGACTGTGATGTCCATGATGTTATGTTGGATGATCCAAAAATAAAATTGTGTGTCATCATGATAGCAAAGATGACAAACATATCATATGTATAAAATATTTTACATGAATATTTGGATATGAAAAAATTTCCGGTAAGATGGGTGTGGGTGCTGTATTTGCTCACAATTGACCAAAAATGACAACTTCGTCATTCAGAACATTGGAAATGTTATGCACAATCTAGTTGACTGTGAGGGTCGAATAGTAACAATTAAAAAAATATGGGTCCTTAACACCTGAGGAAAACAACACTACAAGCCAGAGAATGGTTAGAGCTTGGCGGCAGTGCTCCTAAAGGACCACGTACTCAACAATCGACTAGAAAAGTTGTAGCTTCCGTATTTTGGGATTCAAGTGGAATAATTTTAATAGAGTATTTAAAAAAAGGAAAAAATGAATAACATCAAACTACTATTAATTATTAAAAGAAAAAAATTTGTTTTTGAAGAATAACGCACTTGCTCACACGTCAATACAAGCCATGACAAAATAAAATAAATTACGATACGAATGCGCTCTGCGCTCATCGTATTCTCCAAATTTGGCACCCAGTGATTATTATCTGCTACCAAACTTGAAATCTACTACCATCTACTACTCTGTAGCAGTACTAATAATCTAATCTGAATAAGTTTTTGTTAATTTGTACTAAAATATGACTGCAACGTAACGTTCTGGGGGTTTACATACTTTTATTGAATCCAAATTAAGTTCAATTCAATGACCAAATTGCATATAGATGCCTGCATATCGTTGAGTCTTTTCATATTTTATTAAAAAGTACGGCACAGGAAGAACTCAGTTATAGTCTGAATAATGCCAACAATGTGCCCAAATTGTTCAGGTTTTCCAATTAATTACCTAAAGCAGGTTTTCCGATTAATTTCCTGAAGCACCCCGTCTGGCTATCTCGTCTGCTGTGCAATTACCAAAAACATCCCTAGGACCGGGAACTCAGATTAGAGCAATATTGAGCTCTGTTGACATCTCGTTTAAAGATGTGTAGCAGTCCTACATGTAAACTGAATTAAACTTAAGGACTTTAAAACAGTTTGACTGTCCGATAGTATGTGTATATTATTATGCTGAAGCTAGTTGAGTCAGTGCATTTGCGCACTTTTACTCTCTATTAACTGTGAGGTTTCTTCAAAACCCTTCTCTACGCCTTGACTGGATTATTATTTATTATTTCATCAGACTAAGCAATAATTGACCTCAGATCTGCATACCTCCCCTAGGAGCCTGTAACCATTTTGAGATAGTATGTATATATTCCTATTAAGTATATAATCTACTTTCATAGATGATAGAACCTCAAAATAGCAGAAATAATACATTTCTGCCGAAAGCATCAATCAACTTACTTAATTAACTTATAGTACTTTCATTTAATGAACTTACGAAAACTCGAAGACTCAAGAGAACACGATCCGTCAATCTTGTTTAGAATAATATCTTCATTAAACTCGACCTTATTAGTTCCTTACAAGTAGTTAAAGTTTTTTTATTTTAAAACAGATATACAAATAACTAAAGAAATAAAAAACAAAACAAATCTATTTCCAGACAAGTAATATTTTTATGTTTTATATTTTTATATTTTATATATGTTAAATAATACAAAATAACAAACATAATTCAAAATAATACAAAAATATTTGAATTAATAATAATTTATTTTAATTTATATAAATAAAGTAGATTTATAAATATTATAGTTTATATCAAACTTTTATACATAAAACTTTATTTTAAAAGATTATTTATAACAGTTGTTTTTTATAAATAATCTGCATTTATTGAAAAATATGTATTACTGATGCTACTGCAGCTGCAATCTCTTTTATTTTATATAAAATAATTAAAAATATATTTATTTAATTGAATTTGTATTACTTAAAAGTATTTACAAAAGTAAATGCAAGAATTATTTCCAAGACCACTGATGATGGATTGTTATTTGGCAATACTCAAAACAGCTCTATGGTCAGTAAAAAAATCAATTAATTAAAATAATATAAAGTGATTTTTGTAGTTAACTACTGCTTATAAAGAGTATTTATTTAATATTAAAGTGAGTGCCATTAAAGTGAAATGTAGGTCCGCAAAATTTATGAATCTAAATTTATTGTAGAGTTTGATAATTGGTGTGTCTTTAGCTATGGTATACTAGTCCAATTGTTAAAAAACCAAAAATAAAAAAGACTTTCCTCTTAGACAGCCAACGAAATATTAAATACGAAACATTAGATTTAAGTATACGTATAAATAACTTAATGACTTCAAATAATAAGCAAAGATAATTATTTCATGAAAGAAGTATGAGTACAAAAGTTAATTAATTCAGTGAACCCAAGTGACCGTTTTTCTGCCATTACCCCAAAAGTGCAACTATAAATTCGAATGAATGAAGAGCTAAATGCTGAAATATTAAAATTTTTCACATTAAGTTACAGTTCGAAGAAAATGAGAAAATTTGCATTTTCGTTGGCAGCAGAATTTTCCACTTAAAAGCATAATTGAAATGAAAACTTTGCTTTGGCTTTGGCCGGACATATGCAAACCCCATTTTCCGCAAAATGTAAATGAAGATACTCATTAATAACACCACGGCATCCGTGGCGAGGCATAGAAATGTGAGCACGTTGCTCGCATTTATCTGCACGAACGTTCTGGAGCTCTTGTTGGGATTTATACGGCGATTAAAGTGCAATGAAGCGCTGCACAACGCAACGGAAAACCGCACAAATAAACTGAAAACAAATCGATTTGTAAGCGCTAAACTGAAATATGAAAATATAGAAGCAAAATTACTACCAGCCGGGGTTTTAATAGCACACCGCAAGTGTGCCAAGAGATGGCAGATGCTCATCCGGAAAATATAGTACACATGGGGATGAATTCAGTTAGTGAAGATATTGTTTTCTAAGTATTTAAGTGCACTAGTTATGTTGGCGAAGACTTGGAATAAAGCACTCTAATGAAATAGAATTTTAAAGTATAATTTATTTTCATTTTCAAATGTATAGTAATTTATATCTTGAATATGTTAAAAAGTTAAATTTAAAGTTTAAGTTAAATTATCATGGTACCATTCTTTATTTCCGATACTTTATGCCGCAATTTAAAATTAATTTTAATTTAACTTAAAACTTGATTCTGAAGTAAATTTTTTTTCATTTTTAACTATTAATGTAGTCTTGCTTCCAATAACACAACTTATTTCATGGACTAAAACACAACTTCTGTGTAGACTTCATAATACGATCGCTTACATTTATGACATTTTGTGACAAGTTTGCTCCGCCAATTACTAAACAAAATTTTCAACACCAACAAGAATTTTAACCATTATATAATCACCAATTCTCGACATGCTTAATTAAGTATTTTTTTTTCTTAAAACAACCACAGCAGCGGCCGCAGCAGCAACTGAAACTGCAACTGCAACTGCAGCTTTAATACCAATGGCAACAGCAATTGTGGCCCGCGAAAGTCTCATTCAAAATTGTCAACGTTGGGTATTAAACACCCAACCAAAACGGAACTTTTAATTCGATTCCATAAATTTGATTTTTATTGCTTCAGGTTTTGCCAGCAGTTGGTCCTCTCTGTTGCGATACGCTGTGGACTTGCAAATTAGTAGACAGCATAAATGCGGAGGAAGGCAAAAAAGCGGAGAGCCATTCCATGCTGTTGTTAAGACTTCGAATGACTTAAAATTGGCGCTTCGTTAGTTTCGGGCATTGACGTTGCACATTCCAAATGCAGAGCAGCAGTTTCCAATTGCATTTGGGGAAAAAATACTGTAAGTGGCTGCGTGAAGAAGCTTCTGTTTTAGTAGATTGCTTTTTCCCTGATGAAAACATTTACATTTGTGCAAAGTACCTTCGCCGCATTGAAATCTGAGCAACGACTGCATTAATTATAGCAATTTTTCTTTCACTTTTTTGCCATCTTACGCATTTGGATTTTTGCCATCGTTGTCCTTGTCATGAAGGTCATTATTTGGTCTCTTTGTTATATAGCCATATGCATCTTTAAGATATTTTATGTTGATAATTAACGATAACTTAATAGTCAAGAAATATTGCAATTTAAATAAAAGACTTCGATGTGACGGTAGGGGACTTAAGTATTTACAACATTCTCTCTGTGAATAAAAAGCATTAAAGCAGAAAAATATTCTTTTTATAATCTTTACACATACTGCGCGAAAACGGTAAATTACTTTATTAAGTTATTTACTGCAATGAATGTAACTTCGGATTCTACAAAGTAGATATAATTTTAACTTACTAGATATGACGAATATTTCTACGATATCTATGTATCTATGTAATTGGTTTTTTTTACCTCAAAATAGTTTGTTAATATTTTATATACTAGTCAACTAAAATTTGTATATACAATTTAAGGAACTTATTTCAAAAATATGTGAAAAAAAGCAAAATAAAATAATTACAGTCCAAAGCTGTAGTATTAACTGAATAACATATATACAAATGACATGTATATAAATAAAATGCAGGGGTCTAGAATTCCAATTACATCGAAGCACACTGACCTTCAAAAGTCTTCTCGTTTTCAAGCTGTGGTTTCGAAATTACCTCGAAGTTATCCCTGCGGTACCTGGGTGTTCTCATATATATCAGGATTACTTTTAGAGACCAACTCGGTAATATTGTAACAAGCTCCCATCTGGGTTTCTTCTCCGCACTGTATCGGATGATGCTGCATGTGTTATAGCAGGTATGCCGCCACTTGATCTGCTGGCATATGGACTTCGAGAGATCTGGCACAGTAACAGTCGGTTGGAAAATCACAACCAGCTATTGTTCGTGAACTCAAAGCAAATAAAATATC
>NC_051846.1:98584393-98597449 GCF_002237135.1 Teleopsis dalmanni | reverse complement strand
TTTAAAGAGTCTGTCAGCTGTATTTCTACTTAATCGATTAAATACCTCACCGAAATGGGCGTTTGCGCTACTGGCTTGCTAAATAAACATATACATATAGTACTATGGTAGCTAAACTGTCTGAAACTCTGAAAAGTCTAATGCGCCTATAAGCAAGCGATAATCTATAATATCATAATTTATTCTACAATATCTGCAACGCAGCGACATTATACATTTAACATATTTCAGTTATATGATTTTTACACGAATTTATTTGTTTTGCATTTCTTTAGATTTTTATATGTTACAATGACACCCTTAAAATTTTATGAGCTCGAGCTACGATAATCTCTTTGAGACTTTACAATACTTCACTTTCTCATCTACACCATTTAAATTAATGGAGATTAAATTTTCAGGCAAACGACTAAATAGCCATAGCTGCAAGCTTTATATGTATAATATACTTGTTATAAATTTCTTTGTAAATTAAATTATATATAGTAGTAACTAGGAATATTTAGATACCTAAATCTAACTTGGCACTTTACCTTATAAATCTAAATATCCTTGGATACATTAGACGAATTGCCTTGATTGAAACCAATTTTCATAACTCTTTTCACATAAATTAATCAATTTTAAACCAATATATGTACAAATTATTTCGTCTCTTAAAAGATCATCGACACACTAAATCATCCTTAAATTGGAACATTATTAATAAAAAGCTTATTAAAAAGTCATTTTTAAAACAATTCAAGAAGTTCAAAATTACTATGACAATACCTTAATGCTACTTAAAAAACCAAATGCGTTTAAACCGAACTGCCCGAAATTGCAATGCACCACCATAATCTGGACATCATTACTGAAATCCAGAAGTACTAAAATATTATTATTTTGTGTTCGTTATTCGAAATAAATAAATAGCATTAAATTTTTATTTATATTAAAAAGAATTCAAAAATGTTTATGAATACGAACTTTTAACTTGTGGAATTCATCTAGTGTGGTCTCAAGCAAAATTTTTTACCAATCTTCAAAAACCTAATTAGTTGTCCAGGGCAAATAATATTATATACATATATTAAGTATCATTCCTGAGTATTATATGTCTAGGGTCAATAATTTTATATACAAAAATGACATGCTTTTCGTAAGTGTTGTATATCCAATTTAAATAAAATGTCTTTATAAAAATCTTAGATCTTCGGGGAGGTATGCAGATCTAAGGTCAAGTATTGCTTAATCTAATAAAGTGATGAACAATAATCCAGTCAAGGCGTAAGGAGGGGTTTTGAAGATAGCTCAAGCTAATAAAGAGTAAAAGTACTCAACTGCACTGCATAAATAGCTTCAACATAATATAGGCAAAGAATAAAACACTCCTATAAATCTATTTCTCTTAAACTAATGTTCAAAGTTCATTTCACAGAACTCTACACGTCTAAAACTAAAAGAATAGAATGGAATGAAAAAATAAAAAAAAACACAATAAAAAAATGATTAATAAAAAAAAAAAGGTTAATAACTAAAAAATTAGTTTACGAACTAGCGAATAGTCTATTATACTGACGGACATAACAACTTTTTCATTTATAAGAAAGTTATAATAATTATAATGGACAATAACATTTTTCCTGCATTCTAAAATCAAATCACTATATTACTATGTATCTTCTTTTTAAATCGGAATTACTTTTTCCCGTTAATATTCTTTGGTTACTCCCTTCCTATCGGCAAAATATTATATTGAATTTACACCAACTTACAATTCGCTTCCTACATACTTTTCCTCCTTCCCTTTTTTATTATTTTAGTTTTTAATTGAATTTTGTGTAGAATAAATTTAAACATTAATCTTTGAGATAAATTTTAATTAAACCATTACAATTTATACAAGTACAGTACAAGTCGGTTTTGAAAGTCCTCGATACCTGGCTTAGTAATAGCTTTACTATGATGGCAATAGCCAAATAGTTCAACAACGCCACGTTTGCCACGCTTCACAGCATATTACAATAACAGCAACAACGAAGACAACGACAACAATAACAACAATAACAACAACATCAGCAATATTCGCAAGAAGTCAGTGCACTTATCCTACGCTTCAATCTTCAAGCTTAACACAAAAGCGCTGCTTAAAATAAAGTCAAACAATCTAGGCTCCAATTTTTCTCCATTATTATTTATTTACTTGTTTGTTTCTTTTTTGCACTGTGTGTATTGTTCGTACTGTTTGTGCTCTGCATTGAACCAGAAATTGCACAGCAACTTTAAAAACTTATTAAATAATGCAACATACTCATAGATGCAATGCAATTGGAGCTCAGCTTACCCTGCGGTTAGGCGTGTCTCGGGCGACGCGCGTTCAGGCGCATGTACATATATTTTTCACTCCACCGAACTAACCACAAAAAATAAGTAAATTAAACAAAAGTACTGGAAAAAATTATATCCCCGGTAGCTATATAGAAACTTGGCTAATACGTTTTACAGGCCATAAGCGGCGCGCACACACACACACCCTCGTCATCGACAAACATTAAAGCATAGCTTGAAAGTGCACCTTTTAAGCCTGTCCATGACTGCAATGAGCATGTGCGCGCACTCAATTCAATTCCATGCAAAACTATTTAAATAATAACCCAGCTGAAAGTATAGCAGCAACCGCAGCAGAAACGAAAACTATAGACAACTGCAACTGCAGATTTACGTTAAATCGCAGAGCTATAGCTGATGCTGATGCCGATGCCGATGCTGAAGCCCACCACCGCCCAGAAGGTGAATTATTCTAATCTTTATAAAAAGCTATAATAAAGCAAAATTGTGGACACCGCCAGCATTTGTAATTTCGTTTCGTTTGAATTAAGTAAGAGCAGTGATGGCGTTTACGGTGACGGGTGCGGGATCGCTGACGGTGTTGTTAGACAAGCAATGAATAGATAAAGACCACTTCATGCAGATTAAACAATGCTAAGGAAAAGTTAAATAGAGCAGCTGCAATTTCAATGACGCCCAAATGCGCAGTACTCCATGGTGAGCTAGCAACAGCAGCTTAAATTGGTTATGAGTAAATTTGCTAGCAGTGTTAGCAGTGTACACTCATAAAAGGTTTAAGGGGGAGCCGGCAAAGAAGTTGTGCCTTTCCGTATAAATAATTGCTTTGTATCGGCAATATTATTTTATGCGCACACGCCAGCGCAGTTTCCAAGTACATACTTTCAGATAAGCGCTTTTACATCTTATAAAGACAAATATTGCATCTAGCGGACATTTGCAGAACTAGTTCTTTCCTGTGCGCTGGACTTTTAGCCCACTGCCTAAGCAGCATTTGCAGCATATGCAGCATTTGCAAATGGAATGATTTGATTACATTCGCATGCATAGCAATTTTTAAACCAGTTTGCCAGATACATATCAGTTCAAAATGTTTTATATCATTTGATTCATTTCTTAGTCTGCATTTATATTATCGCATTTTTCTCTATTTTCGGCTTGAGTGCAGCTTGTTACAACTTGCATATTTATTTTAATATTTGTACAAATTCATCACACCGCATAGACAGGCCTGAAAGAATACGGCTTGTCAGTGTTGCTCGCGATTGATGTCCAAGATGCACACATTTGACATTAAGCAGCTTCAGATTAATATCAGGGAATCACTCATTGTCGATTTATGCGGCTTTGCACGCTGCCAGTGTCGCTGTTCTGCCATTCTCTGCCCAATATTTGTTACAACTCTTTAGGCCACAATTCGGGCTGCTGCGCTTATTTGTCTTACTTATAAGTTCAGGTATGTGAGAGCATCTCTAATCCCGTCGTTCCACGAAAACTACTTAATTTTAAGCTTCACCTTAATGATGTACATAAACGTAAATGCTTTTTAATCTCTTTCAATAACATAAAAGGTAGATAAGAAAATGTTGACTGCACAAATGAAGCATAATTATGGCATACAAGCTTTGAGCCAAGCTTTGAAATTGCCAATTTAATTCAAGTATTTAATGCGGAAATCAAAATATGACGAATGGTGGAACAATCTTTATATAATTCAAAACAGACCAACAAAACAGATACACATTTTAATCTAAAACATTTATTTTACTGTTACTTTATAAGAAAGCCTATATAATTAGACAATAAGTGTTTTATAAACGTGTGAGATCGAAACAAAAACAAAAAATGTAAGAGAACAGAATGGAATAAATGAAGAGATAAAAATGATTCTAAGTATTACGAGAAGTCGATGGACTAAACTTTGAACAAGAATCAAACGATGGATTTAATTTCTTTAAAAAAGAAACACTACAACTAAATTGAAAGAATCATTTAGACCAGGGACCGAAAATAACAGTTATTTTAAAATTTTTTATGAAAAAAAGCAGCAACAAAAAGTTGTCTAAACTCTTATTTAAGTAAATAGTTATCATTCTAATAACTTTTATCCTTAATATTATGCATGCTTTTTATATATGAGCTTTTTAAAATAAAACTCAAAAAATAATAATTAAATTTGATTTTTATTATATTCATCAAAAATAATAATTATTATATGCTTTTTATTTTTTTCGCGCAGAAATAACTCTTAAAATTTGCTTCTTATTTTAAAACGCACAAATAACTGGTATACTTGCGTTATATAATATAAAAAGCAAGAGTATCGCGCAAATTCTGCGCGATATTTTTAAAATGAAAATATAAAATGCAATTTTCATACAAGGTAGTTGTTTTTGCAATTCCATAGAAAATGTTTGAAAAGGTTGGTGTAGGTAAAGATTTAGTTCAGTTTTTTGTTTTTGTATTTTACATACAAATTTGTTCTCCTACAAAATACGAATGTAAATACAAAATATAAATGCAAAATACAAAAACAAAAAAACTGAACTAAATCTTTACCTGCACCAACCTTTTCAAACATTTTCTATGGAATTGCAAAAACTACCTTGTATGAAAATTGCATTTTATATTTTCATTTTAAAAATATCGCGCAGAATTTGCGCGATACTCTTGCTTTTTATATTATATAACGCAAGTATACCAGTTATTTGTGCGTTTTAAAATAAGAAGCAAATTTTAAGAGTTATTGCTGCGCGAAAAAAATAAAAGGCATATAATAATTATTATTTTTTGATGAATAAATAAAATCAATTAATTATTATTTTTTGAGTTTTATTTTAAAATGCATATGATAACAGTTATAAGATGATTTTTATTTTTTTTATGATAACTGTTACGGTCCCTGATTTAGACAACTATTCAAATTATCCGAAAAACTCTAATAATCCTATCAAATGGTCTTGATGATCTTCAACTAAAAAATGTGGTGTTATCGATAGTAAAATAGTTCATCTGGCTCATCATGATAATTTGTGTTTAACAACTTATAGATTTAGAAATGTCTAATAATCTTTGAAAGATCTATTAAAATATACAATACCATCAATAAATGTATATATTAGTACTGAATTAATTTTTTTCACGGAAGAATTAACACAATATTAAAATGGCAATGTTTTTAACATTAAAATGGCAATCGTAGGTTTTGTCAAAGGTTCTAAATAGTTTTAACCCTTGGGTATTTTAACAAAACGGTAGCACAATGGGCCTACAGGCCTAAGTGGATCCCTTGAGATCGTCGGTATAATTTAATCTAACCTGACCTAGAAATTACATTGTTCGTTATAAACAATTTTCACCAAAATTTATATTGAATGTTACCAAATTGTAAGAGGAAGAGTATTATGTTCCTTACGGGAAATCGGCAATTATTTAATATAGTTAAATATCACTATTTATAAACACAGTTTTAGACAGTAGCTTGCTTTGAGTTATATACTCTAAAGAAGCCATATTTGATCTTCTAATGACAATAAATTTTATTAAATATTTTCTATTGTACTGGATGTTATGTCTACATATTAACATTTTATTTATTCTGAATACTACTTTTTACGAGTTTCTAATTAAATAACTTAAGCTGAACGTTTTACTAATGAGCTGTGGTTACGCAGTCTTTAATCGCAAGTGATAAAAAATTTATACAGGAGAATATGATAAGGATATATTTGAATATTAAGATTTATTTAAATTTAAATATGACCTCAAATCCATTAGTTAGATTTCTCTACAATAGATTAATTAGGATGACCGCAAGTGACTAGAATCGTATACAAAAGGCAATATGTCTGATTGCATTTAACCTAAAAAATGGCAGCACTGTCCTTGTCATCGACAATACAAGTTAGCGCGCAACCTTTAGATTGTATCCATAGATAATTACTTGGCATCCACTCTGTAATGAACTAATAATACGTACAGCGAGTCCCATCCCCACGACTTCAGAATTGGGTTATACAGATTATTTAAGTATTATGTGTATAAATATACAGCACATGTTACATTATGATAACATCTAGCGAACATGCAAAAAAACTTTGAATATGGGAATGCTTAATTTTTGAAGCGATCCTAATACCTACAATGCTAGGCATTAGTTTTTGTTCTTCGTGTTACCATGGCACCCACAAACAATTATTTTTTTTGTTAATTAATCCGTTAAGTAGCAATTGATTTTAAAATTAAGTGAAAGCTTGCGTCCCCGTAAACCCCGTAAACAAAGGAAATAAATATAAACAAGCAATGTTTATCAAGTCAAGAAATGTGACCCCTTAATAGTGAGGCAGTATATTTGTTAGAAATTGTTGAGAGGTATTAATTTTTATTCTCATTTGTTGTTTTTTTTTATTTACCTGGCTGGAGTTCTAAGTTGGAGAAATCCGTATTGATATTTTGTATTTTCAGGCCTACAATATAGGTGTCAGTTGCATAGACCAGTACTATTAAGTTTTTAGCAAATGAAGTTTTTCCAATTTTTGGAAAAAATTCAAAATACTATCACAGTAATTACTGTTAACTAGAGCTGCTTCGAGTGAAACCTTGTTTGGTATAGTACGGTTTAAAATCACGATAAAAGTACCTGTCAAATGTTAGTTTTATTTGAATCTAAATTAAACTTTTGTAGCATTTTTCTTACATATTAATATCATTGGATTATCATAAGAAAACTATGATGTTCAATAAAATAAGAGATATTGTGATTAATTTAAATTTTTGTTGATAAATTTGTTGTTAATTTAATTTATGCTGCTGCTAATACAGTTGTTGCTATTCATAAGCCACTTACTAGCCCATTGTGATATCGCTTACAGTAAGATTTCCTTCCCTGTCCCATAATTTGAAAACCTTCTTAAATTTCTTAATGTATTTTTACTCATGAGAGAAAGCATTACTTCTTAGAAAGGCTGCTTATTTATGTACTATATATTATCTATCCATTATTTTATATACAACATAATTATCTATAATACATATATATGTATTTCGTTTATTCCACATTTGCCTATGTATATTTTATATATTTAAATTTTCCTAGCATATATGTTTTATATATGTTAATCAAAAACTTCAAGATCCTACTTTTAAACTAGTGCTTTCGAACCGGTGGTCCGTGAGATGGTTACAAATGGTCCGTGAATCAAATTTAACAGATACTGATGATTAGCTTGTAGTTTTTCCACTAAGATTTCCAAGTATTTCCAAGTAATTATATACACATTTTAAATCTATATAATGTATCTATGCACTTATTCAATTCATTATACATTATACCAGAGATGCATAAGGCACATTAAAATAATCATACAGTTTATTACTCTAAAACTTTATGGTCCCTATTAAAAATAAAAATATCACAGTAGTCCTTGGTCAAAAAAAGATTGGGAACCACTTCATTAGACTATTGATATTGTAACTCTTTACCTGCATGCGGAAGGTAATAGCTTATTTTGATATGCATTAAAAATAAAGAATAATTGTTTTTAATATATCTTTAAACATTTATTACTTAGATACAAATATTAATATTTTATTATAAAAGAAAAAAATACATTTACATTAATATAGTAATATTTTAAATAAATGATTTATATTAAAAGATTAATGTTCTACTCTATTAAAGTAAATTCCTTCATTAATTACAGGCACACAGTTTATAAACTAAACTGTGTATAATTATTTTACTCATTAATATTTCTTCTTCTTTTTTTAATAAAAAATTGATTGACCAAAAAATTATTTGGAATGTAAAATCCAAATTATTTGCCTCACATCTCAAACTCCAACTCCACATTCGCAGCTCGCCGTTCAGTATGTGCACCCAATAAAAGGAGAAATGAAGGCAATTCTGGGTTATGCGATCGCGCTAAATAACGATAGCGATCAATAACTGTCAACACAGCAGCAGGACGGTTTGTTCTGTTATTCAGTTTTGTGTACCCCTTGCATTTGTACGTAAAATATTGAGGTTGGAACGGTTTTGAACGCTGGACCACCTGGAGACTTATGTAGCTAATTGCAAGTACACAGCACGAAATCCGCTTAAAATCATTTGTTGACCAGCAACCAAACAAAAAAGTAAATATTGTATCTTAAAAGAAAGAAGTTGCCTCATGAGGTGATGATTTCATGATGATTGAGCAACTACAAGTTTCCACTAATAATAATTGTTCATTTTTCTACTTTTAATCATTTTATGTTGGTAATTTAAATCGTGAAAATTTACTAAATACACCATAAAATCTCCATAAAATCTGCTGTAGCATTGATTTAGTTTATTGAACTTCGATTAAAATTGGAATCTTTCTATTATGTTGGTAAGTCGCCGTTTACAATCAAGCAAACAAAAATTTACAATTAATCGGATTTGAATTCTTTACAATAAATTTGAAAGTAATGAACAAATTACTTAACGAATGCCGAACTTTATTGTAACTAATTTTTGTTGTTTGTTGAAAGGTAAAATACGTATGATTTCGAAATAGTATTAAAAAGTCCAAAAAAAAAAATAATTTTAATACTTTCAAAATTTTAACAAATTTGTAAATTTTTACAATAAAATTTGATTTTCATGTTTCTAAAGATTTAGTGAAACTACTAATTACTATTTAATTGTGAGAAAATCGTATTTAACGAAAAAAACAAATATTTATGCACAACTAAGCAAGTCTCTAAACTTGAATAAAATTTCATTATCAGTATTTGGTCTCTAAAAAAATAGCATCACACAATTTCGATTGCAAGCCTATATGATCTAGTCGGGCATCCACAGATTTAATGGATTCTGACTTGCGGATTTCATCCAGCATAGGTAAGCTTCACCTAACGTATATCAAATGATTAGAAAAGTTATATAATGATTAGAAATATAAATCCTTTTTAGATACACAATATATATTTTTTAGATTTAATATTTAAGGTAAACAAAATGTTGCTATTGTTGTTGTTTGAGTTAGTGCTATTGCGCACTTTTACTCTTTTGTGGCTAGGGGTTTATACCTGCCCCACACTAATCATTATCATTTACTTATCTTCTAACTGATGATGATGTTGTTGAGTTAAACTGAAACCTCACTTTAAATTCATACAAAACATATTTTTAATTTTTTTTTCTTTGAGGTGTATAGAAATGACTACTCTATAACTTTATTTAAGCACATAATAAAACCTTTCCTATGCAGTATAAAAAGCTGATATATCAATGATCAATAATCAATATTCATCTGAATACTTGAATGAAATATTGAAATCTGAGGTTTTTTTACATTCCCGTCATACAAGATCTTGAACTGTACAAACACATATACAACACACTGTATAAACATAGGTTAAAATTTGAGAATCATTAGAGTATGCCATCATATAGATTATAATTCTGTAGGACTAGCCTCCACCGTGTCCAGGTATTGTCATCAGGCAATACACTGAGGGAATGGGTCGATAACCATAAAAATGGTTATGGAGCCTCCTAATCCAGATCGAAGCCAGTCAATCACAAAGAGGGTGACCCTTGATTTCATATTATATCATGCAGTAACGACATTCTACCTTCTCCGACAGACTCATTGAATTCTTTTGACCGGTAACCTGCCAGCAGTCTCAGCTCTGCTCTACTACACTGAAAACTGCACTGATATTTATCTTTATGTAATTATTTTTAAATATGTTTTGGACTTGAAGCCTACACTCTCGTACATAGTGTACACTGAAAATACCGAAATTATATTTAAAAGGTTTATAACCGACATTGCTTTATAGACAAGTACGCATAGAGTCTTGGTGGACGTACCTTGCGGCCTTTATCAATAGGAAAAGAAGGTATTAGAACTTCAGCTCTTGGAAGACCACAAAGAATTATAATAAACTGTTATCGGAATCTTGACAAAATTCTCAAAGAAAATACGGGTTCGTTAATTTAAGTAATTTCGATAACTCTTGAATCAGGAATACGCATATCGCAGAAACCCTCTGTATATAATAAAACTTAATCAGTAGGAGGAAATACATTTGATTCAAGAAAACTGCAGTACCGCAACGGATCCACAAGTAGCCTATATGTAGTCTACTTATTCGAAGGACCTATTTGGCAACACTGTAGCTTTCACAAGAAAGGTGAGAATGACTAATGATCCTCTTCTTTGTTCCATTAACTCCCAGTGGAGCAAAGGGTCTCAAAATTACTAATGGCGAAAGAATGACTTATACTAGCATGTGTTTAAAATGCCAATAAAGAAAATAATTGCTATAAGCAGTACACATCAATCGAACGTGCTGAATAACCGACGCAGATTGTTCGTGAATACGATATGTAACATAACAACTCCGATGAAGCTGGCCCTCCACCTCATACAGCTTCTGTCACAATTGAATTTTTAAAGCCATTATATTAGGGTTACTTGATATCGAAACATGATCATTTGGATGAGTCTCGGCACTCGACGCATTTAACATTGCCAAAATTGAAAAGCAATTTTTTTTAAATATTTAAATATTCATATATACTCATGTATGTTCCGACAACCACTAAATATTAGTTGTAACTTAAGAGCAAAATAAGTGATGCTGAAATGAATCTTCTAGTAACCAAAACACTTAACTTACCATTCTAAGCATCAGTTTTAGAATTTATGTAACCTAAATCTTTGTTTTGTATCTCTTATGCGATAAATACTTTAATTCTGTTATTTTTAAAAGATTTTCCGATACTTCTTTATACTTAGATGGTTGATCTAAAAATTCATCTAAACGTAATTCTAAATAATCTCTGGTTTTTGGTTTTTTGTTAAAGTGGGCTTACAAAGCTAATTATTTTTTCAATCGAGAATTTTACCAAAATTATTGGAATTTTTATTCAGATCTTGTGAATTGAATTATGTTTATTTTGAAAATTTTAAAAATCAAATATTTTTATGAAATCAGTTCAATTACTCATATATTTGGGAAATAAATATTTTCTCAGAACACAATTATTTCAACTGTTTCCAAATAAATAAAAACTTTAAATTGTTAACTTCTTTTACAAATATTTCAGCTAATTTCTTTTGTTATCTTCGAAAAGTCTATCATTTACCGAACTAATTAACGCTAATTTTTATAGCCTTTTACCAAATACACTTGAAATCAGACAAAAGTAAATAATAAAGAAGATAAAAATACGAACAAATAATATCGATGGAATTGTTTGTGAAATCTGTGTTGATATTTATCTCACACATAATAAAAAACTTGTTTACTTTGGTGCGTAAGTGCAACCGAAAGCAGTTAATTCCATGAAAATTGAGTTCAACTTTAATTTATCAAAAGATGCTCAACTTAAATGAATGCCGCCGATTGTTATATACGAGCATTAAGTGCAGAACCAAGCAACCAATAAGAGTTGTCAGCTACTACAGATACTCACCAATTCCAACACGCACTCGAAACGCGCACTTGAACACAACACCGAATTGCCATTGCCATTGCCATTACCAACGCTATCACCATTGAGGCCAACACTTGGGAACATACGTTTTGTGGTACCTGAACTCGGTGGCACAATCGCACCGGCCGACATTGTCATTATCACATTTAAGAGATATTCATTCGTATATGTGTGTAAATACATGGTAGGCCATGATTGGACCGTGTGCCACATATAGTTTATGTTTGGAGAGCGCACAGAAGAACAATATAAGTAAATCAACTAGATATGCTGTGGCATTGGTACAAGGTAACTGCAGTTCCCAAGTAGGAATTTCGGCTAAACTTCAATTCAATTTTAATTTAGGTGCCTTATGCTTTGCTCCCATTTTTCTCATTTTTTCTCCAACTGGTATATCGCACATTTCTACAAATTAATTGACAAAACAACACTTGGGAATTTTGATTGGATCAGAAAGTTCAGAAGCAGAATTCCGAACAAAGCATGCCAAGCTTTTGACGTATATGTGCGTCTGTTTGTAGCTTACCAATTTTTGCCAATGCCAAAGAAGGCATATCGTATGAGCGAACCCTTTTATGGTTGCAGACGACGGAGCACCACAATCTCCTGCCGACATATAAGCCCTTGGCAATGTTTGCTTAACATTCGCCATACCAAATATACAATGCGCAAATTTAGCTACTCGACCTACCCAGGCAACTTTGGAGTTAGACTTTAACAATATCTGCTTTAGGCTTGAGCCAATAAATTTTTAAACGGAAACTCTTGTAATAAATAAGCGGCCACTGCAGTAACTGCAATTGCATCGGCGGTCAAGTTTGCGTCTGCGTCTGTAAAATGAATCATTGAAAATTTAGTGTTTGGCATTGCTTATTTCTTTTTCTTTGTTTCTACTAAATGCTTGGTCCATTTAGCCCAGAGTCCATCTGCCCTTTTTTGCGGCAGCAAATTCAGAGCTGTCGTTCACCACTTAAAGCCACAGTTGTTGTACGTATTTCGTTCCAGAATTGTAGCCCTCATGAAATTGTGGACACTTCTTGTAAGTCTTTGCGTTGCGTCCAATTTCAATGTACCGCGGAACCGAGCACGCATGTTCAGTTTGCTCTGGACTCGAATGAGCAACAAATGTAAGTGAAGTAAAACACGCCATAGCAAATTAACCATTAGCAACGAATGTAATTCAATTTTTGCAGTTTTGTATCTTTTTTTTCTTATTCTATGAAGACTCTTAGATAGCAAAGACAGTGTTC
>NC_051846.1:98575269-98584293 GCF_002237135.1 Teleopsis dalmanni | reverse complement strand
TTTACAATTGAAACGGAAGTGCGTACTTGGATGTTTAAATTTCAAACATCTCTATATTTTTCCAAAGGATTATCGAAGGTATATTATTAATTAAAAATAACGCAATTGATTGTTGTAGAATAAAGTAAATATATAAATGTATTAACACATTAGAAACTTAGATGTGTGCCTAATTAGTGTATATAATAAACTACGAATTAAGTTGTGCTTTTATTTTTTATTTTTTCCATGATATACTAATAATTATAAAAAAGGAAAAATCCTGAAGAGAAATTAATATTATTAATTATACTTTGATTGAGTGTTGTTATTATATATACATATATTGAAAAATTAGAATCACAATTTTCGGATCAGTTCGATAGCAATTGCTATAAATTAGGTTTAGCGCAACATTTATTTAATAAATTAGAAAACGTTCATCCCTATATATGTTGCTCTAATTGCAAAATTGAAACTCTTCTATCTTTTTTCATTAAAGTAAGAATTTACTTCATTTTAAAATATTTCAATCGAGATAATAAAGTGTCGAATATTAAATATAAACAATTATGCTTTCAACACTTATAAACAGCACAAAAGTGTTCATACTCTTTAAGTGATTTTTTGCTTAAACATAAGACATTTTAGTTTTAATTTTATAATTTATTAAATTTATTTATAATTTATCTTTAATTTAATAGTTCCTTATTATTTTTGGTTTAATATTAAATATTTTTAAAATAGTAATATTATTTTGTATATATTAAGTTTTTCTAAATTGTATTCACATAAAATTGTATATTTGTTAAATAAAACATTTTGGTGGATAGGCCTATTGGGGAACCGAACACCTAAAACTCGGTAACGCGTCAGCAAGCATACCTCTTAGGTGGTGCGGAAAATGCTTATATATTTAATATTTCTTCTAACACTATGCGATGAAATTGATCCTTATTGTTTACAATGTTGTTATTAACTAGTTAAGAATTTCTTGAATTTCATATACAAAAAACATTTCATCTTACTGAAAGGATTGCTTAAAACTACAAAATATATGTAGTAGTAAACAGTATATACATTTTTACGATTTTCTATATTGAAAATATTTGATGCACAAGCAAAAATTGTATTACAATATACCAAACTTTTTTTGAATTTTAAAAAATTATATTAATATTAATCTTTTTAAAACAAAATATTAAAACAATGCAACCTAATACTCGAAATGTATGAACACATACTAACTTTTCTATTAGATGCTCAGCATATATATAAATATAGTACGTATATGTGCAACATGATTAAAAGAACTTTTATTTTAATAAATACGATACAATTTTTTTAACTTTATTAAAACAATTTCATGACTAATTATATATACATATTTACATATATCAATAATAGCTACTTTATATTTACTATTGATTTTAGTTTACCAATTCTTCATTTATATTTGATTTATTTAGCGCATTTAAAACTTTTATGTAAATTGAAGTAAAACTGATATAAAAAATCATGCCTTTATTTACTCATTATAATCGTATTAATATATACAATGGATTTTCCAAGAACAATAATTTATACTATTTCTTCTAATTAGAAGAAATGGCTACATGCTAATATGCAACCACAAATGTAGTAAATATTTAAGTTATAAGCCACACCGTTTTTAATATTTGACAATTCTGGTATGGTAAATAAGTAAAAGAGATTTTCTTTGCGATATTACACAAAGAGGCACCATTATTCAAAATTTCCTCTCAGTTTCTTTTCTTTATCTTCTTTGCTCTAAACATTCTAAAAATAGTTGAAGTAGTTGGGAGTACTCTAAGCATTTGATTTTCAGTTCATACAAAAATTATGTGTTTTTAAATAGTAAGACACAAATTTATTTATTTAAGTTTGTTTTATTAATTAAATATTATTTAAAATGTTTATAATAGTAATTTGTTGATTTTATAATAAAGCTAATTACATATATAATATGATTTAATATATTAATTAAATATAAAAAAAAATTTGAACAAAAATTTATTCAAAAAAATTATAATAAGTTTTTTTACAGTTTACAAATTTAATTTAATATGCAATTTAAACGTTGAGCATCGTCTTAATTTTTCTTTTTCATGATTGTTGTGTAAAAACATGATTAATAGATCTTTGATTTGATTAAATCATCGTTCTTTTTTCTGATATTAAGTTCCGAGCAACTGAAAAAACCCTTTCCGAAGATGCACTACTTGCTGGTGTTGCAGTTTCCAATACTTTACAAATTTTCTTGTAAATTATTGGAAACTGATTTTTAAGCAATTGCCACCATGTATGAAATTGCATCATAATTGACCAAGTTATCAACTATGCAGAGGTATTCAAACAACCTTTTACTTGTAACATCCGGGCAGATAATTAACTATTTTTAACGGTTCATTAATTGAAGGACACATTTCTATCTTAAGAAGAAATATATATAAAGGAATTCTTAAGAAATCTCTAAAAATCTCTCTTGACATAAATAGACATTTTTACCATATCATGCATAAAAATATTTTCTATGAAAAGGTAAATATGAGAGGCAATTTATTTTGTTACTTCATAAAAAACTATCGTCAAAGAAGGAAATTCAGCGCAAACCGTTATTTTAAGTTAACCCTTTGCATTAGATCTACCTGTTTAAACAACTTTTGCATTGAAAATAATATAAAGAGGTTTTCGAACAGAAGTGAAACAACAACAAAAATTTATTTTTTAAATTATTTTAATTAATTGAATTTTTGGCTAACCATACAGCTGTTTCGAGTATTGCCAAATACCCTTCATCAGTGGTCTTGGAAATAATTCTTGTATTTAATTATTCGTAAATGATTATTTTTGAGACTGCAAGTACCAGGAATCGAACTCGGGTCCTGCCAAATGTGAAGCTCAGAATCAGCACACCTTAACCAACTGATCCAAAGCCGTACTTGACTTTTTTTGTTCGCATATTTTTGCTGGAGATTTTGTTATTAACAATTTTACTTGCTGTGTTTATATTGGAACGAAATCATTAATCAGCTGTAGAATAATTGAATTAATTAATTAATTATATTTTTTATTTTTAATTGTTAAATTTCAAAACTATTCTATTCGTAGAGGCATTATTTGTTGCATGATTTGTTCTTTTTTATGTATAGAACCTAATCTAGGAACGTAATGCTGAGAAAGTCATGCTAATGTTACTCCACTAGTCGCAATAGAAAATTAAACCTAATTTACGTACTTTGTTCTTGCAATTATTGCAAATCTCTACGCACATCCAACTTTCTTTACTTTTGCGCAGGCAACCAAACGCACACAAAATATATAAAATATTTCTTTGCAAAAATAGAATTATTTGAAATATTCTAAAAGTGATTGAAATACTCTAAAATATTTGTTTATTTGATTTTAAAATTCAAAACAAACGATTATAGAGAACAAATCAACCCTCATTTCATTGAAACGAATACGGCACACTTTCTATTCTATCGGACCGTTTCTCTCATTCATTCGTATTCGCTTTAGAAATAATTTGTAAATATGGTACACATTTGAGAATAAAACGAATGACCGCAAAAACGAATGTTTTGATGCAGCACTTTAATACATATACATAATTATCCTTTTATTTATTGGATGTGTTTTTATACAGTTTTTATAATTTTTTAAGCACGGTGGTCTAATGTTGTGTTTGATATATATTAGATGGTGAGAATTGTTCAAAAACTTGAGGGATGTATATAATACTTATGTGGATTTATTTCCCATAATTGTATTTATTTGTTAAATTTTTTAAATTGTAATACATTACACGTTACTGGGTTGGGAAAGTCATTTTTATATAAAACCCGTTTGAAGTGGTTTGACATCCAGCGTCACCAACCCACAGTACTTTTTAGTAATTTCTTTCCATTGTTTACCGCTAATGACCTCGCCGGCTATCTCGATAACCATATCAGTGGCGTGAAGCGTGCACCCGCCTATTCGGAAATCGAATTACCGCCCATTAAGTCTTCCGTAGCGTTCCAACGACTCGTACAAACGATTGACCATGACATATTCCAGGGTTTTCCAGTATTCGTCCAATATGCACACTGGGTGGTACGTTGTTGGATCCTGAGGTTGTTTTTCTGGTTTAGGGAGCCTTTTTCCTCTAGATATTTGGTAAACAAGCTTGCAAACACGTTTGGGTCAGCTTTAATTGCCACAATAACCGCTTCACTGTTAATGTCGTCTAGGTCAGGAGACTTGCTCTTCTTCATACGCTTCATTGCAGCATTTATCGCATTGACTGTGACCTGCGGTATTGTAACCAAGAGAGGACGAGTATCAAACAAAGTCGCCCTGTCGTCTTTTGACGGAAACAAAGTTATGACTATATTTTCAATTACCAGCAGATCAGTGGGTTGAGGTGCTCTACTTCCCCGAATTAAGCACATAACTACTTTATATGCGTTCCTTCAAGGGTCAGCTTTAGAAGTCTGACAAAACTCCATCAAAACGCGCTGCTTGCTCTGCTTAATTTCCTTCTTCAGGGTTCTGCAGCATTTTACGTAGTTGTCTTGAGATTGTTTCCAGTTTTCGCTGCAACGGTTTTGTTGAGCCACACGCAGTGCTCTAATACAATCGTCTCTCAAGCGAGCGATCTCTTCAGTCTATTTGTAGGCTGGTCTTCTAACACACTGCCGCGTTATACGCTGCAATTAATTTCGAGGTCTCCGTTTGCGTCATGCTAACAGCAGACTTCGGGTACTCCACATTATCCAGTCCATGCCAGTTTGAAGATATTCTAATCGAAAAGTCGATGTTTCCATCTACGTTCCAAGCAGACATTTCTGCTGCGAACTGGCGATATGCAGATTTCAACGATGATAGCGCTAACGTATCGCGGGGAAACGTGAGGTCGATGGCATACCGATTTCGACGTGCTTCGAACGTATGCTCACCACTATTTAGAAGCATAAAATTCACTTGAGAGAACCACTCCAAGAGCACTTTGCCTTTGGTGTGACTGCTACCTCAAAAAATAGCTACTTAAATTCCTGTAAGTTTAAACTAGGCTTAGCATAGCAAGAGAACAAGAAGATTTCGTCTACCTCGACCTGTAGGCTACATGTGGTAGTGAATTGAAAGGCTCTACCATTTGCGGACCATATTACTGTTTTTCCGGAGGAGTCCGAAATCCACGAGAAATTTCTTCCGTCATGGTGTGATTCGCATAGGAGAGCTATATCCATATTTCGCTTATAAGCCGTAAGGAACAATAGGTTCTGTGCCGCTCTGTAGCGTTTCAGATTGATTTGTACAATCCTCATTTAAGTTATTTTTTATCATCCTCTTGAACTCCGGACAACGCGCATATTCAATGGCGTGCTTGCTTCCACATAGAATACATTTGCTGTCTTTGCTGCACACAGCAGCAAAGTGGTCTTTCTCCCCACGCCTTTAGCAAGACTTGCTACAATCTTTGACACCGTAACAGCGTTTCTCGAGGCCTTCCAGGGTTTTAACAGGACGAGGGTAGGAATGCCTTTAGCCCAGAAACTATTTTCCTAGAGAGCATTCTAAGTACTCAGAACCTAGAATGACACCAGCCCAAGTGCATGTAATTCGAATCAATTTCATATTTTCCAGTATACCATAAATAATATCTTACTAGGCTTAGTCTTAATGTCCATAAACAATTCCAGTCCGTTGCAATTGGAAAAAAGGTTTCCAATCCGCCGCCCTCACTGACAGACTGGGGTTTGACAGCTACCCAGTGTCGTGGTCCCTATCGGTGTTGATATAAAAAAAAAACACGTGGAGTTGGGGTTCAGCTTTTGTCTATTTATTAGATTTAATTTAATTCCTACTCTAAATGCCGTCGTTGCTTCGCTATGATCCGGAACTTCTGATGCCGACCTGTTGCTGCTGATGTTGTTACCTCCAATTTAGTGGTTGATGGGATTACTTCCGCTGCAGTTGTTTGCTGATGTTGTTTTTGCTCATACTTCTGCTGTGCCTCTGCTGCTTTCTTTGTTATCTATGAAATAATTATGATCACCACCGAGTTAATTTTCGTTAAAGATTAGGGTTGTTGCTGGTGGCAACACATTGTCTTGCTCGGAAAACTTGAAAGTTGTTTGTTGTTTTGACCAAAAATCACATCAGTTCAAAAGGAGGAAAAACGTAGTCAAGTGGAAGATAAGGAAGAAGATAAAACTTATATTGATTAACGGCTGCTGAAGAAGAACAAATTTTGGAGTAACGATATTTGTTTTAAATTGTCTTAAACACAAAACGTTTTCGTTGCTTTTAAATATTTTAGTGTTCGCAATTGTGCTTTTAACGATATTTGTTTTAGATAGTATTAAACACAAAACGTTTTCGTTGCTTTTAAATATTTTAGTGTTCGCAGTTGTGCTTCTAACGATATTTGTTTTACATTGTATTAAACACAAAACGTTCTCGTTGCTTTTAAATATTTTAGTGTTCGCAATTGTGCTTTTATGTTTCTCAAGCAATTTAGAATCACTTTTATCAACTCTTCAACTTTAGATTGTATTGATTCAAGTTATGGCTGTTATCCATCACTCATAGAACTAACTTTATTTCACTTTCTTTTATTGCTTAACTTTAACAATTTTCTATTTTGAAATCACAAAGTCAAAATGCCTTAGAACCGTGCAGCCCGACTTTTGTATATATGAACACTCATCTCCAGTTGGAAACGTTTCTTTCTTTTAAAATTTAATCGATAAAAGCTTCATTACCGAATTTTCTTCTAATAGAGTGATTAGGTTTATTATTGTGTTAGTGATACTAAAAACGTTAAGATCGCGCTATTGCTTCCGATCAAGAACGTTCTTCGTTCGATGGTGAAAAAACAGCAACTGCCAGACAAAAGTTTCTGTACTTCTGCGCTAGTTTCAAGAGTAGCGTGTTTGCTGATCACGTTTTGTATTGTCAGCATATTCCACGCTCGCGTTGTGGGATCATTGCCTTCTGCATAGTCTTATGCTACCGCATTGTAACATGAGACTTAGTGCAAAGGCTATACTTGCATATTTATTTAATAACGGCCAAACCGTTTTTCTCACACCCTATCGTGCATGCAACCACAACATCCCTTCCCCCTTGCGGAGGAGCGTTGACGCTCTTCAAAGGACTTCCTCGTCATTGGTGACATAGCAAAAGCATAACGACAGCATTTACCTTTTTTTTTTTTTTCATTATATTAAAATTATTTATATATATTTTTTCTTTTTTTTTTTTAAAAACATAATTATACAATTACTCAATATATTGCACATTTAAATATGTATGTTTTCATTTAAAATATCAAAAATTTTAAATTTTCATATTATTAGATATATGTAAATTTAATCTAACTGTAATTTAAAATTGTTACATTAAGGACTAATTATTAAACCACAATTTTTGGTCAATCTTTAAAACTACTTTATATTGCACTTAATTTTACAAGTATTTAATATATTGCACATTTAAATATGTACGTTTTCATTTAAAATATCAAAAATTAAAATTTTTCATATTATTGGATATATGTAAATTTAATCTAACTGTAATTTAAAATTGTTACAATAAGGACTAATTATTAAACCACAATGTGTGGTCAATCTTTTTGTTTTTAATTTTATTTTTTTTTTTGTTTTTAAATACTATTTTTCTTTTTGTTGTATAAATTAAAAATAAATATGTTAATAATACATTACAATTACCCTAACAGGAATTATATTAATGTAATAAAATATGCTTAAAAATATTAATTAATTGATGTTTTCTTGTTGATTAAACACCACTTCCTCGAACGTAGGAATCCGTTCCGAACTCAGTGTCTTCTCAAACGTCGGAATTACCCACACTTGTTCCCATCGCATCACCTTATTTTCAAATACTTTCGCCATTACGGTTACAGAACAATTCGAAAAATTTATGATATAGTGACCGGTCAACGTCAAATTCTTCTTCTCACATGTGTTTGTTAAAGTATCATTTCGTCCATTTACTAATATAATCATACTACCACTGAACTCTATTATTGAGCTGCGGTTCATCATTATGGATTGGCAATGTCCCCTGAACAGACAATGTTTACTCCTTTCCAGTTCAAATAATGACTGATCTTCCCTGAACGTATACGTTTTGTTGCTTGCGTGTACAATTATTTCCGGTTCTGCTACTATTTGGAGCTGTTGCCCATTGGGTATCGGTACCACCAATACTTTGTCCACCGTCATGAACTCCGACGGTACTTTAATTATTACACTTAGTTCTCCATTATCCCACTTAGTAGCTCCGGTTCTAATTCCTTGCAATTTTTCCAAGTTAATTTGTAATTTTTTCGATTCTGTTGCCGTTAGTATCTCTGGTAGAAACAACCCCTTTTTTGCCGCTGCTAACGTTGTTGCAAGTTGTTGTACTTTTCCTTTGAATATATTTAGGCGGAAAAGTAAGGCAATCGTGAGGTCTTCTTGGACTCGCTGCTTGTTACTCTCTCCTATCTCTATCAACTTCCCTAGTATTATTTTTCTGTCCGCCTCCAAAGCATGCTTTAAAGAATTAATTGATTTGTTAAATACATCGTTAATCAGCACCTGCTGATTTGTATTTTTAATGAGATTGTGATTATTGCTATCAATTACCCTTAAATGCTCGTCGATGTTCTGACGGTCGTCATCCGTCATAGTTCCATACAGCCAATTTTGAAGATTACCCACAGCATTAAACAATCCTCTTCTATGCCTTGTTTCTACCAGATTATTAATGGTCCTTTCTATGGACTCCATTTCTTCTTCTGCAATAGAAGTGTAGCTGTTTGCTTCAATGTGGCCTAGAATTTGTTTAAAAGGTCAAGTAGCGCATGTAACCCATGCACATTCACCATGTGAATTATATAATCGTATTTACTAACGATTCTCACAGGTCCCATGTTCATTTCCGCATATCCCAAATCGCTACTCAAACGTTGAATCGTTAAATTAGCTAGACCTCCGTGTAGCTTTAATGAAATTACCAAACAAA
>NC_051846.1:98557716-98575169 GCF_002237135.1 Teleopsis dalmanni | reverse complement strand
TTTCTAAGGGGAAAAATATGGTTAGTATCGATAATTCTTGATATAGAATTATCCTTTGTTTATATATTCCGTGAAATTATATTATTTACGATAGACGTAATTCGACCACTTGAAATAATATAATTCGACTTTGTGTATTAATTCTTGATATAGAATTATTGACATAAATTGATTTAGCTTTGTGTTAATAATTCCTGATGTGGAATTATTCTTTGCATAAATATTCTGTAAAATTATATTATTTACGATAGACGTAATTCGACCACTTGAAATAATATAATTCAACTTTGTATAATAATTCTTGATGTAGAATTACTGAAATAAATTGCTTTAGCTTTGTGTTAATAATTCCTGATGTGGAATTATCCTTTGCATAAATATTCTGTAAAATTATATTATTTACGATAGACGTAATTCGACCACTTGAAATAATATAATTCAACTTTGTATAATAATTCTTGATGTAGAATTACTGAAATAAATTGCTTTAGCTTTATGTTAATAATTCCTGATGTGGAATTATCGTTTGTATAAATATTCTGTAAAATTATATTATTTACGATAGACGTAATTCGACCACTTGAAATAATATAATTCGACTTTGTATAATAATTCTTGATGTAGAATTACTGAAATAAATTGCTTTAGCTTTGTGTTAATAATTCCTGATGTGGAATTATCCTTTGCATAAATATTCTGTAAAATTATATTATTTACGATAGACGTAATTCGACCACTTGAAATAATATAATTCAACTTTGTATAATAATTCTTGATGTAGAATTACTGAAATAAATTGCTTTAGCTTTATGTTAATAATTCCTGATGTGGAATTATCGTTTGTATAAATATTCTGTAAAATTATATTATTTACGATAGACGTAATTCGACCACTTGAAATAATATAATTCGACTTTGTATAATAATTCTTGATGTAGAATTACTGAAATAAATTGATTTAGCTTTGTGTTAATAATTCCTGATGTGGAATTATCCTTTGTTTTGGACTTGAATTTATATATTTTTTTTACTAGGTGTATGTGCCTTAGTGATTATATGCCAAGTCTCTCGTATAAGAAAATTGCGAATGGGTATATACCATTCGACCGAGCTTTTGTGTAGCGCCATAATTTTGTTTACAGCTGATCGCACATTATTCTTGTTTACTTTGCCGTTTATTGATTTTCTATTTCATGTTGTGTGCGGTACTTCGTATGTGCACTCAACTTCTCTTTGAGCCTCTCTTACGGCGAATATTTTGACAGTTCTCGTTTCTTACTTCGCGATTCTATTGTTTTGATTTGTTTGCAAAAACGTGTTGTTTCGGTGGTGTTTTTATCTTTTGTTGTTTAATTTGTTAATTTTATTTACAAAAAATGTATTAATAAAATAAAAAAAAAAACAATGGTGCGTATATTTTCTCTTTAATTAATCTTAATTTTTATTTCAAATATTATATTTCAATTATAGTTTGTACAACCAAGTCACAATGCTGACGGGTGCTGCAGAGGCGAGCATTTTCAAGTAAACATAATATAGTTAATATATATGTAAACAAATTTTAATTCAATTTAAATTTTTTTTCAGACATCTTCAGAATTTGTTGGTGAGTTTCATGTGTATGAGTGATGATGTTTTATGTAGGTGGAAATTAATTATAAATTTCCATCCTTACAAGTTTAATACACATGCTGGGTACCGCACATATGATGAAACAGAAAATCAAAAGAATGGCAAAGTAAACAAGAATCGCTTGACACCAGTTGTAAATAAAAATGATGCGCTACGAAAAAGCTCGGTCGGTTCGGTACTTAAGATGCGCATTTTTGTGTAGACGGAGACTTGAAATATAACTTCTAAGGTACATGCACCACAGAATAACAAGTCAAAATTAGCACTGGGTTTACACTGTAAGGATGAACATTTTCACATATTTCCAACCTATATAAATTTAACATAAGCATGTAATAACAACAGCACAATACTAGTAACTACAAAATACGTTATAGTTACATATCACAGTAAACTACGTTCAACACTCAACACATAATTTGATTTCACTCACTGTGAAATTTCAATATAATCTAAAATAAAATAGATTAGTTTTATTTAATATACATTTTATATTAAAAAAACTTAACAGTACCACAGGCGTCGGCATCGATAACATATTGAATTCATTAGAAATTATAATTACAATACAGAATATACATACCTTATTTATTCACTATTTATATATTTGTTTTATTTATTTTTTAATATTTATTTTATTATATTATATATATATGAATTTCAAAACCAACTCCGGCATTAATTAAAAAACACGTTTGTGGATAAGCGCAATAGAACCGTAGTCAAAGTAGTCTTGTATCACGTCAAGGTAGTTACATACGTCTTGTCTAGTAGTCATACATCACGTCAAGGTAGTTACATACATCTTCACGTCTGGACAATTTACTCAAAACACAAAAATCTCCCAGAACGCAAACACATTGAACAAATTATTAAACTAATAATTTATTATAATTATATAAAAAGCCTTTTTTATTGACTTTTCTTTTAAATAAATAACAAAAAAAATCCAGCAAATTGTCTTTGACTTTCAAAAACAAAAATTATAATGCTATGACCCCATGAACAACGGCTAAGCATACCTCACCTCTATCAACGAACAAAACGTCTTGTTACAACACAGGAAAAATCTTTACGAAATAATTCTATATAACGAATTATTAAATACAAAGGATTAATTCCCTATTAAGGAATATCCAACCGAAGGAATACTTTCTATAGCTGAAAAATTTAAACTAAGGAATACTTTCTATAGCTGAAGTATTCAAACAACGCATGCTGGCTTATATTCGCCAAGCGAGTTATTGGTATCACTGTTGCAAAAATTAAAATGAATACAGAATTTAGTGGAATGGTAACAATGTTGGAAATTTCAAAGTAAAACACTGAAATTTTACATTTTTCAAAATTTTCAAAGTCACAAATCATAAATTATATAAATTATAAATTTTTGAATTTTTGTTTACATATATTGTTTGATATATGATTGAAATATTTGTTAGAGTTGTGAGTGAAGGTTCACAATAGTTCGGTTATTCCGTAAGTAACACTTTTTTCTTTACTGGCTGAAGTGTTTGGCCAATAAGCAATTACTGGTCTAGGTAGAGAAAATAGTGTTGTTGTTGTAATGAACCTTTTCGCCGAGGTTTAACTCGCTGGAACCCAGGGTCGTTACAAGAAAATTTTTTCGTAACCCCGAATCTTCTCGTCGTGTAATAATTTTAAAACGGACTATTTTTAGTTTAATTCCTTTATGTTTACAAAATAAAATTTTTATAATATTTATATTTAATACTTATTTACTTACAAAATTTATAAAGTTACATATATTAACAATTACTAAAATTCTTGTAATAACCAAACGCAATTAGTATTAGGAAGAGTATCCAACGTTGCCGACTGAGATACGTTGGTAGATTGGGAATCTACGTTACCGACAGGGCTACATTGCTAGGAGGCAGGGTTACCGACTGGGCTACGCTGGTAGATTGGGAATCAACTTTATAAATTCATTGTTTAAATTATTAAATGTTCCTTGTTGTATTATGAAGTGTTCTGTTTCGTGGCATGTAATCAAGTGCCCATGCAACTTTTACGATGCGCACTGTTCGAAGTACTGCGACCAAGTGATCTTTGCTCGATTTTTCGTCGCCTTTTATACTGGTTACTTCTAACGGGACTTCGGTTGTTGTTGTTGCGGTGTGTAGCTCAACTCGAATTCATTGCATATAAAGCAAAAACACAAATTTTGCGTTTACACCCAAAGGAAAATGGTTAGTGTTGTTGATAAAGTTTGCACCCAAAGAAATTATTGATAATAGTAAATTTATTATTTAAACAACATTGTTTTGCATACATTTCAATCAGTACAGGCCTTGCTGTTTTTTGCCACACTATGCTCCTAAATCTTTTACAGAACTTTCTGATCAGCTTAAGCCTATGGAAGCTACCAATTTTTAATTACAGTTTGTCAACATTAGCTGTGTTTCAGCAAACAATGATCTGGACCATCTCTGCTGAAATGATACGGATCACGTATGAAAATAATTGGCAACGCATGAATTATGTCAATTGGGTTTGTTTACAAACATTTTTTTTGATTTGTGTAAATAATTTTAGGGCTAAAAAAATAAGTGAAAAAATTTTGAATATAAAAAATCTTGAAAATAGAAAAAAAATAAAATTTGTTGAAATGTCTGAAGTATTAAATATAAGTTTTTATTTAGTATTTACCTTAAAATTTAAATTTATTTCTGCAGTAAATAAATAAAAATTGCAGATTTTAATAGAATTATCCAGCGATAGTGATACTGACGCTTCCATTTCCTTTTTAAACACTAGTTAAAGTGTATTAAGCTCAGGGGATGAAGTACATGAGAATGGATACAGCGGAAATTTTATGCAAACGATCAATAATTTTTCCGTTGAAGATTTTAGGAAAAACTTTAGACTTTAAGGATGTACTACTAATTATTTGAATGGTATTTGCACATAAAAAATTGCTATTTATTAATTATATTTTATATTTCCATAGATTTGTTAATAAATTCCAATCAGCAAATACAAAATAACAGTGGTGGTCACAGTCGGACGAGAGCAAAGATAGAAAGTTATATATTTTTATAGTATAGGGCAAATATAAACACTTTTCGCGAACTTGGTATTTCTTTGGCATATCAAAGTCTTCTGCATGGAGTATAATTGAAAGAACTATTATTTAGCTCGTATCAATTCGTCACCAATTTATAAAATACGCACTTGCTAATATGGCAATAGTTGAAGCTACGAAAAAATTTCCGTTCGTAATTAGTTGCATAGACAACACACATATCTATTAAAATAAATGCACACACTATAGCAATGAGGCTTATTTCAAAAGGGCGTGTATGTTGGAAAGCCTGCAGGTCGATTCCACTAATCGCTATCGCTAAAACTTAAATCTCTTCGCTAAAATTCTTAAAAAAGCGATCCGTTTATTTTAGGAGAATAAGCGATCGTGCGATTCTGCTAACATGATCTCTTCGCTAAATTTATCCAGCGATGTAGATAATGCTGAAATGCATGAAAATGTCAAAATAAAAACAAAAATTGTAAACAAATATCAGCTGTTGGAATTATAATTTAAATTTGAAATTTAAAAGCAGATACTGTAGCAAAAAATATTTAACCATTGTGAAATTTAAATTAAAATTAAATTAATATAACATTGGTGTGTGGATTAATTATATAATGGACTATTTAATAGAAAGAGATTTTATTTCTGGTGATAGGAGAGATTCACGGAATCATTTACGTTTCAAAAGAAATGTTTGCGAAATTTTACAGACCCCTTCGCTATATCTGATGAGCGTTTTATTAAAATATTTCGTCTTTCGAAATATTTATGTAAGCTTTTTATGGCGGAAATAACTCCGTACATGGTACCGAAAAGTTGATTAGATGGAATTTCGAGAGACATACGCGTTCTTGTTGCTTTGCGGTTATTGCTCAAGGTAGGTTAATGTTTAATAATTGCAAAAAAAAGTGAATCCATTGTTTCAATTTATAGGATGTTATCAGCGTTCTGTGGACCAAAGCTTTTTTTTAAATGTTTCTTGCGTTTTGTCTTTAAGTCCACGAATTCCATCATAAATATCTGAAAATGAAATAATAAATAAAATATATTAAATAATATATGTGTAAATAGGTACATAATTATTTATTTTTTTTACTGTTTCATAGGCAATTCATTTATTTTTGGTGCAGTTTCAAAAATCAAAAGTGAAATATGAATAATAAAATGCATTTGTTTGCATTTGCTAAATATTAGGTGTACCGGTATGAAATGAGCATTTTTTGGTGAAAATAAAACACTAATTATTAATAGAAAAGTAAAAAACATTTTATTCAAAGTATTGGCTATTGCTTTCTACACATTTTGATCACCTTTCTGGCAATTTGTGGATACCACGCCAAAAAAATTGTTCGTCTTTTAAAGCAAACCAACCAGACACCCAATTTTCGACCTCCTCGTAGGAATCAAAGTGCTGCTCAGACAATGCGTGTCCCATCGATGAAAAGAAATGGTAGTTGGAAGGAGCCAAGTCTGGTGAATACGGCGGGTGGGGTAGCAGCTCCCAGCCAAGTGTTTTGATTGCATCCTGAATCCGTTTTGATTTGTGTGCAGGTGCATTGTCATGAAGCAGAATTACCTTGCCGTATCTTCTGGTCCATTCTGGTCGTTTCTCGATCAATGCATGGTTCAAATTTATCATTTGTTGTTTATAGCGACCAGCATTGATGGTTTCACCAGGTTTTAGGAGCTCGTGGTACACCACACCTTTCTGGTCCCACCAAACACACAGCATTGTCTTCTTGCCGAATCGATCTGGTTTTGCAGTCGATGTTGATAGTTGTCCCGGATTAACCCATGATTTTTTCCATTTAGGATTCTTAATATAAATCCATTTTTCATCGCCAGTAACAATCCGATGCAAAACCGATACTGACGGCTCTTTCGTGTCTTTGAAGCAAAATTTCACAAGTGTTTTTTCGGTTTTCCATCTGTCTTTCATTCAATTCATGTGGCACCCATTTTCCACACTTTTGGATCTTTCCCATAGCTTTTAAACGATCAGAAATTGTTTGTTGTGCAATATTTAACATTTCTGCCATTTGCTTTTGACCCAAAGTGTCATCTCCATCCAATATCGTTTGCAATTCGGCGTCTTCAAACTTTTTTGGCGGTCTTCCACGTTCTTCATTTTCATTTCTCACATCAAAATCATTATTTCTGAACCGTTGAAATCATATTTTGCATGTTGCTTCCGATAGAGCACGATCACTATATACCTCGACAAGCATTCGATGCGACTCTGCACCACTTTTCTTTAAATGAAAACAAAAAATTAATGCTTTCCGCAAATCATCACTTTCTGGTACAAAATTCGACATTTTTAACACGATGAAAAAATATGATGTTGTCTGTTCATTGACTTGATATATACTGAATATATTTCACACATGTCATAGTGTTGTGGATGCACCTTCAATAGGGTGTCATCGAAGTCAGGTCGACCGGCAGTAATTAGAGAGCGCTCGTTAAGAGAGATGCAGAAAATAAACCGGTCGATTCTGATGAGCGGGAGTCTTTTTTCGAGAAGCAGAAGCAGTAACACGAGGAGAAAGCACGTGTGCGTTTTGAGTGAGAACTTGTGGAACCCTCGTGGCGGTAAGCAGATTGAAAAAAAAAGTGAGTGGGCGTGGCAGATATTCAGCAGCAGCTCAAGTTCGATTGCAACTGCAATTTCTTCAGTTGCAATTTCGTGCCTGTGGACAACAACTGTTTTAGTTCTTCATCATCTTCCTGGTGCTTGCTTATCCGGTCTAGGCTGCAAGTTTCTGGCATGGCTATCGAGTTGATCCGCGAGAGTGTGTTTGCTATTATGTTGTCTTCACCTGACACATGCACGATCTCGGTCGTGAATTCTGCTATGTAACTCAGATGCCGCAATTGACGAGGAGATATCTTATTGGCTTTCTGCTGAAAAGCGAACGTCAACGGCTTATGGTCAGTGCGGATGACAAAATGACGCCCTTCAAGCAAATGACGAAAATGTTTTATAGATGCGTAAACTGCTAGGAGTTCTCTGTCATATGTGCTGTAATTTACTTCTGCCGATTTAAGCTTGGCGGAGAAGAACGCTACTGGCTTCCACTGGTCATTGATTCGCTGCTCCAGAACTGATCCTATTGCGGTGCTGGAAGCATCGGTTGAAAGACGAAGAGGTGCTGTTGGTGATAAGAATACTAGTTGAGTTAACGTTGATATGCCTGTGTTACAGTTTTCAAATGATGTGTTTAGATCTGCTGTCCAGACTATTTCTGTTTTATCTCTCTTCTTGGATTCTCTCAGTAGGCTACTTAGGGGTGCTTGTAGCTGTGCCGCTCGAGGAATGTACTTACAATAATAATTGACAACTCCAAGAAATTGACGAATTTCATGTATTGTCTTGGGTCAGACATAATTTTAAATGGCTTCTACACGCTCTGCTGGGGGATTCATGCCACTTGCTGATAAATGATAACCCAAGAACTGCAATTCATCAACACCGAACTCGCATTTAGCAATATTAACGCCAAGATGTGCTTCCTGTAGCTTGTTTAGCACAATTTTTACGTGTTTTTCATGTTCTGCCATGTTTCGAGAAAAAACCAATATGTCATCGAGATAACAGAAAACGAAAGGAATATTTCTGAATAAAGAATCCATATGTCTTTGAAACGTTTGTGTCGCGTTTTGATACCAAATGGCATAACAACGAATTCGAACATGCCTAGTGGAGGCACTTTGTTATGCACGTTAACACAGGCATATCAACGTTAACTCAACTAGTATTCTTATCACCAACAGCACCTCTTCGTCTTTCAACCGATGCTTCCAGCACCGCAATAGGATCAGTTCTGGAGCAGCGAATCAATGACCAGTGGAAGCCAGTAGCGTTCTTCTCCGCCAAGCTTAAATCGGCAGAAGTAAATTACAGCACATATGACAGTGAACTCCTAGCAGTTTACGCATCTATAAAACATTTTCGTCATTTGCTTGAAGGGCGTCATTTTGTCATTCGCACTGACCATAAGCCGTTGACGTTCGCTTTTCAGCAGAAAGCCAATAAGATATCTCCTCGTCAATTGCGCCATCTGAGTTACATAGCAGAATTCACGACCGAGATCGTGCATGTGTCAGGTGAAGACAACATATTAGCAGACACACTCTCGCGGATCAACTCGATAGCCATGCCAGAAACTTGCAGCCTAGAGCGGATAAGCAAGCACCAGGAAGATGATGAAGGACTAAAACAGTTGTTGTCCACAGGCACGAAATTGCAACTGAAGAAATTTCAGTTGCAATCGAACTTGGGGACATACTGTGATGTCACCACGGGCCAGTTAAGACCATTTATACCCAAATCTTTACGCAAAGATGTATTCAACTTAGTGCATTCTTTAGCACATACTGGTTCCAGATCCACAGCGCGACAGCTCGCATCAAAATACGTGTGGCCATCAATGCGCAAAGACATAAACACTTGGGTTCGACAGTGTAAGGGTTGTCAGCAGCCCAAAATGAATAGGCACAACAGAATGAAGCCAAACGAATTTGCAAAAACCGATCAGCGATTCGACCATGTCCATCTGGATTTAATTACATTACCAGAATGTCAGGTTTATAGATACGCATTAACCATGATTGACAAGTTTAGTCGATGGACAGAAGTGACACCCTTAAAAGACATGACCGCAGATACAGTAGCCGTAAATTTCTATGCAACCTGGGTATCCCGGTTTGGTGCGCCGAAAAAAATAACAACAGACCAGGGAACACAATTCGATGCAGATCTGTTCCGAGCTTTGACTGACCTGCTAGGAACCAAACGAATCCGCACTAAGCCTTATCATCCAGCAGCGAATGGCATGGTAGAGAGGTTCCACTGTACGCTAAAAGCAGCACTAATGGCAAGACCGAAACATACATGGCTCCAATTATTCCCATCAGTTCTTTTAGGTTTACGAGTATCAGTGAAGGAAGACATAGGAGCATCTGCTGCAGAAATGATTTATGGTATCAACCTCCGTCTGCCTGGAGAATTCTTTGAACATAATACCCAATCAACTTCGTCAACGCCTCCTAATCAATCAAATTTTCTAAACAAATTTCGTGAATATTTGCGTGAAGTGCTACCAACGCCAGCAGCACATCATAGCAACAGGCCAATTTTCATAAATAAAGAACTCAACAATTGCTCACACGTTTTTCTGCGTTCAGATCACATCAGAAAACCACTAGAACCACCATATACAGGACCGTATAAAGTATTGAACAAAATAAGTGAACGACTGTTCACAATTGAAGTAGGTGACAAAAAGTTGAACGTTTCAATCAAAAGATTGAAGCCAGCGTTCCTGGAAAATACAGATGTTCCAGCAGAACCGAAGTTCTTAGAAATCTTGGTAGACAATCCTAGGCCAAAGCATGACACAGCACCAGTAAGAAGCACGAAGAAAAAAGTTACGTTCGCCGAAGACCCGCTTCAATTAAACAACAGTCCATTGCAGTCAGACGCCATAGACAAAAAGAAGGTCACACTCACACGTAGTCTTCATCACAGTCCTTCGGCTATCTTCTAAGAGGGGAGTACTGTGGCGGATGTGGCAACCACAGATAATTATTAAGACACGGAAAGCACGATGGCAACGTTGTAACTTCACAAGCAAAAATCATATAAAAGCAGAACACAAGTAAGCATCACTCTCTTTTGCATTCGAGCCGTCAGCGAACAAGGACACAAGGAGTTATAGTGGAACAAATAAACCACAGTTGTTTGCTGAGACCGTTTGCATTCCAAGCTAAAATTTTCAAAATATACTAACTTTTATTTCGAAAGTTTTTTTATGTATCTCTACACGTGTTTCGGCAAATTCACTTTTGCCTTCATCAGGAGAATTCCTAATATTAAAACATCTAGCAATCTTACAAACTATTTATACCATAAACATGTTATTTTTAATACTAAGCTTAATATTAATAAATCCTAAGGTTATTGTCCTTGGGGGTGACAGGTAAGAAATAGTGGCGGGATTGGTCTGGTGTAGTTTTTTTTATTTTTACATACAGGTAGTTAGGTTGACTGGTTGTCGGTTTTTTGGGATGTATCTAAAAAGGCACGATGACACGTTGCCTTTGTCGCCGTTGAGTAAAGTTGTGATATGATGTTTGTGTATTTCGATGCTTTCTGCCGTTTCTAATTTCCAGCTATCCCTTACATTTTTGATTATTTGGGCGTTATCCCTGTTGATGTGGTGATTTTCTTTTACTATATGTCTGGCGACATTTGATTTTATGTGGGGGTTCATTTTCTTCGGTGCTTCTCTTGCTTCCTTCAGGTGTTCTTCAAGTCTTACTGATAAGGGTCTTTTGGTTTGTCCGATGTATACTTTGTTGCAGGAGCCACACTCTATTTTGTATACTCCGCATTTTTCGAATGGGTCAATTGGGTCTTTTGCGGATGGTAAACGGCATTCAAGTTGGTGTGGTCTACTAGTTCACTCTAGTTGTGTGGTGCTACTAGTTCACTCTAGTCCAAAAGGCAAGTGTCATCGTGCCTTTTTAGATACATCCCAAAAAACCGACAACCAGTCAACCTAACTACCTGTATGTAAAAATAAAAAAAACTACACCAGACCAATCCCGCCACTATTTCTTACCTGTCACCCCCAAGGACAATAACCTTAGGATTTATTAATATTAAGCTTAGTATTAAAAATAACATGTTTATGGTATAAATAGTTTGTAAGATTGCTAGATGTTTTAATATTAGGAATTCTCCTGATGAAGGCAAAAGTGAATTTGCCGAAACACGTGTAGAGATACATAAAAAAACTTTCGAAATAAAAGTTAGTACATTTTAAAAAACAAAAATAACCGCATTTAAACATTTTCGAAGTAACGACTCAAAAATTAAAACAAAAATAAAATTTTCAATTTATTTCTGTCCATCGAGTTTAGTGATTAGGATGGTTAAAATATGTATAACGTTGGCAACTTGCGTCATAAGCTGTTTCATCATTTGCTGGAGTTCGGCAAATTCGGAGTTATTTGATTCATTGTTTATTGGAATGGGTTGAGTTGGATGCGATGTTAATATTTTGGCGTATGTTTTAGCTGGTTTATTTTTTGTTTTTGTTGGGTGGTAGTTATAAGGTTCGTAACAGTTATAGCTGGCAAAGACATTTCGTTATTTAGAGTTCTGGTTTTTTATTGCTTTGCGCGAAGAACTTTGTATCGTTTGATTTGAAGAGTTTTTAAACTGTACAACCTTTCTGATTTGCAGTGTGATTCTGTTATATTGTTCTACCAACTAATTATTATTAAGCTGTAGGAATATTACTTTATTTTTATTCACAATTAAAACGACTCATTCTTTTGCACGTCATGTCAAGACTCTGTTCAAGACTGATTTTTATTATTTACTCATCCTTAAATCTAACATAGTTTCTTACAACTAATTTCCAATATAACCTTATGTATCGATTCTATTGATTTATACGCAAATTACTTACGTCTAATTAGTTAGCTCAAATTAGACGTATATAATATCTTACAAAAATAGCTTACATATTTACTGGTCATTATAGTTATATATTTTACAGTGGCACACATCTGGTTAGCAACTGTATTGAGGGCAAATCATATTGCATGCACGATCGCTTGCAATATGATCCCGTGAAACGCTTAACACAAATTCATGTGTTGAGCATACCGCAATCCAAATTGCCAAATGCATATTGGAACAATTAAATATGCGTACAATTTATTTGTCATAAAGAAATGACAAAACAGACGAGTCAAATTTCTGACTCCTAAATTATTTCATATTTAGCATTTTGGGTTTTTCGGTCATGCTTGATATTGAGTGTTTCGGATGTGACACATTAAATATCGCACACAACGTATTGTGTATGGTCATGGTTAATATGCCAATACTGTTTACAGTGTACACATTTAACGTCATTGTTTTATCTATCATGGGATAGTCAATTGATTTATGTCCTTCGGAGCATTTAACACAAATTGCACATCTTGTACAAAAATTGTGTGTCCTTACTTTTGACAGTCAGTACATTGTGGTATTGTTTTTTTTTTGAATGATGAGGTTCAAAATTTATTTTGCAGTGCAGTAGGTCTTTGATATTAGGCGTATTCGGTGGCTCGCAAGTACGGCAAAAAACAGCAAGTTGTTGGCCTATGCAGGCCTATACTGGCCGCAATGTACGCAAAACAACAACACTATTTTCTCTACCTCGGCCAGCATAGCTATGCTGGCCAACCACATCGGCCAGTAAAAATAAAAATGTTACCAACGCAATAAGCGAACTATTGTGAACCTTCATTGAAAATTCCAACGAATAGTGCAATCAAATGTCAAAAATTGAGGAAATAAAAATTCAAACAGAATTCAAAAATTTGAAAAATCTTGAAAAGTAACGAAGAAATAATAAGAATGGAGAAATCGTAAGTATTAAGCACATTGAATTTTTTATTATGTTAGTTATTACCAAGTAACATTTATTTTATTTCATTTAATTTGTAGTTTACATACGTAAAATTAATAAACAAACATAATTTTTGAAGTTTTTCTAAAAAATTTTTTTATAGAAATACACGCAAACTATGGACCACAAAGGAAACGAAGTGTTTTCTAGAGTGCTGCTTGACACGAACATTCATAACATTTAAAAAATCCGTGAAATAACTTGCATCCCTCGGCCGCTGCAAAACGTTGCTTTCTTCTCCCAACATCGACAGTACCTACAAAAATTTACTTATCTTAGTGTTTTATTTTTAAATTTCCAATATTCTTACCATTCCCTTTAATTCCGTGTTCATTTTAATTTTATAATATTTTTATAAAAATATATTTGATTTATATGCACATATACAAGATTTGCTGTTTGTCAAAACAAAACATTTGACAGATTGCAACAGTGATGCCAATGCCTCGCGTGGCCAACATAGGCCAACATAGGCCAACATGCATTTTTTGCCGTACTTGCGAGCCACCGAAAAGGCCTATTGTAAATTTCCTTGTTGTTTACATCTTGTTTAATTTCGATTGTAAATAGGTTTAATGGAGATTTTGTACGCGGATGTAATACGTTTTGTATATTGCATACTTCATGTCCTAGTTCAGCTAGCTCTAATATAATTTCATTTTTGTACAGCGTAGGAAGATCTTAAACTCCCTTTCTTCTTTTGGCTTATACGTGTAGTACTCTACGCTTTTTTCTTTAACAAATTTTAATATGCTAGTGTAATCTGTTGATTCGTATGGCTGGATTTTTATTTCATTGTTTTGTAATACACGAATTTCATATTTAGATATTTGTAGTGCATCTAACGTTTTAATTAGGTTGTCTAGAAGTTGTACTTTTTGCACGTAAATGGGTGGTGGTTTTTTATTTTTAGCCGTTTGATTTTGTGTTGTTTTGCTATCTTTAGTGGGTTCTTTATCATTATCAGTTGCTAGGACAGCAAACCTATTTGTAGCTAAGAAATACTCATTTAGTGTGTACTTTTTTGTTTTGTTTGTGCTTTTTGGCGCTTATTTCATTGATTTGCTTACCAGGAGAGTTTCGGATTCTCTTATTCACTATTGGCGTGTTGTAGCCATTGTTTTTGTTTGTGGTTGTATCTTCAGTTGTGTTGGCAGTTATGAAGTTAATATCAGAGATTTCCGAATTCTGAATGAGTTTAGATGGTGTATTATGTTGTTGATGGTTTTGTTGTTATAGATTTATATGGTACTCCTGCTGCATTTGTTGTTTCTCTACTTGCTGGTTCTGTTGTAGTTGTTTGTGTTGGGGTTTCTTTGGTTTTTCTTACAGTTGTAACTGTTGATTTGATTGTAGAAGTGTTGTTTGATTTTTATTATTAGATGCTTTTGAGCATAGGAAAGTTTGTTGGTGTGTTTTGTGCTGTTGTTCTTTTTCTTGTTGTGATTATTGCTCATGATTTGATTTGCCTCCACCTTTTGGTGGAGTTCGATTCACCACTACTTCCACCAACTACTCTCTCTGGCGAGCAATCAAGAAACAGACAACAACGCACAATGCACCAGTAAAAAACGAACTTGGGCAATGGGCCCGAACAGATACAGAAAAATGTAAAGTATTTACGGACCATCTATCTTTAGTTTTTGTTCCAAACATTAATGAAGCTCCAAATAGTATATCTGAAGAGATTAGAGAGGTATTACTGCAAACGCACCAACTGGACCTTCCAATACAAAAATTCTCCATTTTCGACATAAAATTTGAAATCAAAAAACTAAAAATAAATAAAGCACCCGGCTATGACCTAATTACTTCAAAAATATTAAAGGAGTTACCGGATGAAGCAATAGTACTGCTGCGAAACATTTTTAATTCTATTGTCACAAAAGGCTTTATCCCTCCCCAATTCAAGGTGGCTCAAATCACCATGATACTCAAACCTGGGAAAACGGCAAAAGATGTTAAGTCATATAAACCAATTAGTCCTCTACCGGTTATGTCAAAGTTGTTGGAAAATTTATTTCTTACCAGATTAATGCCCATTGTCAATAGAAGGAGACTAATTCCGGAATACCAATTTGGTTTTAGAAAAAAACACAGTACAATAGAGCAAGTACACAGAGTGGTTAATGTTATACATACAGCATTTGACAAAAAGAAGTACTGCACAGCAGCATTTCTGGACATATCCCAGGCATTTGATAAAGTTTGGCATAACGGCCTATTGTTTAAGCTTAAAAAGATGCTCCCAATTAATTACTATATTTTCTTAAAATCTTACATCGAATCACGATATTTCTTTGTAAAACAGGGGGATGAAATGTCAACTTTGCAGCCAATTCAGGCTGGAATGCCACAAGGCAGTGTCTTGGGACCAGTGTTATACTTACTCTTCACTAACGACTTGCCTACCACCGTTGGTACTGAGATTGGAACTTTTGCCGATGATACTGTGGTAATTGCTACAAACGAAAATCACCAGTTAGCATCCAACAAACTCCAGCGAGCGCTAGATAACATTTCCCAGTGGCTTAAAACCTGGAGAATAAAAGCAAATGAGACTAAGTCTTCACAAATAACCTTTACAATGAGAAGGAAAAATTGCCCACCGATACGGCTTAACGATATTTTAATCCCTCAATCTACCCAAGTGAAATATTTAGGAATACACTTTGACACAAAACTAACTTGGAAGCACCATATTTTTACCAAAAGAAAAGCACTTGGCATCAGACTGCGGGAGCTCTACTGGATACTGAACAAAAGTTCAAAGCTTTCCGTGGAAAATAAACTTCTTATCTACAAAGCGATACTCAAACCAATCTGGACATATGGCATGGAACTCTGGGGAACTGCTGCATCTTCAAATCTTAAGATTATTCAACGTTTTCAATCAAAAACCCTTAGATTAATCTTAGATGCTCCTAGATATATAACAAATGAATGTATACATCGCGATCTCAACGTTCCTGTAGTTAAGGATGTTATAAAAAGCCAAGCCAGTAAACACAAAGCAGAATTATAGCAGAAGGAAGAACGTTCACACGCCTCCGCAAACAAACGCCATTGGAACTTTAATGTGTCCGACTTCAACAGACGGATGTGCTACTGAGCTCAGTCCATTCAAGCTCAAAATGGTCTTTTAAGTATTTAGTCACTTTTAAATATTGTTTATTGTCTACTCTGAATGACAGATCGCAATAAAAGAAAATAAAATTAAAAAAAAACAAAAAAAAAAAAACAAAGTCTTGTGGCATTTGTGATCTCAAAGGTTTCTACATCTGACTCAATACCTTTAATGACGATAACAAGGCCTTTCATACTCTTCAGTTGGTATGTGTAATAATTTGTCTTGGTAACGTCGAAATGTTTTGTTATGACCCTTAATTTATTTTTGGTGTTAATTTGTATTTTGGTTTCGTGAATATTGCCCTTGGTTAAAGGAATAAAATAAAAGTATTGTTACCAATCAGATGTACAAGGAGTGTTGGGAGGGCATTTACGAGGGAGATTCAAATTTTTTAGTTGTATGCTAATCAGCTTCCTCTACAAATTCAGCTAGTTCAGCAAATCTTTTCTCAGAAAATATGTTTGTGGATTCCCTATCTTTATTTGTTTATTTTTCACTTCTAAAATTGCCTTTTTGAGGACTTAGTTTACGTTTATATTCACATAACGTTATTATTTTATTTTTTGGACCGATTGTATTCGATATTGCAAGCGTTGCTGCTAAAGATGCAACTTTGGTAAGCTTTTATTGGATGGTCCTATTTTTAGGAGCAACGTGTTTAATGCGTCTATTATCAAATGAGCATTTAGTTTATTTGGTATGCTCTTCATATGTGTTCTCTCTAGGTGAAGATTTTACTTACTCATTTGCACTCGTGGTTATGTATGCAAATAGCAAGTTTGCTGTAAGATTTACTTATTATAAATACTATTAAAATAAAATGAAATTAAGTTTAATTAAATATAAATATAATTAATATTAAATTAAATTAATACAAAATAATAAGTAAATATGTATATTATATTTTATATTGAATAAATAAGTAAAAAGGTAATTATGGTAGTAATTGTGGTAGTTGTGATGAGTTGAATTGTGTTGCGATGTGTTGTGCAATGTAGTGTTCTGTTGTATTGTAGGCTTCACTTTGTGTTAGCATTTGTGGAACACGTTTTTAATAGAATAATAACTGTCTCTGTCAGCACTTTTTTGTTTTGTATATGTATGCACAAAAGCGTACTGATCTTTTGGTTTGTCACTTTTTATTTTGAGGTTTTAATGT
>NC_051846.1:98554452-98557616 GCF_002237135.1 Teleopsis dalmanni | reverse complement strand
TCTTAGGTTTCGATAAGTTTGTATGTAAAGGATATTTTTATTGTAAATAATTTTGTAAACGTTGAATCATTGTATGTTACCTAGCAAAATATATTTGTAAAATAGGGTGAGGTAAATGTTACAGCCATCGAAGTTGACGTTGGCTAATGAAATGTCAAATATAAAATTAAATGTAAAACATGTAAAGTTATATAAATAATTTAGTATGTGAATGAAGGGTGAAGTATTCACATGTCTAATTTACTACTCTAATAATATATATATATATATATATATATATATATATATATTATGATATTATAATATATATACGCTATTGATTTGGAAAAGGACAAAATTAAAGATAGGGGGGAATACGTCGTTAGTTCGGAATTCTGTTTTGATTAAATTGTGAACCTTGCAAAGCTTGACGCTCGCTACTTGATTAGTTATTATATAACTATCATTTGTATTTTCAAAAAATTATTAAACATAACACAGCAGATATTATATATTTTATATATATATATATAAACTATCATTTGTATTCAGAAATATAAACACACACACATATTTATATTTATATATATATATATATATGTCTATATAAAACAACCTACAAAACTTAATATACATATTACTACGCATTTATGTTATGATAATTATAATTACAAAATTTTTTTTTTTTTTGTATTAATTGTAACACTGAAGATGGTCTACATAGTAGACCGAAATATTTGTTAATTAATAAAATATATTACATCAAGTAATAAATGTGATATTTTATTTAATTTAAGATTTGTGTTTTTATACAATAAAAATTATTATATAAAAACAAAATTTAAAACCACGACCTAAAGCCCGGTCAAATTTAAAACAATTATAATTACAATTATTAAATCGTATTTAGATATAAAACTAATTTCTAAAACATTAAACATAAACATAAACTACAGATTAAATTATATTATTTGCATACAAATTGTACACACATACATTGCTTACAATTTTGCATAACTTTACCTTAAAACAAAAACAAAAAGAAGAAATCTATACACATTTACATATAGGAAAACACAAGCAACTAATGCATAAGCGACAACGTTGCATATATTCCAAACGCATAATAGTCAAAAATATAAAATCGACTATAAGCAAGCAATTAAAATGAAAGCAGTTCGCGTTTTTTGCTGTTGCTAATTCATATTCTTATTTCATTTTCTTATGCAATGTATTAGCAATTATGCAAGCAATGCAATTAGCAACAGCAATTCAAACCCTGGTTGCTATTCAAAAACAGTTTAATTTGCGGATCAACCACCAAAATCATTTATCCAATGCAAAGGAGTATTTCAGCAAACGAATTGACTTCTGGAATAATGTTCTCTTCTCGGATGAAATGAAATTTAAGATCTTTCTATCTAATAGCCGCCAAACTGCTTGAAGAAAAGCAAACACCAAACTGGAAAAAAAATAATCCTGTTTCATCTGTGGAACATGATGTTTGTATTATGCACAAAAAATATTATATAACCATCATCAAGAGAAACGGAGCTGAAATCTTGTCTTTACTTGTCACATTCAGCTTCTAATAAAAGTGAATGCGCTGCCACATTCAGCACATAAGAACCAATGCAGAACTTAAGGTAGCACTGCTCGAAGGGTGGCAAAGTTTTGGGCTAAAAACCATACAAGAACTGGTTTGTTTGATGCCAAGGCGACTAGAAGCTGTTATTAAACAAAAGGGTTCGGGCACTAAATATTAATTGTTACCTTAAATATTTCTTTTTAATTTGTGTTTTAATTTTGCTGTGCCAATAATTATGTCCTTCACTGTATAAGTTAGCTTAAATACACATATTTTAATATATTTTTAGCTTTAGTTTTTTTTTGTATTTGTGTTTGGTTGCATACCAACTCGCAATTTAATTACTAAAACAAAGATGTGGGCATAATCTTATTACATATAAAATAATATTATTTGCATACAATTGTACACATATACGAATATTTATGAATTTGCATATCAGTGTTTAATACACAAAACAGTTAAGTACAATAAAACGATCTTTCTGAATTCTACATCAAAAACATAAGAAAGTGTAGAATCAATCAAATAAAAACAATGAATACACCCTTATATGTGTTTCCAAATTTTATCATACATATGTATATGTAAGAACATGCGTATCAACACTAAAAAATAAAAAATCACCTTCCTAAATTTTATTTAAAAAAATCAGCAATGCAAAGGCATAACAAAAAACACAATCAACCAAACAAAAAAAGGGCAAATATATACATACTTGCACATACATATACATATATGAACTTGTTTGTCATAAAATAATATAATAGAATAAAACCGCAATAGAATATACATACATCCAAACAACAAAAAAAGTATATTCATACTGGAAGCATATAGGTTCTTTCGATCACTACAAAAAGCATATATGTATATGTATATAAAAAAATCTTCTGCTTCTAATTTCAAATACTTTTAAAATTATATATAGTTAGTAATTGCTTACCATCCAACTATATTACAAACTCAGTTGAATTTTAAATCCAAATTACAGTTACGTGTAATGGATGGACAAGTTCATTTAATTTTATTCTATTACCCTGTAATTGTAATCGAACTTTGTATATAGTTAATTTCATATTTTTGATTTTATTATGGTATATATTATTTGCAAAATTGAAATTTAATTAGTTTTTTCATTGGTGAATTTGAAATGTAGCGGCAAATATTCACAAAACAACGTACTGTTAAAAGTAAGATTTGAAATGAAGATACCATCGCAATATCAAGGAAAGAGCACTTTGTTAGATTTGTAAAGATATATGAGTGTATATTGATGCTTCGATAATAATTAACCTAAACGATCATACAGAATTTGTAATATTTATAAGAAGCGATCATTGCCTTAGAGAAGTTATTTGATCATGTTTATTCTTCAATTGATATCCAAAATCAAGGCACCGTCGCCAAACGCTGTAGTGGTAGACGAAATAAAACAGTAACACCACCTGAAATGGTTCCAAAAGTGAAGGCTCGATCTAAATGATTCCGCGTCGCAAGTTAAGGTTTACACGTTGCAAAAGGCACAGGATCTTATATGGTCGCTTGAATAGGTATAATTTAATCGCTTAACTCTGTAGTTTCTCTACCATTCTTC
>NC_051846.1:98476036-98554352 GCF_002237135.1 Teleopsis dalmanni | reverse complement strand
TCAGTTGTTTTATCTATCGGTACGTATTTTGGAGTTTCAACAGGATGATTGTCAATTCGTTGAGGAATATATTCTTCAACCTCGTTGTGAATATTTACAAAGGCTTCCCAAATCTGGGAGATGTTACTCGCTTCCTTTAGAGACATACAAAATTGATGTATGATGTTTATATATATTGAATAGAATATATTAAATGGATATGTTAAGAAAAAAAATACGAGTCTTCCCTTGGGTAAATGGCTCGACTTCGATTAAGTTTGATTGGCCAGGATCGCCATGTAATAATAAATTTATTTGTTTATATATTTCTTATTTTTAATCCTAGATTGTTACAGGATTTTTAGGAATCAGATTTTATTATTCCGTTAATATTAAATTCATTTTAGTGTTATTTATTATCCTGGGCTTCTACAAGATTTGTGAAGAGATTCCAGACGAAGTTATAAATTTCTTCTCTTTAAAATTAGCAGGAAGAAATCTGCCATTAATTAGGCATACTAAATGCCGAGACATAAATAAATGTAAGAATTGGTTTTAAGCTTCATCAGCTCAGTATTAATGCTGAATTTTATTATTGAATTCTTAAACTATTTATACAAATATTTTACTATAATGTACAATAATTTTTCTTAATCTGTATATAATTACGCTAACAAAAAAGTTTTTGTTCCCTTTTTAACTCTGTTGCCGTTGACATATATGGATAAATTTTATACCGTTGGAAAGGTGAAGACGTGCAGAAGTTCACAACGTTATTTTTTTGCATGTACATTAATGGAAACATAGGTAAAAATGCGTTAGCGCAAATTTAGCGACTACAGCAACGAAATACATGTGGTTTTAAATGTTTTTTGTTTTTGTAGCGAATTGTGTATTGTTTACGGTAGATTTATGTGTGCTATTTTTTTCCACTTTTAATTGTGTTTGGACTTTCCATGTTGCAAAACTGAATTCTGTTACAATCACATTTTTAATGCACATTAAATTTCATGTACTGTTTGTGAAAAAAAAAACACAATGAAGTGGAAATACACTTTGGTATCATTCGTTTTATTTTGGTGAGTTTGAAATTTTTAGATTAATTTCAAGTGCATTGTGTGATAGTTAAATTTTTTACCATTTTTTTTTTCAAGGTTAATTAGTTGGTTGAATCGACAGTAACAACACTTCAATTCGAGAGATAATTTCTTCGCATGATTTGACGATATCCCATTGCTTTCTTTATTATTGGTGAGTTTATTTTTTTCTTTACTTTCAATTTGTGAAGAAAATTGTGAACGTAATTTGTATTTCTGGTAGCTGATATTTATTACTAATCAGTAGGAAACAAAGAAATAGAGAAAATATGCAATTGATAAGAACACGAAATGTAATTCATACTAAAAATTTAAATTTAATTCAAATTGATAATAATGTTGATAATAATTCAGTTCCTTTGCGAAGTTTGTTCAAATGTGCATTGTTTGAAATACCGCCTAATTTTGATTCCCTTCATATTGGTTCTATGAACTTGTGTTGTGGTTCCGAGTAGATGTTGTTGCTTCCTCTTTAACCAAACAATATACACCTAGTTGAGGATGTTGAGGTGATGGTGATGATGATATAGTCCTCCCAGAAAACCCGTAAAAATAATACCCTGTTCTTTAGTTATACAATGACACAATTACTTTATTTATTTCAATATATATCCGCGCTACTACGCTTCACTTTTCACTTTTTACACTCTCCAGTTCAAATTTTGAACTCGTCTTATATACCTAAACTTGATGCAAAAATCCAATATATGACCTAGTTACTTTATTGGGTTTTTCCCATAGTTGTATAATTTATTTTGCTAAATTCGCAAAGTTTTATTATTACAAGAATGCTCCACATATTTTTGCAATTCTTCCGTATTCAATAGGGGTATTCACTCTCTCTTGCAAACTCATTGCAAGGTGCACGAAATGCACAGATTGTACGAGAATGCAAATAACAACAAAATACACGCACAAAATTTCGTGCAATTGCGTGCAATCTTCCAATGCTGAAACCTATGTATATTTGCTTGCAAAAAAACAGAAATGGCAGAAATCAGCTGTTTTGACATTTGTTGTTTCTCATTTTTAAATTTGAATTTGGTAGCGAAAGGTAAGTTTGTTAATATATTATACAAATTTTGATTATTTAAAATTTTTGCGATGTATTTTTAGATAAAAATGGAGGACGGAGCACCAGCTAATAAAAAAAAAAGGTTGCAGCCACACAAGAAGTGGACGGAGCGAGAAGTGCTCCAAATAATAGAATTTCTGCAGGAGGAAGCAGAATTTGAGGTTAATTCCTGTTTTTATTTGTATAACTCTTAATTAATTTTTATTTTTAATTTTACAGACTCCAACTGCACAATTTTTTTATAAAAAATTTTTAGAAAAGACTCAGTTGGATGCAACGTGGGACCTTGTACGGTGGAAGGTACGGCATCTAAAGGCGCAGTATCGAAAAGCGAACGACTGGCTTGCCGCAACTGGCGCAGGACTGTTAAATGAATCGGACGGCAGTACTATTGACGGTTAGTAAAATTTCGAGATATGTTAATCTATGGCTATGCATGCGTTTCGTTCAATGATTTAAAACGATGTGGCCATTAATTAAGTTTTCACAAATATAATATTATATACATATACATTTGTGAATTAATTTATCTATTTATCAATTTCAGCGAAACTTACGAAAATGTGTCCACACTTTGAACTTTTGAATGAAGTGTTTGGACGCATGTCTAATTTTGAGCCGCTTGTAATATGTACGGACACATTGCTAGAGCCACCAGTTAGTTCTGCGCTAGGAGACGAAGTTCATTTTATTGAATCGTCTGCAGATAACGCATCATCCAGCTCTGCGCCGAAAGTCGTGCGTTCTGCCGTGCAAAGCCCCACTACCCCACTCGCATCCCCTAAAATTGCTAAAAAAGGTTCAAATTCTGCCATAAGCCAGCTAGCTGCTGTACAAAGAGAAAAACTCGTATTTGAGGAAAAAACGTTAGATTTCGAAAAAATAAAACACGAGACATATAGCAAAATTGAGGAGCGGAAAATTGCTATTGAAGAAAAAAAAATTGAAATGGAAGATAAGTGGAGGGATAGGGACATGGAATTGAAACGATTGGAACTGGAAATGAAAGAAAGAATTGCAAAATATGAAATCGATAAAAAATATAACAAATAACTATTTTTATTATACTAATTATTTTTATATTATATAATATATATATACGTTTTTAAACATTATTATTGTTTTGAAATAAACCTACTGGAAAAAAAGTAATGTCGCAATTGACTTCTTAATTATATATTTAATATATATGTAAAATTATAAGCGTTTTTATAATTGGGTTTTGTGATCTTTATTTGAATTTCTTTAATTTATACAATTGAATTTATACAATTTCGGTTATTGATTGTTTAATTACTTTTTTGTGTGTACCCGTGTGTTGACACGTTCGCGATCGAAAATCAAGAGACAGAATCAAATCAACGGAGTTTACTTGCAGCCAAAAAATATAACAAAAAATTGCTCATCTCGAGCGCAAAAAACAAAAGGCAATAAAAACAAGAATTAGAACCGTTGGTTTGATTACATCTTATACAGGGTTAGTTAGATAAATTAATTAACCATATATTAACCATATAAAATATTATATATGAATTATATAATATATTAATTATAATAATTTAATTATACAATATATGATTTACAATAGATTAAAATATAATAAAATATAATATATAAATCATATAACACATCAATTATAATAATTCTACAGAATCTTACAATATTAACAATTTGACTTTAACCGCTCTAACAATATATACATATATGTATGTTTTCTATATTTGTATTCGTGAATTATTGATTGCCGAACATTAAATTATACAAAAATTTCCGCTTCGAAGCTCCTTCATTGGTTCTCTGACTAGCCTCATTCTGCATAAGCTCATCAGATTCTTCGTCGTTGTCATGTACGTAATCCACGTGTTCCGTATCATCACATGAAGGTCGCAAAATGTTGTGCAATATGCAACAAACAAGGAACCAATTTGAACAAAAATTATGACTTGTATCATTCTGAATACGGATTCTTAACTCCTTAAGACTACCGAAGCGTTCCTTCAGAAGTCCAAAACAATGTTCAATCCTTACACGAAATCTGCTATGGCGTAAGTTAAAAGTTTTACGTTTGGAGTAGTCAAGCTGTTGGGAGTTTGACCGAAACGGAGTTATAAGAGGTTTAAGTAATGGATAAGCAGAATCGCCTGCTAACCATTGTTCCGAAGAAAATAAAGAATTTTCTTGGATGCATAGAGCGCTTCTACGAAACATGCGAGCATCATGTGCACTTCCATAGTGACCAACTGCGACATGTCGAATCTTCAGCTGATAGTCACATACGACTTGTGCTTTTATTGAATACACTCTATTTTTTGAAAAATAGGATGTATGGTTAACCACTGGTGCTTCGGCAAGTTTTATTTCAGTACCGTCAATATATCCAATGCAATGTGGAAGCTCATGATAGGTTTTCTCCACTATATCTTGTCGTTCAGCTACATCTGGCCACGTTATAAATTTGGTTTGCAGCTCCAATATGGAGCGAAAGACTCTTCGGGTTATCTTATAAATTGTTTCCCCATCTCCAACACCAAATAATGTAGCGACTTTACGAATAGCCGCATTTTCGCCTGATGAACCCAAACGATATAAAACAATAGCAAGTTGAAGATCGAGCGGGAATTGTTGAATTGAATGTGAATTAGTGAACTCCGCGCTAGTGTTTATTAGTGAGAGTATTAAGGAAAATTCGTTCCAATTTACTCTAAGCATCTGACGAAAACGGCCTTCATCAAATTCTTGAAGAATGGTAGATCTCCATTGAATAGATTTGGGTACGGGTTGGTGATTTCCGTGATGGTTTACTAAAGTAAACAAAAGGTCTTCATTTAATTGCTCCATCACTTCCCAGTAATTTGCATCATCTAACAAATAGAAACTATACAGTAGTGAAAACTACATTAACAACATGTTAATACCTTCAATCAAAATATTAAAAGCACTATTTTCAATTAAAAAATCTATACATTTTTGTATTTCACTTGTTCGCGGCATTGTTATACTTTTATTTTTCTTTGCTCAATGTGAATCGACTGCAAAAACAGCTGATTCATTTTGATGATACAATTCTGCAACAGAGGTGTTCTCGCAGTCTTGCAGTTTTTGCATAGCATTCTTGCATTTCGTGCTCCCTGCAATGAGTTTACAAGAGAGAGTGAATACCCCTAATATTTTCAAAGTCACTTACATCATGACACCAATTACTAATCAAATACCAAAAACCAGCATTTCTTATCGTCGAACTGACGGTCTGATGCTTTGGTTCTAGTCAATAACTGCCCAGATGCAAACAATCTTGCCTATTTTTAGGAAAATATACGATCAACTAAAATCGTACACAAATAAAAATATTACACGTATTTCACAGAGAAATTGCAAAACGTAAAGTTAAATGGACTAATTATTTAACTCATAACATTCCTTCCCCCTATGAAGAACATTGTGGCACACAATGTTACATATCTAACGGTCTATATTAAACTTGCATCAAATTTAAGTTCACATTAAATATTTGTGATTGTTCTTAAAATTATAAAATATTTATAATTATTACTCTACAATAGTTATATTTTATCACTAATCAAAAATTTACATGTTTTAAGTTTACAATAAAAAAAAAATATTATGTGTACCAAGAAGAATTTTTCTTAGAGAAACTAAACCGAAAAATAGACGACAAAAAAAAACACGTTGGTTTTTATTTCGGGTTTGATCAAGACTGATCGTTTTTTATTAAAAACTTACATTGTGCAACAGGGTTGCCAATAATACAAAAACTTTCGTTATTTTGTATTGTTACCCAACATCCCGGCCTCCTTGAAAGGACTTTCAATAGGTAAAATGGCTAGTTTGTGGATAGGTCTGCGAATGATGCCCTTTGAGGTACGTACGTCAACTACTCTGACATGCTCGTCCTTGCCTGGTATGACCTTCAGAACTCTTCCGAGTTGCCAATGTAGTGGAGGCACATTGTCTTCATGAATTGACACCATTGCATTGGGCATGATATTTGGTATTTCACAGGTCCATTTTGTGCGCATCTGTAGCTCATTTATGTATTCATGAGACCACCGCTTCCAAAATGATTGTTTCAAACCGATGATGAGGGACTACTTGTCGAGCATGTTAGTATTAGCAGATTCCGTCCGCTCCGGTAACGCCTTTAGAGAGCACCCAATCAAAAAATGGGCAGGAGTCAATGCTTCGTAGTCGCTAGGATCCGGCGAAAGTGGTGTCAATGGTCGAGAGTTGAGAATAGCTTCTATCTCGGTTGTTACTGTTGACAGCTCCTCAAATGTTAACTTAGTAGTCATCAAACTTCTATATAAGTGCCCTTTTGCGGATTTAACTGCAGCCTTCCAAAGACCGTCAAAATGAGGTGCCCTGGGAGGAATAAAATGAAAATTAATGAATTCAGACGCGCAGTACTGAATGATAGACGATTGGGTTATTTTATTAAACAAGAATGACTTTAGTTCTGTCAATTGATTCGAAGCCCCAACAAAATTGGTTGCATTATCGCAAAATATATCACTTGGTAAGCCTCTCCTGCCAATCATTCTTTTTAATGCTGCAATGAACGCGTCTGTTGACAAACTTGATACAACTTCGATGTGTACTGCTTTTGTTGCCATACAAATAAAAATGGCGATATAAGTTTTGTATGGAGGCTTCCCTCTTATACGTAAATACGTGTTGAATGGTCCACAAAAATCTATACCACAGCGCGCAAACGGCCGTGACGGTGTGAGACGTTCTACCGGTAAATTGCCCATCATCTGTTGCAATAGTTTTGGCTTATAATGCACGCAGTGAACACATTGTCTGACTACTCTTCGAGCAACTTCTCTGGCGTTTATAATCCAAAACTCTAAACGAATGAGTGCCACTAGTGCCTTAGGTCCAGCATGATAATTCTTACGATGCAAGTAACGAACATAACGTATGACGAATTCAGATTTGCTAGTTTGCTAGGCAGCAAGATAGGATGTTTACGTTATTTTGCAAGATCAGCCAATTCTAATCGTCCACCATCCTTTATCAGCTTATACCCACCGGTATCTTCAATAAATGGGTTGAGGTATTTTAATGAACCTTTTGTTATAGATCCTCGATTCAATAAATAAATATCTTCAGCAAAGTACTGTGCTTGTATATTTAAAATGATGCATCGAAAGGCGTAGTCTAATTCTTCATGAGTAAGGACTTCTGTAAAGACATTGCGGTTGAACTTCTTCTTATAATGATGATACCAACGAAACAACCAAGCCAGTACACGAACAGCCGTTGTATGTGAGCTATACTTATCAATAATATCTATGACATAATTGGTTGATACAGTTACCTTGAATGCTGCTTTTCGTTTTTCCTTATTGACTTCTTCAAAATCCAAGTTGTCGTTTTTGTTTGCAGGCCACTTATACATCTCTTGACGAAGAAATGAAGGTCCTTTAAACCAAATAGAATTAGTGAGATCCTTAACAGTGCTGCCTCTTGACACAATGTCTGCTGGATTACAATTTGTGTGGACATATCTCCAATGTGAACCTGCGGTGAGGTCTTGAATCTCAGAAACTCTATTGCCTACGAAGGCAGACAGTGTGGCCGAATGCATTTTGAGCCAATGTAATTCGATTTGGGAATCAGACCATAGATAGACGACCGTATCAAACTTTTCGAAGAGCGATTTAATTTTGTTGTAAAGTCTTGCAAGTAGCAGTGCTCCACAAAGTTCTAATTTTGGAAGCGATTGTTTTTTTAGCGGAGCTACTCTAGATTTGGCTACTTATAGTTGAACCTCTATGAGGTTGGAATCATCTGTGACGCGAATGTAACTGCGGCAACCATATGCGCGAATCGATGCATCGCAGAACCCATGGAGCTGAATTGCTTTTGCTTTTGGTTTTAGACAGTACCTTGGAATGGTAATGGTGTTCAATGATGACAAATCGTGACAAAGCCTTTCCCATGCTGAATGTAAATTTTGAGGAATGGATTCGTCCCAATCCAATTTAAGCAGCCATAGCTCTTGCAATAATATTTTAGTTGATATGGTTATTGGAGCTAATAGTCCTAATGGGTCGAATAGTGACGACGCAATTGATAAAATAGTTCTTTTTGCGATGCGGCTGATAGAGTTTGATTTAACATTAAATGAAGGAATAAATACATCCTTATCTTGATCCCATTACAGTCCCAATGTGCTGGTAATAACATCCGAACCTATATTGAGATCTTTGATAGTAGTGTCATCTCTAAAAGCTTGATGATTTGAGTGCCATTTAGCTAATTCGAAACCTCCCTGTTTTAGAAGCTCTTCCAATTCGTATTTTATTTGATGTAACTCAGAAAGAGAATCTGCACCATGCAATAAGTCATCAACATAAAACGAAGATTTGATTACTTCAGCTGCAATCTTGAATTGATTCACATATTGATGCGCTATATACAATAGGCAACGAATGGCAAGGTACGGTGCAGCAGCTGTTCCATATGTAACTGTGTTGAGCTGGAAAGTACGAATATTGGTAGATGGTGAACTTCTCCAAAGAATGTACTGAAATTTTCTATTTTCAGGATCAATCAGAATTTGCCTATACATCTTCACTATGTCAGCAGTAAGAGCGAATCGAAATAAGCGAAAACGTAACAAGAGGATGACCAATTCAGTTTGCAGAGTAGGTCCAATCATCAAAATATCATTGAGAGATTTCTGAGAAGAGGTTCGACATGATGCGTCGAATACGACTCTTAATTTCGTCGAGGTGCTGGTTGGCTTCAATACGCAATGATGCGGAATGTAATAATGAGGTTCATCAATATTTGGATCTTTTACCTCAATCATGTGACCAAGGTTTTGATATTCTTCCATAAAGGCAACATATTGCGTTTTGAGCTCAGGCGACCGTGACAATCGATTTTCTTGTACAATAAATCTGCGCAACGCTGTACCGTATGAACTGCCTAAACACTGAGGACTATCCTTAAATGGCAACCTTACCATAACTCTACCTGCATTTGTTCTGCATACTGTTTCTGAAAACAAATGATCACAAACTTGTTGTTCACTAGTCCAAGCATGTGGAGTGATCGAGACTTCTTCTAGCTTCCATAAACGTTCTAACTTTTCCTCGACAGAGTCAATTGATGAAAGGAGACAAGTTGAATTATTAACGCATTGTGAAACATCATATCTACCTGAAACAATCCAGCCCAAAATAGTTTTCTGTAACGTTGGTAATCCTAATCCAAGTTTAATCTGGCCTACTGACAGGACACTAAAAAAGCTTTCAGTGCCAAGCAGTAAATCAATACGGGTTGATTTGTAAAATTGTTCGTCAGCAAGGTTAATATTTGGTGGTACGTACCAAGTTGAGATGTTTATTTCAGAATCTGGTTGATACGCAATATGTGATGTTATACAGAATGTCAATGGAAGTTGAAAAGCCGTGAATCGAGATTTGATAGTAGTTGATACCTTTGATGTAATTCTTGTCGATGAATTTCCGATGCTGTTAATTTCAATATTATGCTTGGCCATGGGTATGCGAAGTTTTTGAGCGAAATCATTAGTGATGAAGTTCACCTGTGAACACGAATCTAGTAACGCCCTACCCAATTGATAGCATCCAGATGCATCCTGTATTAGAACTAGCGGTGTAGCTAAGATGACATTACTTGTCGATGACTTCTCTAAATGTGTATGCGTCACAGCATCTCTAGAAGTAGTAGCTACAGCTGACACCATTGATGACTGTGGAGTAGGATGAACTGAGTTGAAAGGTGTTGTAGCATTGAAGGTGTTGCTACGATGTTACAAGGTGTGATGTTGATCTGAACAAATCTTACAACTATAAGTTGATGGACAGTTAGAACGTTGATGTCCTTTTGATAAACAATTGATGCACAGTGTGAATCGCTTTACAGTGTCAAAACGTTGTGCAGTTGATAAACTTTCAAACCGTTCACAGCCATTGAGCTTGTGATTCGCACTTGAACAAAATATACAAGAAGATTTAGTGCAAGAAAAAGCATAATCTTTGTGAGATTTTTTTATTTTTGACAATTTATCATTGGTGTGCACATCTGATACACAAGGAGACGTTTTATCCAGAGATTGAAGATATTGACAATGTCTCTCTAAAACGGCACTACAATCGTTCCAACATGGCAACCTTTTGAAATCCAACGATTCCTTCCACTTTCTTCTCGTCCCTTCGTCACACTTTTGCATCACAATATGAATCAACATTGCTTGTGCAATGTCACGTTCCGAACCCAATGATAGCAGTGAACTATAAATTGTTGACGCAGTATCGATTAAACTTCGCAATTTATCACCTTCTGGTTTGGACGTACCAGGAAGATCGAAAAGGGCTGATACGTTTTCCATAAAAATAAGCGTTGGATTGTCATATCTATCCTTCAATCTATTTAAAGCCTTTGAATAATTTTCATTTGTGACTTGAAACGCGTTGACCGTTTCTAACGATGGGCCATGCAGACAAGTCAGCAAATAATTAAACTTTTCCAGATTAGATAAAGTTGATTCTCGATCAATGATTTGGGTAAATGTCGTTATAAAATTCTTGAATTCGGAATATTTACCATTGAATGAAGGTAATTGTAACGGTGGTAGTTTCGATGTTGATTGGTGGATGGTGATGTTACCATCAGATATTGATGTATTGTGGAACTCGTCTCCCAACTGCGATTGAATAGCCATCTTTGCATTGATGTAAAGCTCCTCCAAATCTGATCGGCAATTATCTTCTGGATCTAAGGCCTCGATGCTCGATTGCGTGGTCAATATCTGTTTGAAGTAAGCCTCTAATATCGCTAAGCGACATTTTAGTTCAGCATGTGGAAGTACATTTCCCTCATTCCTTGCGGATTCAATATAATTCTTAATTCGTGTCATGCTTTTTTTAGTGTTGGCTCTTTGCTGCTTTAATTTTTCTGCCATTGTGACGTAAAAATATAATGTACAAAATAAATGCACCAAATACAGCAACAACTCGTTAAGTAAATGATAATTGAAAATTGACGATGATCGCAGTAGCAGCAACAGTATAAGAACTCCAAACAAATGCAGCAAGCAGCGACAGACTAACTGCAAAGAACCGTAAAACAAACGGCAATAAACTATAAAGCGAGTCGGCGACGATGGCCTTGAATTAAACACGAGATTTAATTTAAATATAATTATATGGAGCACAAGAACCGTAGAACAAACGGCAGTAACAATGCAACAAAATGGCGACGACGACCTGAAAATGATACAAGAACCGTAAAACGAACGGCAGCTACAAAGCAACAAAACGGCGACGACGGCCCGAAAATGAGACTGTTCTAGTTTTTATTATTAAATATACAATATATATTATGTATTTAATATATATTAAATATATCACTTTCAAATGCCTAATTATACTTTGTCAAGTATCTATCGTGCCCCACGTTTGGCGCCAAAAAATGTACCAAGAAGAATTTTTCTTAGTGAAACTAACCGAAAAATAGACGACAAAAAAACACGTTGGTTTTTACTTCGAGTTTGATCAAGACTGATCGTTTTTTATTAAAAACTTACATTGTGCAACAGGGTTGCCAATAATACAAAAACTTTCGTTATTTTGTATTGTTACCCAACACATAGTATTTTTTTTTGTTATTATTTTATCAATTACACAATATAAATTGTTTAAAAATTTTTCAATTTCTTCCATATTATTATAAAATTGAAATTTTAATAAATTTTCTAAAACTTCAACGGATTCATTAATATTATGATAATAATTTGATACATTTGTTATAGAAGCATTAAATATTAAATTTTGTCGTTCTACAGTACTTAAATACAAATATAATTCATTAAAATTTAAATTATTAATATAATTATGAATTATTCTAATACAATTTTTAATTAAAATAGAATTAATATCCCAGAAACGAAATTCAGATTCTAAACAAACTGACGTATTTAATATGTGCTGAATTGGTGCTGTAGGATGTTGCTTTAAGAAATTTATTATTTTGTCTCCCTTTCCTCTTTTTTTGTGCCGGGAATGTTGTTGATCTGTTTCGAAGCAGCTAGTAACAGTTTCATTACTAATTGATAATTGGGATCCAACGGAAATTGTAGAATGAACGTCGATCTGTAGTTGGCTTCCTTCCACCATTCCGTTTTCGGCTTCTTGCAAATCTTGGAAAAATCGAACAAATCCAACTTCACTACCTGGAAACCACGTTCTCCCGGCGAAGTTTACGTACAAGTACACCCTTTCATCTTTTTGCAAATAGACTGCGAGATAGAGCCAATGCTCGATCGAAAACTTTCAGCTGAAAAAGACCCGTCGAGCAAATCTTCTATTGATTTGTTGTCGTTCGAGATATTTGGTAAATGACATATGCAGGAATTGTTGGAATAATTGCAGTGGTGGACAACGTGGATATGGTCTCCATGGTGCGAGATGAGCAAGATGGTCCCTGAAAATTTTCTGCATAACTGTTCAGGATCCAATCCGATGTTTCTATAGTTATGGTCGCTTCGGTAAATATCGTGGACGATTCGAGACCTAAGAGACTTTGTACTAAATACGTTAAAGAGCACTTTCCTAATTCTTTCTTTTGGTCCATCATTATTTTCTGAATTGATTGAGTGTAACCCATCAATGTATAAATAACTCTTTTCGCTTCGTATTGTTTCGCCTTCAGTGCCAAAGGGATCATCATTTCCAATGTTGTCACACAATGAAGTAGGTAATCCGGTGTCCACATCGCCAAAATCATTGATAGAATCAAGATATGACTGCAATTCGTTGATAAGACTTGAGCTTTCTTGATCTCCTCTTCCGCATTCACTTTTATTTTCTTCAAGGGTTTCTCTTCTTTTTCTTCCCGTTTCCTCTTCTTCGTCTCCTTCATTATAGTTGTTTTCACTTCTGGTGTGTTCGGAAGAACTTGTATCTCCGTCAGAAAAGGTTGTCCACAAGTGATCTCTTCCTCGTTTTCGCTTCCTGTATGATTCGGAGTTGCATCGTCCAAAATTAACGGTTCTCTTAACAATGTTTTTTTCGACATCGACATGTTCCGGTGAATATGTGTAACTGCAAACGCTAGAATTACTATTGTCTTCGTCACTATTAAATGACATTTAACAATTCTATAAAACTTTTACAACTTTTATACTAAAATTTTACGTAATTATTATTATTGTAAATTAATTAATATTAATTTAATACTTGAAATCTAAAAATCAACACTTAAGATTTGAATTTGCGTTGGTAAAGATAATAACACATATTGACGACGACGACGACAGATTCGGTGATTTCTTTATGTTTACTGCTTTTTCTGTTTAAAATGGATTAAGTTTGTTAATATTAAAGGCATTATGACGTTTTTAGCTAAACCACCACGTCATTTACAATGTAGAAAAAACAACTATTTTCCAGGAAAAAGTTGTCAGTATTTAAAATCCTAATATGCCCATAATTATTTTCAGTCAAATTTAATACTTATTTTGGTATTTTAGTTTTAAGAACTTAAATATAAGAGATAATATATTGAAATAAAATGAATTTTTATCCAAATTAAGCATTTTATCGAAAAAAATGATTGTTAATTAAAAATTGAGTCACTAACGGGGTGAAAATAATGCTAAAGCTATGCTTGCTGTGCTAATAATAATCGTGACTGTATGTATTCAAGGCTTTATTTTGGTTTGTAGTTTGTTTAAGGTGTTTCTCATTTAAAAATTTTTTTTTTCTGATAAAATTTTATTTGTTTTGCAAATTTCTATAAACAAGAAACTTTCTTATTATTGTCTAAACCTTTCTCAACCAAAATAGTACATTTCTGTTCAGTGGCTGTTAAGTTGGAATACTGTTCAAACTTTTGTAGATTTATATCTTATTTTGTGATTTACGACATCTTTTAATAACGATATTAAAATTTGTTTCTAAAAACAATGAAGGAATAGCAGTTGATGATTATTTATAAAATTTTAAGTACGTGCCATTATAGACTGCATATGAGCATTATAGACTTGTGTTCTACTTTGAAAGCTTTTAGCCAAGATTCTCTATAAGTACCGAAATGGAAAAAATCTACGAGTTCCAAAGTTGCTGGAACAAAACTGAATGCAGCACTCTTTTCCCTCTTTTTCAAAATTAAATTGGATACATTTGTTTCTTTAAGATTATGACCTAATTTATAATACTATTATAAAATAAATATCAAGAATAATGCTAATTCGTCCGTCACTTCTCTATGGTTGTGTGGCGTTTAGCTTCAAACACTACTATTTACCAGCTAGAAATTGCACAAAGCCAGCCTCTGTGAAGATTGTGCAAAGTTCCATGGTATCCGTGGTACATTAGGACGAACTACATCCTCAGGGACATAAAGATTGATCCGATCAAAAAATATCTGAAGGATAGAGCCCTGAAATTATTTACGAAAACTGACAGACTTACCAACACTGCGTTATCAAATCTCAAAATGGTTACAGGCTCCTCGGGGAGATTTGCAAATCTGAGGTCAATCAAGCCAGTATAAAATTTTAGCAAAAACCAAATTTAGAATAATTTGGAAACACACATAGCCAATCATATATTTAAAAAAGACATGCACAAAAAATATTCTGTAAGTGTACCATAACAAAGAAGAATAAAAAAGTACTTGTCTATCCGGTCCATACATAAAAAACTTTACTTCGTCTTTGGCTCACTTTTTATACATGAATAAGCAAAGTATGCATTTGCTCTAATATCAGAATTTTTTTTACTTAGTTTTGGCTAAGCAAAATATATTGTGTAAGATATTGGTTTTATTGGTGACTACTAGTATTGATCATAACATACATGAAATAAGTCGATTATTTATACGTGTGAACAGACATGATTATCACATTGCCTGTATCCACGGTTGCCACATGTGGTGCTTTAGCACCAAAATTGATACTTTTTTCTCGTATGGTACTCTGGCACTCGTTTTTAGAAAACGGTACTTTTTTGAATAGCGAACTGTTTTGTACATAAAATGGTACTTTTTTGAAGCGCGAACTTAATTATATAAGTTAACAAACAAAATTTAAAAATAGATAAGTAGCCTCTCTGAAAGTGCGGGTGGATCTATCATCTTTGCTTTGCAGGTGCATAGGCGCAACATGAGTAGAGCTTATTATTACGATTAGTATTAATTAAGAAGCGATAAAACAAAGAGCTACAAAAAATAATATTTTTTTATTTAATTTATATAATATTGCCACACCTACCCTCCCAAATAAAACCAAATAATAGTGTGTAATATATTTCTATGTTTTTAGATGACACCTTTTTAGAATTTATGATATTTTTACAGATGGAAAACACACTTAATTTTCTATAGGTTTGTTACAGACCTTCTTGATTTCGCTTATATTCTCTAAAAGTAAAATTAATGTTGCATATTTTTAGAGCAATTGTACGATCAACTTAGAACGTATGAACGTAAATCTTGAACAGTAACAAATACTGTATTTCATGGGCGAGGAACATCATTAAAAAAAAAATTAATAAAATCAAGTCAGTATTTTTACACATAACAGTACAAAGATGTAAAGTGAGTTGATGCAATAGAAAGTTCAATAAAATTGTGACTTTTAGAACGATAATAAGTTTTATTGAATACAAAATAAACGTTAGCAATTCGGAAATACATAAATACAACACAACACAATATCAGCAACAATGTGTAAGTGTGAAAGGAACTCATTTGGATATTTGGATAATTTTTGTTTATTTAAAATATAGTTTTCTTGTTATATTTTCTTCGAATACAAAAAAAAACAGAACTGGCCACATCAATAGTTAAATTTGGTTCATGTTTTTTTTTTGTTTTGTTATAATAATCAGCATAAATAGTAAAGCTACCCAGAAGCACGAATGACGTCATTGCGGTCTAATTTTGTTTTCTTTAATTATTAAGTTGTTTACAAGAAGAAAAAATGAATAATATTTTTATATTATTGGTGTGCCATATATTCTTGTTGAAATATGTATGCATAAATATAATTATCCATAAATTGCCATAAATGATATTTTCTTTTTTATGCTGTTTTGTTTTGTTTATAGAGTTTTTTTTGTATGATCAATAATTTATTGTTTTTTATATAAGTAATTTAATTTTTTTGCATAACATTCGTATAATATTCGAATGAATTTTTAAGTAATAATTATTTTTTTTCTTGAGTTCAGTCTTTTTGTTTAATTATCTTATAGTTATAATCATTATTGCATTTTTTTAATAATTATAATAAAGAATTATGAAATACGTACATTAAATTTTTTTTCTTTCTTCTTTATTTACCTTTATTTCTCTTTATTTTTACACAAGAAAAAAATGTAAGTAAGGATCAGTAGGCAGTAAAATAATCATGTCAGAATAGATTGTTGATAATGCTGGTACTAGTGTCCTAATAACAGACAGAGATAAATGTAGTGTTACGATAAATAATTTTGAGTCACATCATAACTTATAGGCAAAAAGGAAGGGCAGACTCAACTGGATTATGCTGACAGGGGGTTAGGTTAGTAATTTTTGTGTAATATTGGTTTAGGTCTTATTTGAAAGAAATAGCAAGATCATTTTTATCTTGATTTATGTCCGGTGTGTGCTGCTGTAGCAAGAAATGCCCTCCAATGATGTTGTAAGTAATCATCTACTGGCACAACTGCTAATCATTTCTACGTAGAATTTGCTGGAAATAGTGTTTTAATTTTTATTCTATTGCGTCAGTTTAAAGTTAGAGATGATTCTTCAGCCACCAGCGATATCTTTTATTTTAGTCTGGATGATCCTCTATACGGAGGTTTTTAAAAAACTTTCGAAGCAAGATACCATTATTGAGTTTCTATATTAGGCCTTTTCTTTTGTAAGCATATTACAAAAGAACAACTGCTTATTTTAAAAATAACATATGAAACAACAACAATGCTGGTTTATATAGTCCAACCTTTTCAAAATTGCTTAACTAATAAGCAGATCAAATCACATGGTTGCCAACACTAAAAATTCGTCAACGAATGATTTCTTTAATTATTCGTATTTCGTCTCGTCATTATTCGTAATAAATACGTTATTTTCTATTTATTATTTTACTGCTAAAATACATGACAATTCATATTTTATTCACAATCAAGTAAAAAAAAAATATTCTCACTAATAATTGCAAAGATTTATTATTTATTTCCGAAATTTCAACTTTGAATTTTATTACGTATTTTGCACATATAAGCTGAACAAAATCTCCACTTTGTCCAGAGTTGCCATCGAAAGTAGTGCTTGTTTTTACTAAAATAAAAAAGAAGCAATTGTATAAAAAATTATTAATTTAATTATTAATTTATATTCACCACTTAATATTAAATCACACAATATGTAGCAATCATACATTCTGCTCAGAAAGTACTTGGGTTCAGAGACAGAGTTTTGATTGATAGGACAAAGAAATGTAGTTTTAAAATATTATATTAAATACTTTATTTAACCCAAAAAAAAAGGAAAATGTGCCAAATAAAATACATTTATAGTTGAAATAAATCTCTACGTACATAAAAAAAAGAAATATTTTTGTAGTTTGAAAAAAATATTTTTGACCGAGATCGAAGAAATTATTATTCCCGCGCGTATTTATATTATAGCGGCGGTGAACTTATTAATATATTAACATATATTAACATAGAGCTTTTTGCGTTCACATTAGGCCTTTTCGGTGGCTCGCAAGTACGGCAAAAAATGCATGTTGGCCTATGTTGGCCACGCGAGTCATTGGCATCACTGTTGCAATTTGTCAAATGTTTTGTTTTGACAAACAGCAAATCTTGTATATGTGCATATAAATTAAATATATTTTTATAAAAATATTATAAAATTAAAATGAACAAGGAATTAAAAGGAATGGTAAGAATATTGGAAATTTAAAAATAAAACACTAAGATAAATAAATTTTTGTAGGTACTGTCGATGTTGGGAGAAGAAAGCAACGTTTTACTTGCGTGTATTTCTATAAAAAATTTTTTACGCATGTAAACTACAAATTAAATGAATATAAAATAAATGTTACTTGGTAATAACTAACATAAAAAAAAAAATTCAATGTGCTTAATACTTACGATTTCTACATTCTTATTATTTTTTCGTTACTTTTCAAGATTTTTCAAATTTTTGAATTCTGTTTGAATTTTTATTTCCTCAATTTTTGACATTTGATTGCACTATTCGTTGGAATTTTCAATGAAGGTTCACAATAGTTCGCTTATTGCGTTGGTAACATTTTTTTTTTTACTGGTCGATGTGGTTGGCCAGCATAACTATGCTGGTTGAGGTAGAGAAAATAGTGTTGTTGTTTTGCGTACATTGCGGCCAGTATAGGCCTGCATAGGCCAACAACTTGCTGTTTTTTGCCGTACTTGCGAGCCACCGAATACGCCTATTATCATGAGTTACTTAAGGAATGGGAAAGAGCTTTTATGTGTCAAAAAAGTTCTAGTTTTAGAGCTTTTCTGTGTTTACATTTTAATTGTAAACATATGATATTAAATGTTGTATTGTTAGAAGAAAATAAATCAGCATGGAAGAAAAGACAGAAAATTTAAATAATTTAATATATAATGTTTGTAATGTTTTTCATAATATAAAAGCGGCAGTTGCTGCATATATAAAAGAACAAAAAATTACAAATTATTCGAAATCAAAACATCTTTAATGATAACTAGAAACCAAAGAAAGTGTTTGACTTCTGGTAAATTCGGGCAATAATATTATTAAATAAAGAATAAAATTTTACTGAGTTGCTATTTTAGATAAAAATAAAATCATTATGTTGGTTCTGAGAAGACAACAGAGGGCTTCAAAATAAGTTTGAACACTAAACAACTACAATCCAAATAAAAAATAAATAAAGCGATGTTTGAAACAAATTTTCAGTAAGTTTTATTTCAACTAATAGCTAATAATAACACTAATAACTTATAAATTAAAAATAAAAGCAATGTTGTATATTCAAAAGAAAAATAATCCTTTTACGCCAATTGTTGTGTATCCCAAAAATTGTAGTTTTTCTGGGTGTAAATACGTTTAGAAATAATACACGAAAACCATGTTGTTTTGCTGTTTCAATTGTTTTTATTTATTTGTTATACATTGTTCAAATATGGTTTTTCTTTTGTTTACATTATTTATTATTTTTTTATAAAACATTTTTCAAATCTTTGCTTGACAGTTTTAGTATCGGTTTTGTACTGCTTAGCAATTAACAATCAATGCGTCTTTTTAAAGAACCCAAATAATCTTGCAAATTAACAAATAACTTGATTCGTTTTCACTAAACAAATTGTTATTATTAATATTTCTATGGATATTCATTATCCAATTAACTCAAATTTTCAATGTACATTTTTGTGTTGTTTACAATCTTTTATTTAACACTTTTCGGTTGATATTTATATTACCGCGAGTTTAATTAACAACTGAAACTCAACTTAAAGAATAGAAGACCGCCTACACTTGTCTACTAGTTCATTTGACCTTTTTAATTTTCCTTTTGGTGTCCCCTCAGGACCCAATTTTTCACAAGGTTTACTTTTACTTGAACTTGTTACAGCGATCAGTAACTTTTCGTTTATTATCGGCAGAAATATCTCACCGAATTGTCTCTTTAACTACTCACTAGCAAAATTCTTTATTAGCTGCAGATTACTTTTTTAAAAAAGCCCCGGTTCAAATTTTGAACTCTTCTTTTATACCTAAACTTGATGCAAATATCTAAAACCTTGACCTTAGAATAACCCTAGTTACCTCATTTAGGTTTTTATAACATTTCATAATTCATTTGCTAAATTCGCAAAGTTTTCATTTAATGAAATTGTTCCACATATTTTGCAATTCTTCCGTATTTACAATTTCAAAGTCACTTACATCGTGACACCAATTATTAACCAAATACTAAAAATCAGCATTTCTTATCGTCGAACTGAAGTACTGATGTTTTGGCTTTAGCCAATATTTGCCAAGCTGCAAATACCTTGCCTACTTTTAGGAAAATGTACGATCAATTAAGATCGTACACAAATAAAATACTATACGGAAAAATTGTCAAATATTCAAATTAAATAAACCAATGTTATGTAGGCCTGGGAGAGAATAAAATATTAATACCACAAGTAAGAATAGTCAAATAAGCTGACATTACCTCGAACTTCTCGCGTTGTCCATAAGAACGGTCAATGTCTCTGCCTGGGTGTTTCTGCCGAGCACGTCACCATTCGTAATATTTTTCATCTGCATTATAATTGCGTCTTTGACCACCACGACCAACATTGCTATATTTACCGGTAGATAATTCCACTCGTGCACGACGACCGCACAGTGTTCTACCATCCAAACCACGCACATAAACCTTGTGGTCACTAGGATAACGAGACATTTGTTTTGGACATTTTTCCTTTATGTTGCTAACCACAATTTTTATCCAATATATGCGGTCTATTTATCAAGAAATACACAAATATTATAAACGCAATTTTAACTACTAAACAAATTATTTCAAATCATTGAAACAACTGCATGTGCATTGCTCGCACAGACAAAAATAAAGAAACGTGTAAAAGCTTTTATTTTTGTTTTGTTTTGATCCATATAATTGAGGCGAATTATGTCGAAAGCTCCAATAAAGTTTGACTTAGATATTAAAAGATGGTATTGCCAAGTACAAATAATACACTTAAGACAAATTTTAACTTTATTGGAAGGAAAAAATAAAGTAAGCTTTTTTAAAGGTCATCACCCTCAAACAAATAATTACACACAAAACAAAACCAGCAAAGCCAACTAGAAGAGTGGTGAAAATCTTTCAAGGGCAGTCTACGGTAAACAAAGATCTAACAGAATCACTAACGTGGCTGCAGGATTGTTCAGTTAGTCAAATTGACTATATAAGAGCCAGCGGAGGCTTGATTCGGTCTCTTATGATGGTGATGTTTTCTGAGAAAGTCGAGTAGGACAGTTCAGTTCGTTGTTAAAACCCGGTAAAAGAAATTTTTTTTTTTTTTAATTTAAAGTTACTAAAAAGTGCATAAAAACACAAATGTTAAGCAAAAATTAAATTTATTAATTTAAATCTGATAAAAGGTGTATAAAAGTGCAAATGTTAAGCAAGGATTAATTTTATTAATTTAAATTTACTAAAAAGTGCATAAAAACACCAATATTAAACAAGAATTAATTTTATTAATTTAAATTTACTAAAAAGTGCATAAAAACACCAATATTAAACCAGAATTAATTTTATTAATTTAAATTTACCAAAAAAGTGCATAAAAACACCAATATCAAGCAAGAATTAATTTTGTTAATTTAAATTTACTAAAAGGTGCATAAAAACACAAATGTTAAGCAAAAATTAGATTTATTAATTTAAATCTAATAAAAAGTGTATAAAAATGCAAATGTTAAACAAGAATTAATTTTATTAATTTAAAGTTACTAAAAGTGCATAAAAACACAAATACTAAGCAAGAATTAATTTTATTAATTTAAAAAGTGCATAAAAGCGCAAATCTTGAACCAGAATTAATTATATTAGTTCAAAAAGGACTACGCACAATTTAAAAAAATTCCACGGCAGAAACAAAGAAAAAAAAAAAAAAAACAATAATAATAAAAAGAACTAAAAAATATATACATATATATACATATCATCATATTCAAAATCTAACGGACGTAACGGAAAAAAACGGATACTGAAGGACAATAACGGCAACAGGATCCACCGTTATGAGACAACGGTGGTCAGGTATTCTGGAAATTAAGGATACAAATTGATTTGAAATTGAGAAAAAAAAAAGAGAGGAAAACGTTAAAGATTTGATTGTATAATTTCAATTATTGTTATTATTATTAAATTTATTTGGTATTTATTATTCAGCAGATATTAAATTATAGAAAAAAAAAAAGAGTTTTCAACGTATCAGAAGAAGAAAAAAAAAATAAGTTCATTACAACCACCAGTATATAAATATTTGTTTCTTGATTTTAATTTGTTTGTAATTTTGAAATTTATAGCTAGGTCAGCGGCGGCTGGAGTGACGTCATTTCTGCGGCTGCAAGGTAAGCTATGAGAACAAATAGCGAAGAGATAATTAATTTTTTTGGTTAACAAGACTGAATGTTTTGTAGTTGAATTTCTCTTTATTCTTTTTGTTGGTTCCGTGTTTATGATCAATATTACAATTTTTTTTTTTTCTTTTCAATTCTTTTGTTGATGCTTTGATTAGGGAGTTTCCTTTTACATACATACTAATTACTACCATAATAAGTATAGCAAAACAAAGAAAAAAAAAATAGTTTGGATAAAAGTAATGAATAAAAAGCTAGTAATTACTGTCTGTTTATTATATTATTTTTGATAAAAATAAATATAGATGTTGAATACATTGTCGAATAATGTAAATATTTATACAGGCTTAAATATTTAGTAAACAAGAAAAAAAAATTATTATATAGGAATTATAGGAATTATATGTATACATGAAATACTTTGTAAATATCTATTTACATATATAAGAAATATTGTAAATATTCCTACATGAAATAACATAAATAGCTATATTTGAGTAAATATTTTGATAAAATTTTTTTTTTACTAATTTGAAATAATATTATAAGAGTTATAAAACAACTTTCGTATTGATAGTATATAATAATAAAGAAGAAAAAATTTACAAAAAAATATATATATATTTTTTTTGTTATTTATTAATTATGAGCTCATGATGAGATATTGTTGAATCAATATAGAGGGGTGGTGTTAGTGCGGCGATCCAAACATTTGTTTTATTTTAAGGCAGGGATTCCTTGAGAAGAAATTGTATTCCTCTATTCTTCACGTGATTTTAAAATGAAGCGTTTTACTGACAGCACGCAAGCATTACCAGATGTATTGCCAGTGTTTCCCACATTTGAGGAAACCGTGACGATGCAGGCTGGTGATGTTAAAAACATCGATTGGGGGATGGAAGAGTCCATCATATCTGAAATGAAAGCAGTGGGGTTGCCCAGAGGCAGAACCAGCGATTTAGGTGTAAGCCTAGCGTCTACTGAACTTCCTAAGGCAGCGGTAGTAATCGTTAACATCAGGAACAGGCTCTTCCCATCCTATTCGATGAAGATTTTTTTAAGTTTAAGAAACACAAATAGATAACAGTGGTTTTGATTATAGATTTTTTTTTAGGTGTCGAAATATTGAAGTAATTTAGGGCAAGTAAAATGAAGTAGGTAAATAATAGTTTTTTTTTTTTTTGACGCATTGAAATAAGAAGTGTAGTTAGTTTATTATATGAACATAATAATCATTATTTGAATATTATTATATGAATATGAATAGATATAAAGATGAAATATTAATGAATTATAGATAAATTTAGTTAAGTTAGGATATGAATTTAAAACATGGCATGAATTTTTTTTGTTGTTGTCTACAGTGTAGCTTCAGTTGTCAAGAACCCCACCCCAAAATCGGCGAGCATACCGGGTTAGCCACCATGCCATGAGAGACGACTGAGGGCACTAATTCTAAAACAAGGTGGACACAACAAATGGCGCCCAACGTAAGACGAAACAACGACAGGACGAAGATGACAGAAATCAACAATGGACATAAAGACGGACGGAGTGCATGTCTAGTTGGTCGCTCAACAAATGACACCAACGTATGAACTAACGGACGAAACAACGGACGAAGAGACAATGATAGGACAATGGATGTACGACAGAGCGAACAGGACCAACGAAGATTTGATAACAGAAGACTTTTATGCTGAAGCAGACTCTAATTAGTGAACGATAAAAGAAAAAAAATAAAGGTTCCATTTCATTGCTTCTGAAGATATTCCAAAGGTGTTTTTTTTGTGTAGTTGAACTCACACTAGCCAACATAGTTAGCTTTAATCCGGTGGGTTAAATTGTTTAGCGCCTGACTTGCCTTTGTTCGTTACGACGAGATAGGTTTTGCAATGTTAGATAAGTCTGAGTTTTTTTGTTGTTTTGAGGTTCCTCGATACTGAATTCATTTGGTGTAGAGTTTTGGTCCTCAATTTATGGATTGTTTCAGAGGGATGACGTTTGGAAGAATGAGACGTGACAGCATCAACGGAAATATACAGCTACGACGACAAGTTAAGGAAGATGTGAAGACAGATGAATACAACTAGCATTGGTGCGAGGAATGACAAGATGCCACATCTGAAATGTGAGATGAGAGAGAAAGAGGGATTTATAATATATTTTTTTGTGTGCCTGTCTTTTATTTGATTTTTTTTTACTGTACAGTTGACCTCTTAATCCGGTGGGTTAAGAGTGCAACATCAGTCTTGCCTGTTCAATGTTAATATATTGTTATTTTCATTTCTTCTAATAGATTTAGAGGTTCCTGCAGGTAGAATTCGTTCAAAGTGAAGTTTTGTCCTCTTTGCAGTTAGAGTTAGGTTGTGTAATTCTGTTTGATATTGCTTCAATGAGGTTCCTTCACACAGAACCGCGGGTGTGTGAAGTTGACTGCTCATTGTAAGCTGAGTATTTGTAAGTACAGGGAGTAGTTTGTTTAATTTTTTTTTGAATCCAGGTTTACCAGCTTGCAGTAAGTAAAACTGTAAGCGTAGGTCAAGGTTCCTTTACACAGTACTAGTGCGGTATAAAGTTGTCCTTGATCCAAGTTTTTATTGTTTTGTGAATTTAGATAGTAGTTTGATCTGTATTATAAACCTTCGTCTTTATGATATCTCTTACAGAAAAAAAAAAAAAAAAAAATATATATACCTGCCTTAGGTGAAATGATGTGGTCGCAACACTGAAACACCCCTCGGAGCTTTAATTAATATCGAATTTCAATTTCAGTCAACCGATTATAGTGAAATAATTTGACTTACATAATAAGTAAACTAGTAATTCGCAATTGTCACAATAATTAGTAAGTAGAGATACTAATTGTAAAATTTGTTTTGGGTGAATATTTCATACCTCAAGTCACTTGAAAAAAAAAAAAAAAAAGAAAATTTGTTTGTTTACTTTTGGTACCTTGAGTTAGTTACATTCTGTATGGACAGGCCGGTAACTAGAAGCATAGTCAGAGCAATTGTGGGTAGACACAGACCAAATATTATAGAGCCAATTGCTGAAAATAGTAATTCAGACAGATCACTTAGCTTTAATTCATAAATTGATCTAATACATCTGGACAGTCCGTTCACTATGGAAGGGAGAAACAATAGCACCCAAGGAGCACAAGCTCTGGAGTCGACAGTGGATACGGAGCAACTCAACAGAATGATGGGCATGATGATGCAGCAACACGAATATGTAACCAACTGTATGAGTGAGATGAGAGCAGAGATATGTACACTACGCAACCAGTCGCGGATAGCAGAGCCACCTGTCATGGAACCGCAGTTGCCACGCCGGAGTGTTTCAAGAACACCCCGAATGTCAACCCAGAAACCGGGGGTATTCAACGAAGAAGCTAGGCTGAACCGAACTTTACGAGGAGCATATCCGAAGACTCAAGGACTAAAAACCCGGCGAGAGTCAATGTTGTTTGAAGAGGACGAAGAGCTGCCCAGAAGAGACATCGATTTGGGAAGATGGCATATTAAATTTGACGGCACTGCCAAAGAGATGACGGTGGAAAGCTTCATTTTTAGGATTGAGCGTATGCGTGAGCAGTATGAAGTGCCGTATCATCAACTGTTGACAGATTTCCATTGTTTAGTAACTGGTCCAGCTCTAAAGTGGTTTTGGCAGGTACTAGAAGATTATGCGGGAGACAACACATTCGATTATTTTCAATTAAGAAAAGAACTGTTAGAGCAATTTAGATCATCCGAAAGTGATTATGAAATCATTCGGGAAATAGTGGACCGTAAACAACAGATCGGAGAAAGCTTTGACCAGTTTTATGCAGATATTCACAATTTAACATTCAAGCTACGAAGGAAAATGCCGGAGAGAGAGTTGGCCTCAATTATTAAAAATAATGTAAAACCCAATTTAGCAACTTTAATATTTGCAGCTTCATTTCAAAGTCTGGCGGAGCTAAAAAGAGAATGTATCCGTGCTGAGAAAATGTTGAAGGAGAATAAGTCTAAGTACCGGACCGTGAGCGAAATTCAGCCATCAGTCTTAATACCAGATGAACAATATGACCCACCTATGTGGGATATTGAGGCTTTTGGGACCTCATCTGTAAAGAATGTGGGCCACTATGCAAACCAGCCTAATTCTGGAAAAACCAATATTGATAGGAACCTCAAGCAAAAACCTGTAAACAATCCACCAATCTTATGTCCTTCTCCATTTCATCTGAACTTATGCTTTTCCTGTGGAATGCCAGGTGACTTTTATGACATCACACCAGAGCTCAGAGATGATCAAATTTGTAAGTCATTATTCCACAAAATGTCCTGTTTTTTGTGCAAAACAACTCGAAGGGGGCAAAGCCGACCGGGGGTCTATGCCACCAGGAGCAGCGCCCGGAACACCAACCAAAATACTAAAAAGACCGCAATCAATACATCCACCGGAAAACCTAGACGTGAAAAGACAAGACATGAAGACTTTACATCAACGAAAGATAGAATACGAAGCATTACGCAGTCGGCTATTCAACGAAGAAATAATGAAGAAATTGGAGTTGAAAAATAACCGAAAATTTCGTAAGATTATGCGAATGAGGAATAAAAGGCGTTTGTTGAAGACATGTTTAAAAAAAATGGTGGACACGATAGTATCTGTGAAGGGCGACAATAGAATGTATGTGAAGACTAAAGTAAGCGGAACTGAAGTACTGGCTTTATTGGATTCGGGAGCAAGTGCGAATTGCATTGGAAAGAACGCGTTAGAGTTTTTAAGGGGTCGATCCGAGCGAATGATTACTGTTCAAGGCAAACATGTTAAAACTGCCAATGGAGGAGAGACACCTATAGTTGGTGTGATATCTTTAAAGGTACAGTGGGAAGGGGAAGAAAGACAGATGGATTTTTTAATTGTTCCTTCTCTACAACAGGAATTTTACTTTGGCATTGACTTTTGGAAGACATTCAATATACCAATATTAAGTAAGAATCGTGAAATAGCAGAATTATCACCAAATGCTTCGGATCTGCAATTCACTTCAAGCCTACATATAATAGGTAAAGAACAGACAGCTCAATTAGAACAGGTGATCAGTAGATTTCCGTCAAGTAGTAAGTCAGGTCTAGGAAGCACCAGCCTGGAAGAACACATAATTGAAGTTACTGACGAACATCTACCAGTGAAGCAAAGGCATTATCCAATTTCTCCTGCTGTCCAACGGCTGATGTATGAAGAACTGGACCGTATGCTGGATCTAGGAGTGATTGAAGAATCCAATAGTTGCTGGAATTCACCTGTAACATTAGTGGTTAAAGGCAAAAAGAACAGGCTTTGTCTAGATGCAAGAAAGGTGAATGCAAGAACCATTAAGGATGCATACCCCTTACCCCATATAGAAGGTATATTGAGTAGGTTACAGGAGACTAGATATATATCAGCTATAGATTTGAAAGATGCGTTTTGGCAAATTCCACTAGAAGAGAAGTCTAGGTGGAAGACTGCCTTTACCGTGCCAGGAAGACCGCTCTATCAATTTACTGTCATGCCCTTTGGACTGTGTAACGCAGCTCAGAGGATGTGCAGGTTAATGGATAAAGTGGTACCTGCAGCGTTACGTGAGAGTGTGTTTGTTTACCTAGATGACCTTCTTGTCTGTTCAACTGATTTTGAAAGCCATTTAACATTATTGCGAAGAGTGGCCGAATGTCTGCACAAAGCCAACCTTACTATAAATGTAGAAAAAAGTAAGTTTTGTTATCGAGAAGTTAAGTATTTGGGTTATGTAGTAGGAAATGGGATGATAAAAACCGATCCTGATAAAGTATCTGCAGTGCAAATGTTTCCAGAACCAAAGACGCCTAAGCAGTTGCGACGCGTCTTAGGAATGACAGGGTGGTATCGCCGCTTTATACAAGATTATGCTACAATTGCTTCACCGATGCACGAGTGCCTGACCAAGGAAAATATGAAAAAATTTTCACTGTCTGAGGCTGGAAGAACTGCTTTCATTGCTTTAAAAAATAGTCTAGTAACTGCTCCGGTGTTGACTAATCCAGATTTTACTAAACCGTTTTATATACAGTGTGATGCGTCGTCGGAAGGTGTTGGTGGAGTTCTTTTTCAAATCAATGATGCAGGAGATGAACAACCGCTAGCCTATATGTCCACCAAATTGAATAAAACTCAACGTAACTACAGTATAACTGAGCTGGAATGCTATGCTGCTGTTTTAAGTGTACGAAAATTTAGGGCGTATGTAGAAGGTCTGCCTTTCACAATCATCACAGACCACGCTAGTTTAAAATGGTTAATGAATCAAAAGGATTTGTCAGGTCGTCTAGCTAGGTGGAGTTTAAAATTACAGGCGTTTGATTTTCAGATAGAACACAGGAAAGGATCGCAAAACGTCGTGCCTGATGCATTATCCCGTATGCATATGGAAGAAGTTGCTTTCGGCAGCCGAGATTTAGATATAGATTTACAGTCCAAATACTTCGTTACAGACGAGTATAAAGAGTTAATTCGAACCATCACAGCTCAACAAGATAAATTCCCGGATCTCTGTGTATCTGAAAGTTACGTATATAAAAGAATGGATTTTCGAAGTGGAGATGTGATTCAAGAAGATGATGCATGGAAGTTGTGGGTACCCACGGAGCTACGCCAAGGATTAATAGAACAGATACATGAGTCCCCTTCATCTGGACACGTAGGTATGCAAAAGACTCTGTGCAAAATACGAGTGAAATACTTCTGGCCCGGTATGGTAAGCGATGTTCAAAACTGGATAAAGAGATGTGAGGTATGTAACTTATCCAAAGCCTCAAATAAAATGATAAAACCTCCAATGGGAGCTCAGGTCATCACAGAGAAGCCGTTTCAACGTTTGTATATAGATTTCATGGGACCTTATCCACGAACTAAAGAAGGCAACACAGTAATTTTTGTATGTATGGATCATTTTTCCAAATTTGTTTTCTTAAAGCCAATGAGAGCTGCAACAGCGATGAATGTAACAAAATACCTCGAAAGAGATATTTTCCAAGTGTTTGGGGTACCAGAACATATACATTCTGATAATGGTAAACAATTTATATCCGAAATTTTTAAAAATCTTCTAACCAAGTATAGCGTGAATCATGTCAGAACAGCTTTTTACTCGCCTCAAGCAAATTCTGCGGAACGGGTAAACCGATCCGTGCTGCAGATGATAAGAGCATATATTGGGGAAAATCAAAAAGACTGGGATCAACATGTGAGTGATGTAGCTTTTGCATTAAGGAGTGTAACCCACAACGCAATTCAATTAGAACCATATTTCGCGGTATTCGGTTCTCACATGTCACAACACGGGAAATCTTTTTCCATCAATAGAAAACTGGATTCAATTAGAACAGGGGAGTTTAGGATTTTGCACCAGACAGACAAACAACAATTATTACGGAGTAGGATAATAGAACACTTAAAAGTCGCACATTCACAAGCAGAAAAAGTATACAATACAAGGAAAAAACCAGCAGAGTTTAAAGTAGGGCAGATAGTATATCGGCGAAATTTCCGACAAAGTAAGAAAACAGCTGATTTTAACGCCAAGCTTGGACAGAAAAATGTTAAATGCATGGTATTAAAAAGAATAGGTAATGCACTATACGAATTAGGTAACATGCAAGGGACAAGACTTGGTGTATTTCACGCCAAAGATATGTTTAGTCGGTAGAGCATGAGACTCAAGTGTAGGGAGTGGGTCGAAGCCACACGTGGGGGCAAAGAAACACAAACAGAATAGACTAAGGAAATTAACAGCCTACATTTGAATTTTTTTTACAACGATGCTCCATATTGCAGGCAACATCGACATCGTCGAGCCTGTTATGTAGGCCTGGGAGAGAATAAAATATTAATACCACAAGTAAGAATAGTCAAATAAGCTGACATTACCTCGAACTTCTCGCGTTGTCCATAAGAACGTCCAATGTCTCTGCCTGGGTGTTTCTGCCGAGCACGTCACCATTCGTAATATTTTTCATCTGCATTATAATTGCGTCTTTGACCACCATGACCAACATTGCTATATTTACCGGTAGATAATTCCACTCGCGCACGACGACCGCACAGTGTTCTACCATCCAAACCACGCACATAAACCTTGTGGTCACTAGGATAACGAAACATTTTTTTTGGACATTTTTCCTTTATGTTGCTAACCACAATTTTTATCCAATATATGCGGTCTATTTATCAAGAAATACACAAATATTATAAACGCAATTTTAACTACTAAACAAATTATTTCAAATCATTGAAACAACTGCATGTGCATTGCTCGCACAGACAAAAATAAAGAAACGTGTAAAAGCTTTTATTTTTGTTTTGTTTTGATCCATATAATTGAGGCGAATTATGTCGAAAGCTCCAATAAAGTTTGACTTAGATATTAAAAGATGGTATTGCCAAGTACAAATAATACACTTAAGACAAATTTTAACTTTATTGGAAGGAAAAAATAAAGTAAGCTTTTTTAAAGGTCATCACCCTCAAACAAATAATTACACACAAAACAAAACCAGCAAAGCCAACTAGAAGAGTGGTGAAAATCTTTCAAGGGCAGTCTACGGTAAACAAAGATCTAACAGAATCACTAACGTGGCTGCAGGATTGTTCAGTTAGTCAAATTGACTATATAAGAGCCAGCGGAGGCTTGATTCGGTCTCTTATGATGGTGATGTTTTCTGAGAAAGTCGAGTAGGACAGTTCAGTTCGTTGTTAAAACCCGGTAAAAGAAATTTTTTTTTTTTTTAATTTAAAGTTACTAAAAAGTGCATAAAAACACAAATGTTAAGCAAAAATTAAATTTATTAATTTAAATCTGATAAAAGGTGTATAAAAGTGCAAATGTTAAGCAAGGATTAATTTTATTAATTTAAATTTACTAAAAAGTGCATAAAAACACCAATATTAAACAAGAATTAATTTTATTAATTTAAATTTACTAAAAAGTGCATAAAAACACCAATATTAAACCAGAATTAATTTTATTAATTTAAATTTACCAAAAAAGTGCATAAAAACACCAATATCAAGCAAGAATTAATTTTGTTAATTTAAATTTACTAAAAGGTGCATAAAAACACAAATGTTAAGCAAAAATTAGATTTATTAATTTAAATCTAATAAAAAGTGTATAAAAATGCAAATGTTAAACAAGAATTAATTTTATTAATTTAAAGTTACTAAAAGTGCATAAAAACACAAATACTAAGCAAGAATTAATTTTATTAATTTAAAAAGTGCATAAAAGCGCAAATCTTGAACCAGAATTAATTATATTAGTTCATAAAGGACTACGCACAATTTAAAAAAATTCCACGGCAGAAACAAAGAAAAAAAAAAAAAAACAATAATAATAAAAAGAACTAAAAAATATATACATATATATACATATCATCATATTCAAAATCTAACGGACGTAACGGAAAAAAAACGGATACTGAAGGACAATAACGGCAACAGGATCCACCGTTATGAGACAACGGTGGTCAGGTATTCTGGAAATTAAGGATACAAATTGATTTGAAATTGAGAAAAAAAAAAAGAGAGGAAAACGTTAAAGATTTGATTGTATAATTTCAATTATTGTTATTATTATTAAATTTATTTGGTATTTATTATTCAGCAGATATTAAATTATAGAAAAAAAAAAAGAGTTATCAACGTATCAGAAGAGAAAAAAAAAAAATAAGTTCATTACAACCACCAGTATATAAATATTTGTTTCTTGATTTTAATTTGTTTGTAATTTTGAAATTTATAGCTAGGTCAGCGGCGGCTGGAGTGACGTCATTTCTGCGGCTGCAAGGTAAGCTATGAGAACAAATAGCGAAGAGATAATTAATTTTTTTGGTTAACAAGACTGAATGTTTTATAGTTGAATTTCTCTTTATTCTTTTTGTTGGTTCTGTGTTTATGATCAATATTACAATTTTTTTTTTTCTCTTTTCAATTCTTTTGTTGATGCTTTGATTAGGGAGTTTCCTTTTACATATATACTAATTATTACCATAATAAGTATAGCAAAACAAAGAAAAAAAAAAATAGTTTGGATAAAAGTAATGAATAAAAACCTAGTAATTACTGTCTGTTTATTATATTATTTTTGATAAAAATATATATAGATGTTGAATACATTGTCGAATAATGTAAATATTTATACAGGCTTAAATATTTAGTAAACAAGAAAAAAAAAATATTATATAGGAATTATAGGAATTATATGTATACATGAAATACTTTTTAAATATCTATTTATATAAGAAATATTGTAAATATTCCTACATGAAATAACATAAATAGCTATATTTGAGTAAATATTTTGATAAAATTTTTTTTTTACTAATTTGAAATAATATTATAAGAGTTATAAAACAACTTTCGTATTGATAGTATATAATAATAAAGAAGAAAAAATTTACAAAAAAATATATATATATTTTTTTTGTTATTTATTAATTATGAGCTCATGATGAGATATTGTTGAATCAATATAGAGGGGTGGTGTTAGTGCGGCGTTCCAAACATTTGTTTTATTTTAAGGCAGGGATTCCTTGAGAAGAAATTGTATTCCTCTATTCTTCACGTGATTTTAAAATGAAGCGTTTTACTGACAGCACGCAAGCATTACCAGATGTATTGCCAGTGTTTCCCACATTTGAGGAAACCGTGACGATGCAGGCTGGTGATGTTAAAAACATCGATTGGGGGATGGAAGAGTCCATCATATCTGAAATGAAAGCAGTGGGGTTGCCCAGAGGCAGAACCAGCGATTTAGGTGTAAGCCTAGCGTCTACTGAACTTCCTAAGGCAGCGGTAGTAATCGTTAACATCAGGAACAGGCTCTTCCCATCCTATTCGATGAAGATTTTTTTAAGTTTAAGAAACACAAATAGATAACAGTGGTTTTGATTATAGATTTTTTTTTAGGTGTCGAAATATTGAAGTAATTTAGGGCAAGTAAAATGAAGTAGGTAAATAATAGTTTTTTTTTTTTTTACGCATTGAAATAAGAAGTGTAGTTAGTTTATTATATGAACATAATAATCATTATTTGAATATTATTATATGAATATGAATAGATATAAAGATGAAATATTAATGAATTATAGATAAATTTATTTAAGTTAGGATATGAATTTAAAACATGGCATGAATTTTTTTTGTTGTTGTCTACAGTGTAGCTTCAGTTGTCAAGAACCCCACCCCAAAATCGGCGAGCATACCGGGTTAGCCACCATGCCATGAGAGACGACTGAGGGTACTAATTCTAAAACAAGGTGGACACAACACCAATTATTTAACTCACAACATTCCTTCCCCATTTAAAGAACATTGCGGCACGTAATGTTGCTTATGGTCAGATTTGCATCAGCTTTAGGTTTACAATTTAAATTTTAATCTACTTAACTTTCATTATATTTAAATCTTACCAATATTTATAATTTATCTGGTTTTTTCATAAAATTGTTCTTATATGTATTATATTAAAAACTTACAATTTGTATACGTCAAAATTTACATGATATATTATTATTCTATGAAATACAAATTTGCTTATGACATAATTTATTATGATTCAAAAATTTATTCTTATTTTAAACTACATATTTACAAATGCAAATTAGTCAAAAATTTATTCTTATTAACATGTTTTCAGAAATGTTTACTCTTCATAATTAAAATTTGAAAATTTTCTTATTATTGTTGTTCTGTTGTTCTTATTCCATAATTTTTCAATAAATTGCGTGAATTTTTTAAAATTACTTCATTTATTTAACCATGAGTCAAGCTGATTATTTTTACGATCTCTCTCGCTTTTCTGACGATTCTGAAGACGAGGAACTAAATAGAAAAACTGCTATATGGATGTCTAAATTATTTTGTCCAACAATAATAGAAAAGTCAATGAATAATGACGAAGTCGATGTTCTTTCTGAACAAGAAGATGCCTCTAGTGAACGAGAGGTAAAATACAATACTGAGATTGACGAAATACTGTACCCACCGGTTCAAACTAGATCTGAAGACAACTCTAAATTAAAAAGATCGTTACATTTTACTCCTACTCCTTCCAAAAAATTTAAACGGTTACGTGTATAAAAAAAAAATTGTTGTTTTTCAAAATTAATAAGAAAATGCTCCTTTTTTTTTATTAATTTATTTGGTAATTGTTCTTATTTTACTCTAGATATATCTACCTTATTGTTAATTTAATTTCCTATTCTTGGTGATATGGCTGTGGTTGCCCATAATTGTTTGTTGATATTTGAATGGTTGTTAATGACGTCGAATAATTATTGCTTAACTGTACCGGTTGCGGCGGTGGTGCTGGTATAGGGTGTGCTGCATATGCGTTTGTGTACTGCATTGTATTTTGTGAAGGTGGCGGTGGAGGAATCGGTGCTGTCTATGCTACATATGAGCTTGTCTGTTGTGTTGGTGTATTCTGTTTAGAAGAAAGTGGCGGAAAATTTTTTATTATCGACTGTAAACTCGGTGTTCTTTGAAGAGTTGCACTCTCTTTTTGTGTTGTGGTATGTTTCCTTAGTTTTTTATATAACACGAAGAACAACGTTGATAGAATACCAACTGCTCCGATTGATACTGTCATTGCTGTATATATTGGTTTTCGATGAAAATGCAATTCCTCAATTTGTTTTAAATTCTCTTGTTGTCTCCACACAATTTCATCAAACATTAAAGCTTGTTTCTTTCCTTCAATATTCTCTGTTTTGGTTGGAGGTAACACAAATACCTGATCTATTTTAGTTACTTGATTTTGAAAAATTAATTTATTAATCCATATGGAGCAATTACTAAAGGTCAAGAAATAATTCTCGTTCATTGTTAATCTTCTATGATCGCAAGTACTGTTTAGTTTTCCATCTTGTAAGTTGATTAGAATTAACATATCACTTTCCACTTCAACAACCTTCTCTTCTATATTTTTTGTTATTGTACATTTTCCCGTAATAATACAGGTAGTGCCTAACTTCAGTTCAAAAACTGATTTATCGCTTTCATAATGATACCGTTTGTTATTTATTTCCACTGTTGTCTCCAATGCTGTATTTATTTGATTTCCTTTTGTATTTGGTATGGGAACTATTAATCGTTTCTCTACAGTTAATGTCTGTGCTGGCACTTTAATTACGAACACAATTGATTTTTCCTTATACGTAGCCGTTCCTAATTTAATTTGTCTCAATTTTTCGAAACCAATATCGAATCTTTGTATTTCTTCCCGGCTCAAGATGTTGGGTTGTATTATGTCCGATTTTGCCGAAGCGATGTTTTCTTGTATTTGTTCGACTTGTCCTCGGAGACTTCAAATGGTAAATAATTGTGCAATAGCCATATTTTCATCCAGTAAATCTCTGCGAATCACTCTGATATGTGCGCATGCCCCGACGGAAGATAAAAATGACGACATCAAGGAAATTTTCTATGAACAGCTTGAATAAGCATATGAACGCTGTCCCTACCATGCCATCAAAATCGTTGTTGGAGACTTAAACGCAAAGGTGGGTAAAGAAGGTATCTTTGGTGCTACTGTCGGAAAGTTCAGCCTTCACACGAAAACTTCTGATAATGGAAGAAGGCTGATTGATTTCTCCGCGGACAGAAACATGGTGGTTAGTAGTACCAGATTCCAGCATCTCAACATACATAAGGCAACATGGCTGTCACCTGATCAAAACACAAGATCTCAAATGGATCACTTTGTGATAGACGGAAGGCATGCTTCCAGTGTCTTGGATGTACGTACTATCCGAGGAGCCAACATCGACTCGGATCATTACTTTGTTGCAGTCAAGATCCGCACACGTTTATGTGCGATGAAAAAGGTACGTGAACAAGCACAGCGAAAGCTAGACGTCGAAAAGCTGCAATCACAACAGACAGCTAATGACTTCGCTACTCGACTCTCCCAATATCTGGAAAATTCATCTGAAGAAGCCGACATATGCGCACAATGGAACCACATCTCCAACTCTATGCGTACCGCTGCAGAAGAGGTGATCGGCTATCATCGTATATAAAGAAACAGCTGGTACGACCAAGAGTGTCGCAATGCTACCGCAGAGAAAGACGCAGCATATCAAGCCATCCTGCGGTCAGTTGCGACGCGCGCTGTTAAAGAGCGATATCGGCAAAAGAGAAGGAAAGAGAAACGTTTTTCAGGCGAAAAAAGAAGGAAACAGAAAGACGTGAGTACGAAGAGCTTGAGAAGCTGGGCGATGTTGTGAGTTAAATATTTATTCACGGGTTTTGGCAAATTTTCTATATGGTAGTGTGTACGATCTTAGGTGATCGTACATTTCCCTAAAAATAGGCAAGGTTATTTGCATCTGGGCAGTTGTTGACTAGAACCAAAGCATCAGATCGTCAGTTCGACGATAAGAAATGCTGAGTTTTGGTATTTGGTTAATAATTGGTGTCACGATGTGAGTGACTTTGAAATTGTAAATACGGAAGAATTGCAAAAATATGTAGAGCATTCTTATTAATAATAAAAACTTTGCAAATTTAGCAAAGTAAATTATGAAACTATGGGAAAAACCCAATTAGGTAACTAGGGTAATTTGAAGGTCATATATTGGATTTTTGCATCAAGTTTAGGTATATAAGATAGATTTAAAACCACAAAAGAGTAGTTGTAGTTGAAGTTAGAGTCAGAGTTGAGGAGTTAAAGTTGTGAGTTAGATATAAAAAGTGGTTAAGAGAAGAAGTGTTTTGAAGCATAATATACATTTAGACCAACATAAAATGATCAAGCGTAGTAGCGCTGACGAATAAATTTGAAACAATAGTCGTGTGTGTCTAAAATTAAAAAAAAAAAACAAAAAATATATTTGTAACAATTTAAAGGAAATAAATAAATAATTTCAATAAATAAAAATATTGTGAAACTAAACTAAAGTGCAATGTGTTTCATTAACAGCTAAGGACATTATAAAATAGCTACAGACATTTATGTTAAGAAAATTGTAAAAAGATGCAACTGAAGTTAAATAAAAAATAACATTTAGTCCAAACTTTTGAAGTCACGTTTTCCATGAGAACCACAACATAATTTGGCTTCCCGACGGGGAATTGAACCCCGGTCTCCCGCGTGACAGGCGGGGATACTAACCAACACATTAAGGACAAGACAAGACCCGGATAAATAAGGAGTATCAACAAAAACAAAAAAAAAACAAGAAGAAAAATGGGAGAAAAAATTGTAAGTCATTAATAAGAAATATTTATAGTTAAGTTTTTAAAATAGAAGAAAGACAAATCAAATCAAATGTGTTTTATTACAACACATAAAAATAATATTGTAATGATATAATATATATTTTTATTTTTTTTAAAAAAATCAAATTTTATATGTATGTAAGTTTTCTGTGCGTAAATTTATTTCTGTATGTAAGTTTTTTTTTTTGAGTTCTGTTGTTCTACGTTGTTATGTGAAATTTCTTAATTTTTAAGTTTGTTCAAATATGGGGAAAAGTTGTTTTGTTTGCGATAAGCAATTCGAGGCAAAAGATTTAGAAAACCATCTAGATTCGCATAAATGGTTGTTTGAGGAAGCACATCGTATTATTAGTAAAATAGACAATACAAAAGATAAGGGAATATTTTACGAAAACATAAGCATAAAACCCAATAAAAACTGCATAAAACGACCAGTACCAAAAACAGATAAAGAGTGGGCCCGACAATATAGGCAAGAATTTAGAGAATTGTGGAATTAAACATTGTTTTTTTTTTCTCTAAGTGTAATGCAGAGATATGGTTTGGTATTTTTTCTTTTGATTAATTAATTATTGCTATTGGTTGAGTGGGGTCACGTAATTGTTTTGTTTTTATTTCTCATAAATGGAAAAGGAAATCGAACATTTACAACAGGAGCTTAGAGTATTTAAAAGATATTTAGAATCGGCAAGAGTACACGCTTGGGAAAAATTAATTGAACTTAATCCAGATAAGGAATTTGTTCAATTAACAAAAGATCATATTAGACATAACAGGTTAACGAGGGTTGAAGAACTTGAATACATAAAGGAAAATATAGAGAGTGTGGAAGGGATAAGGTCTAAAGAATTGGCGAACGTTATTGAAAATTTGTCAGATGCTAAAAAGGGTTTGGAACATAAGTGTAAGCAACTAAGTTCACGCACGGAAGAACTAACATCTTTATTGCAAGACGCGGAAGATCAGACGGCAATTTTGGAGAACGTTTTAAAAAACCAGGGAAAAACGGAACAGGACATCAGTATAATCTTGGACTCAGAAGGTACAGATCACATTAGGGAAAACGAAATTAAAAAGCTAACAGCACAAATTGATGATTTAAAGAAAGAACTAGCGAAGTGCGGACAAACAAAACAGTTACTGAGAACAATGGTGGAAACAAACAAAAACGAAAAAAAAGTTATGGCATCGATTACGGCAATCATGGAAATAGTAACCAAGGTGGTACCGTATTTCACGGGCACAAAAGGACCCGATCTACGGAGTGAAGTACACAAGTTTATTGCGGGTTGTGAACTGGTACAACAAGCACTACCGCAAGAGGGAGCACAGTATGTCGTAAGTTGCATAAAACAAAGATTAGTGAGTGTAGCTTACGAGAATATCGCGGGTAGACCATTCAACACAGTAAATGAATTGTGTGAGGCAGTTAAACGTACATACCTCAGGAAACGTACATTGGAACACATAAGGAATGATCTAACTTGTACTAAACAAAGACAGAATGAGTCGGCGAGTTCATTTGGAGGTAAACTGGAGGCGTTACTACATGAAGCCGAACAACTAATAAGAAATCAAGGAGGTGAGAGTGAAATTCTGTCACAGTTAGGAGAATACAGGCGACTAACAGTACGTTGTTTTATTAAGGGTTTGAAAGACAATAGTTTAAAGCATAGGTTTATTGGTTTAGAGAATGATCCTATCCAGAAACTAATTTTTATTGCAGAATCAGCCACAGAGAATCGAACAGAAATGAAGTGTACGTTTTGTAAACATACTGCCCAGAAAGACAAAATACGCCATACTGTACAAATTGTGGAGTATATGGGCATGAAAATGGACCCAAATGTAGAGAACATCCTATGGAGACAGTAAAACAAGAAAAATCGGCCTGCAATTTCTGCAAGAAGACGGGACACGATACAAAGGATTGTTTCAGTAGACTAAACAAATTGTATTGTACTTCTTGTGGAGTGAGAGGACATGAACAGAATAAATTTTGTAAATTGGGACATACAGGACGTGGGAACCAAAATAACTACAGTAACGTGAGACAAGAAAGGGACTGGCAAAACCATTCAGTACCTTTAAAGCACAGTAATCCAAACTTTAGCAGACCAAGTGGAAGATCTTTGAGTGCAAATCTTAGATGTTTTAGGTGCGGCAAAGAAGGACATTTTGCAAAAACTTGCAGAATAACAGTACCAAACCCGTCGGGAAACTTCAACCGGCCCAGTCTAAGACATTAGACTGGACTGCCGTAAATTCAAAAAATAAATGTCAATTTAAGTTAGGACCTGCACGAATAACTAAAAGTAACAGCAACAACAATGTTCAGAACCGATCGAATACAAATAATAAGATGAAGAATTTAGGAGCCAAAGCGGTTAATTCAAAGAATCATGGTATAATCACGATAAAACATAAGGAAGTGCAAGAAAATTTGACCAACCAAATAGGGTTTAAAAATTCAGAGGGAAAAATTAGTTATTTGAAAAATCCGAAATTGAATAATATAGTATTGAGGGTGAACAAATATATGTTCAGTATTTGGACATGTATAGTTACATTACTAATTTCATATTGTTCAATACTATCGAATTACTGGAAAGAAAAATCAGAGTGGGTGTTTGAACGAATAGGAGTACTACGGGCAAAAGGAGCGAGTTACAATGCCAAAGGTAGCAGTAGTCAATCGTTTGATGATGCCTATGTAGAAGTACCTTGCGAACGTGCAGTGGGGAATAAACTTCGACTTTTAGTTGACTCGGGAGCAGAAACCAGCCTTATAAAAACAGAGGCGTTAATCAATTTAAAAGATATAAACACCAAAGACACAAAGGGTCTTACAGGAGCTTTTGGAGGCAATATAAGTACATTGGGTACGGTCAATATTGAACACCGAAAATTTCCAACTCTACAATTCAAAATGCATGTAGTGCCAGTAGGTAGCCAGTTACCAGCAGACGGACTTCTAGGTCGAGATGAACTGTGGAACCGGTCTACTACAGACACAATTAAAAAGGTTTTAAAATTTTTTAAGAATAAAGAGGAATTAGCTACTTTACCACTGGTAAGCATTGTAGATCATGGTCGGATTTGTATAGCAGAAAGCATGACAATCCCAGGTAGATCAACAATGATTATTCCAGTAAAAGTAGTGCCTAAAGAAGGAACACTCGTAATACATAAAAAGGAAATATTTAGAAATGTCTATTCAGGTGAATGTTTAACAGAAGTAAAAAACGGAATAGGTTTTGTAAGAATTTTGAATGCAAACAACTATGCAGTTGAAATGAATAGTGAAATTGAATTAAAGGGCAGTGATATGAATGAGTACTATGAGTACAATGTCCCTAATGTTAATTTGAACAAAGAAGTAAACTTACAGGAAAGGTACGGAAAATTACTGAAATTAATAAGATTGGATGAGCGTTTAAACAATGAAGAAAGACGGTTAATCACGCAGACAATTAAGGAATATAACGATGTATTTCACTTACCAGGAGATAAACTGTCTTATACATCAGTATTGGCAACACATAATAATTTTTGGCAACACATAATAATTGGCGCAGGCGGTATACATACGTTTTTATAAACATAAAATATAAAACGTGCAACGTGAGACGACAACGTCACCTACCTATGTGGGAGTTTACAGCATTACAACTATACAACACAACGTAATTGGCGCAGCCGTTCTTCCATCACCAAAATACACAACAGCGACAAGAATATGGCTCGAAAATTCTATCAAAAAATTAAAAGCCTGACAAATGGTTATAAACCCGGAGCTAATTCCTGCAAAGATGAAAACGGTAATCTGGTGATAGATGTCCAAAGCATGCTTAATATCTGGAGGGATCACTTCTCGAAACTACTAAATGGCGGTAGTAGCAATGTGACTGAAAGCGAAGATGATCCCGAATTTTCAATCGTTGACGATGAAATAATTGTCCCGCCTCCCGATCATAATGAAGTTAAAACAGCTATAACGCGGCTCAAAAACAACAAAGCTGCAGGCGCCAATGGTTTACCGGCTGAGCTGTTTAAAGCTGGTGACGAAGAGCTATCAAAATGCATACTACAGCTAATTCGCAACATTTGGTCGGATGAATGCATGCCCAACGATTGGAATATAAGTGTGCTTTGCCCAAACAACAAAAAAGGTGATCCTGCAAACTGCGGCAACTACCGCGAGATCAGTCTTTTAAATATCGCATATAAGGTTCTGTCAAACGTACTATGTGAAAGATTGAAGCCAATCGTTAACCAACTGATTGGCCCTTATCAGTGTGGCTTCAGACCTGGCAAATCCACTGTAGACCAGATATTCACAGTGCGTCAAATCCTGGAGAAGACTCAAGAAAAACAAATCGACACACACCACCTATTTGTCGACTTCAAAGCTGCTTAGGAACCGTAGTGTCAATACGACTAGAAGCACACTCTATGCCGCAATGTCTGAATTTGGTATCCCAGCAAAACTTATACGGCTATGTAAAATGACGTTGAGCAACACCACCAGCTCCGTTAGAATTGGAAAGAACCTCTCCGAGCCGTTTGATACCAAACGAGGTTTCAGACAGGGTGACTCCTTGTCGTGTGACTACTTTAACCTAATGTTGGAAACGATAATTCGAGCAGCAGATTTTAACCGTACTGGCACAATATTTTACAAAAGTGTAATGCTGCTTGCGTATACCAACGATATTGATATCATTGGTCTGAACACCCACGTCGTCAGTGCGGCATTTTCCAACTTAGAAGAACAAGCAAAGCAAATGGGTCTTGTGGTAAATGAGGTCAAAACAAAGTACTTTCTGTTAACAAACAAATCTCCTGAGCGTCATGGGACCTACTCACTGTTGACAATTATAAGTTCGAAGTTGTAAAAGACTTTGTTTATTTAGGAACCAGCTAAACACCAAAAATGACGTCAGCCTAGAGATTCAACGAAGAATTACCCTTGCCAACAAATGTTACTTCGGGCTAAGTAAGCAATTGAAAAATAAAGCCCTTTCTCGTCAAACAAAAATCACGCTCTACAAATCCCTTATCATGCCTGTCCTGCTCTATGGTGCAGAAGCTTGGACAATTACCAACAGTGATGAGAAGGCGATAGGAGCATTCGAGAGAAAAATTCTTCGGAAGATCTATGGTCCTTTACGCGTTGCCGACGAGTATCGAATTAGATGGAACGATGAGCTGTATGAGCTATACCGCGACATTAACATAGTTAAGCGCATAAAAATTCAGCGGCTACGCTGGCTTAATCATGTCGTGCGAATGGAAGAATGTGCTCCAGCTAGGAAGGTATTTGATTCGGTACCCGCAGGTGGAAAACGCGGTAGAGTATGTCCGCATCTTCGGTGGAAGGACCAGATGACCAACGATTTGGGGGCGCTCGGTACTACCAACTGGCGTCAGAAAGCAACTAATCGGGCTGACTGGCGGAGGCTACTCGACGCGGCCAAGGACGACACACGTCTGTAATGGCCAACTAAGAACCTTTACAATTTTCTTTATAATTTCACGGTCCTCCAGCGTTTTAGTTTCTCCAGCGTTTTGTTGAAACTATTATTTATGTTAACCTGTTGATTTTCTGCTGCGATTAGTTCATGATTGTCATGCTGCCAAATGTCTTTCAATGGTTGTAATTTAAATAGATTGTTGTGGAATATTTTTTCCCTTCCTGAAATTATAATCTTAATATTTACTGGACTAGTCATTTCTGTTATTAGGAAAGGTCCCACCAAAATAGGTGAAAACTTATTTTTTTTACTTGTATTCCTCAACCATACTCTATCTCCTACTTTAAACATTATGTTTTTAGAATTCTTATCATAGTCGATCTTGGCTTTCTGTTTCGCCAACTCCTGATTTTTTTGAACCAAATCATATCAGCGTTTAATTTGATATTTCAAAATTTTTGAACAATCGTCATGGTTGTATAGCGGTGTTGGTTTTCCTTTTAGTGTTACAGGAATTTCGAATTTGAACCCAAATAGTGTTTTCGATGGTGTCTACTTTGTCGCAGAATGCACTGTGTTATTATGAACATGCATCGCATGGTGCAACCACTCATCCCAGTTGGATCCATCCAATTTAACGAAACTTCTTAAAAATTCCGCTAAAGTACGATGACTTCTTTCTAAAGAGCCATTTGCCTGTGGATGATATGGAGTAGTTTGTATCTTTTTAACATCAAGAATTTTGCAGATTTCTTTGAATAATTTTGATTTGAAATTAGTCCCATTGTCAGTCACTAGAACTTTTGGTATATTGAATTTTGGAAATTATTTCATTAAAGAATTTCCTTGTTACTGTCGTAGCTTCCCCATCCTGTAGTGCTGTACATACCAAATATTTAGAAAAATCATCCTGAAATGTTAAGATGAGCTTATTCCCACTCTCCGTAGTAGGTAGTGGGCCTACAATATCCATAAACACTTTGTCGAATGGTCATTGAGGGGTATCCGTCAAAACCATTGGCATTTTCTCTACCCTAGAGCTCTTGTTCTTCTGGCATTGTTGACATGTTCCGACGTAGTCTTTTATCTGTCTTTGCATGCCTGCCCATTTTAACTGTTTTCGTATTCGAAAATACGTTTTAACAGCCCCCTGATGTCCTCCGATACGTGAGTCGTGGAATTTCTTTAACACTTCCTGGATATCTCTTTTATTGGTTAGAAATACCGCGTAATCTTCTTTCGTCTGGTCCTTTGCATCTTCCACTTCTTCTTTTTCATTTTGTTCCACTTTATTTTCTTTTTCCTTTAGTTTCGTTGCTTTTTTATGTCCTCTCGTAACTACTGCTATTGGTAGCCGACTCAGAGCATCCGTGTTTTTGTTTGTTTTTCCTGGTTTGTACAAAATTTCAAAATCGTATCCAACAATTTCAACCGGAATTTTCCCAAACGTGTGTCTTGGTAATTTTTTTTTATTTTCTTTTAGTGCGCGTATTACTCTTCTTAACCTTTGGTCGTGTTCGTTCAAATTCTTTCCATAGATAACAATATCGTCGAGATAGACGAAGCAATCTATCCGTTGTAACCCTGTTAAAATACTATTCATAATTCGCTGAAAAGTTGCGGGTGCTCCTGTTAAGCCAAATGGCATTCTAAGAAATTCAAAATGTCCTAAACCTGTGCTAAATGCCGTTTTCTCCCTGTCTTTACTGTCTACCATCACCTGGTGATAGCCACTAGCCAAATCCAGCGTTGAGAAATATCTACTGCATCCCAGTTGGTCTGAAATTTCATCAATTCTCGGAATTGGAAATACCTGTTTAATTGTTTTTTCAAATATTTTTCTAAAATCAACCACGAGACGCCATGATAGAAGAATTCCATGGTGATTTACTCCTTGTTATTATCCCTTCATTCAGCATTTCATTAACTTGCTTATTAATTTCTTCCTTATGTGCTTCTGGTAATCTATACTGTCGTTGATTTACCGGTTTTGATCCTGACTTGTTGGAATTTCGTGTGCCAATACTGATGTGTAGGACAGTTTATCTCCTGGTAAGTGAAATACATCGTTATATTCCTTAATTGTCTGCGTAATTAAACGTCTTTCTTCATTGTTTAAATGCTCATCCAATCTTATTAATTTCAGTAATTTTCCGTATCTTTCCTGTAAGTTTACTTCTTTGTTCAAATTAACATTAGGAACATTGTACTCATAGTACTCATTCATATCGCTGCTTTTCAATTCAATTTCACTACTCATTTCAACTGCATAGTTATTTGCATTCAAAATTCTTACAAAGCCTATCCCGTTTTTCACTTCTGTTAAACATTCACCTGAATAGACATAGACTATTTCCTTTTTGTATTCCTTCTTTGGGCACTACTTTTACTGGAATAATCATTGTTGATCTACCTGGGATTGCCATCCTTTCATCTTTACAAATCCGACCATGATCTACAACACTTACAAGAGGTAAAGTAGCTAATTCTTCTTCATTATTGAAAAATTTCAAAACCTTTTTAATTGTGTTTGTATTGGACCGGTTCCACAGTTCATCTCGGCCTAAAAGTCCGTCTGCTGGTTACCTATTGGCACTGCGTGCATTTTGAATTGTAGAGCTGGAAATTTTCGGTGTTCAATATTGACCGTACCCAATGTACTTATATTGCCTCCAAAAGCTCCTGTAAGATCCTTTGTATTTTTGGTGTTGATATCTTTTAAATTGATTAACGCCTCTGCTTTTATAAGGCACTAATTAAAAGTCTAACTTAAAATCTAAGTTTAATAACCACTGCACGTTATCAAGGTACTTCTACGTAGGCATTATCAAACGATTGACTAATGCCGCCTTTGGCATTGTAACTCGCTTCTTTTGCCCATAGTATTCCCAATTGTTTAAACACCTACTTTGATTTTTCTTTCCAGTTACACACTAGTATTGAACAATACGAAATTAGCATTGTCCAAGTACTGAATATATTATATATTCGTTCAACCTCAACACTATATTATTCAATTTCGGCTTTTTCAAATAACTAATTTTTCCTTCTGAACTTTTAAACCCTACTTGGTTGGTCAAATTTGCCTGCACTTCCTTATGCTTTCCCGTGATTATTCCATGATACTTTGAATTATTTGTTTTGGTTCCTAAATGCTTCCTCTTATTTGTATCCGTTTGATTCTGGCCATTGTTGTTGTTATTGCTTTTAGTTATTACAACAGGCCCTAAATTAAATTGACTATTACTTTTTGATTTTATGGCAGTCCAGTCTTATGTCTTAAACTGGGCAACTGGTGTTCCCCGAAGGGTTTGGTACTGTTATTCTGGAAGTTTTTGCAAAATGTCCTTCTTTACCACACCTGAAGCATCTAATATTTGTGCTCAAAGGTCTTCTACGTGTTCTTTTAAAGTTTGGATTACTCTGCTTTAAAGGTATTGAATGGTTTTGCCAATCCCTCTCTTGTTTTTCATTACTGTAGTTATTTTGGTTCATACATCGTGTTTGTCCTGTAACGACTCTTCCTTGAGGTCGTTTCGATTTGCTGGGGTATCCTCAGCCTCTTCAGGATCATTACAATAAATTTTATGTGTAACCCAAATATTCAAAACTATAATCCCTTTTAAGTTTGTTTTATTTAAATACTTTTATTAAGTAAAGTTCATTAAGTATAGTTAATTACGATTTTATACAAAATATTTATGTAGGAAAATTTAGAACAGAAAGGTGTATTTAAAAGAATTTGCTTAATAATGAATTACTTTAGACTCAGTCGACGTTATACCGCCTGTCGTGTCTTTGTAATTTTATATAATTATTTCTTCGTTGAATGCTTCTGCTATAGAAAGTATTCTTATGTTTATTATGAGAAATCACTTTTGACCCAGTCGACCGCCTGTCGTGTCTTTGTAATTTTATATGTTTATGCCTTCGTTGAACACTTCTGCTATAGAAAGTATTCTTATGTTTGACTTGCTATTCTTAGGTGTATGTGTTTTAGAAATTATAAGCCAAGTGTTCGCATAAGTAAAATGCGCGTCTTATATACACACTCGACTGAGCTTTTGTGTAGCGCATCATTTTTGTTTACAGCTGGTTTTGGTGATCTTTTATTTATTTCTCCGTTTGGTTATTTGTTGTCTCATATTTTTTTGCTATTTTTGAACAGTTTCCACGGCGAAAATTTTTGACAATTCTGTTTGTTTGTTTCTGTGTTTTGTTTTGATTCTCGTCAATGTGCTTTGTCGTCTCGTGTAGTTTTTAATTTAATATATAAAAATATTTAAATAAAACAAAGTGAAAATAAGAAAATGTGGTACGTATTTGATTTATCTATTATTTATTTAATTAATTGATTTCAATATTTACAGATTAAATTAATTCAGTGAGTGCATTGCAAATGTACGCGTACGAGGTGGGTTTTGATATGTTGATACATTTTTTTGTTCTTTACAATAATTGATTAAACTCATTTGTTTTCCAGATCTTACTTTACATTAAATGATATGAATATATGTAGGAGGAAATTGGGTAACGAATTTCCATCCTTACAGTCCAATTTTACAAAATTTATTCTGCTTGTGTCCTTTCACTCCACAAATAGTGCAATACAATTTATTCAGTCTACTGAAACAATCCTTGGCGTCTCCATAGGAAGTTCTCTACATTTGGGTCCATTTTCATGTCCATATAATCCACAATTTGTACAGTTTGGCGTATTTTGACTTTCTGAGCAGTATGCCCATCTGTTCGATTATCTGTGGTGGACTTGTTTATATTTGAACAGAATTCCCCCAATAATTCTTCGGCTGATTCTGCAATAAAAATTAGTTTTTGTATAGGATAATTTTCTAATCCAATAAACCCATGTTTAAACAATTTCTTTCTACGCCTTTGTGAAACAACGTACTGTAAATCGTCTGTATTCTGCTAACTGCGACAGAATTTCACTTTTACCTCCTTGGTTCTTTATTTGCTGTTCGGCTTCATGTAGTAATACCTCCAATCTACCTCCAAATGAATTCGCCGACTCATTTGATCTTTGTCTGCTACTTCTGAGATCATCCCTTGTGTGCTCCAGTGTACGTCTCCTAAGGAATGTGTGTTTAACTGCCTCACATAAGTTATTTACTGTATTAAATGGTCTGCTCGCGATGTTCTCGTAAGCTAAACCCACTAATCTTTGTTTTATGCAGCTTACCACATAATGTGCTTCTTCTTCTTGCGGTAGTGTTGTTGTACTAACTCACACCCTGCAATAAATTTGTGCACCTCACTCCGTAGCTCAGGTCCCTCAGTTCCTTTGAAATACGGTACCACCTAGGTTACTGTTTCCATCATTGCTATAATTTAAGTCATTTTCTTGTTGTCCTTTTGGGTTGTTTTCGCTTTTGTTCTCTGTAGCTGTTTTGTTTGTCCACAATCCGCTAGTTCTTTCCTTAAGTCACCAATTTGTTCTGTTAGCTTTTTAATTTCGTTTTCTCTAATTTGTTCTAAACCTTCGGTGTCCAGGATTATACTGATGTCCTGATCCGCTTTTCCTGGTTGTTTAAAGCGTTTTCCAAAATTGCAGTCTGATCTTCTCCGTCTTGTAATAATGATGTTAATTCCTCCGTGCGCGAACTTAGTTGTTTACACTTGTGTTCTAAACCCTTTTTAGCGTCTGACAATTCCTCAGTAACGTCCTTCAATTCGTTGGACCTTATCCCTTCTATGCTTTCCATTTTCTTTTTAATGTATTCGAGTTCCTCAATCTTCGTTAACCTGTTGTGTCTTATACGTTCTTTGGTTAATTGAACAAATTTCTTATCTGGATTAAGTTCAATTAATTTTTCCCAAGCGTGTACTCTTGCCGACTCTAAATATCTTTCGAATACTATAAGCTCCTGTTGTATTTGTTCTATATCCTTTTCCATTTATTAGAGAAAAAATAATTGACTCTGACGTGACCAGACTCGAACAACAAACCAATAAATCAAAAGAAAAACACCGAACAATGTCTTTGCATTACTTAGAATAAATGTATTAATGTCACAACTCCCTAAATTTTTGTCTATATTGCCTGGCCCACTCTTTATCTGTCTTAGGTACTGGTCGTTTTATCCAGTTTCTATTGGTTTTCTCTCTTATGCTTTCATGAAGTATTCCCTTATTTTTTATATTATCTAATTCCCTAATAATACGATGTGCTCAAATATGCTTTTGCTCAAATATGCTTTACAAGATTTATGTATCAGATGTCATCTGAAACAAACTAGGTTTTATATTTCTCTAGAATAGACACTAAAGAATGGAATGATGTAACACCTTCACCCCTTGACTCGACACTCTCCTGAGGCTCAGTTACAATATTATTTGTAGTTATTACTTTAGTGTTCTTTGTTTTTGAAATTAATAGAATTATTATTATAACAATGATTATTAGGATAATGAAACTTACAGAATAAGATGCATATTTATCTACTTTTAATTTTTTTATTTCTTCAATATTTTCAAAATGTGGTACAATTTTATTAAATTCTACTTGTTCTACTTCCGTAATATTTTCACTCTTATTATACTCATAAACATATGTTTCTTCAATAATTTCTTTTCTATTTCTAAATAACATACATCTTGGTTAATTTTTAGTTGACAATTGTTAAATGAAATTACATTATTTTTTTTTAAGGTAAAATTCCTTTCATTACAATTTTGTAAAATTTTCAAATTATTTGCATTTTTAATTATTATTGTTTCTTTATTTATAATTTCCAATTGATATTTATTGTTAAACTTAAAAATACAGTTATTGTGAATTGTACAGCTTTTACTTCTAACTAAATCCTTACATAACATATTTTCTTTATAAGTGTACCTAACATTGTTGAGAATAATTGCTTTAATATCAGTTGTGATATAGTCATATGGAGTTTTAATGGCAATAATAACCTTAGAATTTTCATAATGCATCATGTCTAACTTTAACAATCTTAATTTAAAGAAATCAATTTTGTATCTTTCTATTTCTTCGCTGGTCAGAATACTTGGATGCAAAATATTATGTTTAGCTGAGGCAATATTATCCTGTATTTAATTTATGTAAGACTCTAAGCTCTTAATTTTTAGTATTTGCTCTGAATATAATAAATATTTTGTAATATCATTATAACTGCCCCAAAAGAGTGTTTCTATGTATTCTCTATCTTTCTCTATACTGCGTTTAGGAATGTTAAGGCTTTCATTGAAGTGGTTGTTGATCACTATTTGCTTATTGATGTTGTGAATTAACATTTCGTTATTTCTATTTATTACTTTAAGGTGTTCATTTATTTTTTGCCTATCATCGTCATCCATGGTTCTATATAACCATTTTTGAGCTGTACATAAAATATTAATTAAACCTCTTTTGGACTTGTTATATTCCCCTGGAGTAATCGATTTAATTTTTGATTTAAGTATTTCTTTTCTCTTCTAAGCAATTCTTTATGCACTAAATCTAGTGATTTTATATTTGACTCTATAGCTTGAACTATGTTTTGAATTTCTTGTGGATTAATTATGTGTAAAACGGTTATAGTAGTGTTAACTATTTCAACCTCCATAAGTCTAATTGTAGTTGTAATCGGTTATGTAAATACCGAAAATATTTTATTGACAAATAATTCTATTCTATTCGTCACAATTCATTATTCATTTATTTATATTATTTTTACCCGCAACGAGCGTGTTTCACATTTGTGTGTCATTTCCGTCCTTTCTGTCTCCTCTGCTTCGTATCAACTGTCATTCACCTTTCATGCTGCCTCGCACGGCTGCATTTAGCTCAATATTACTCAGAGTTGCTTTTTTATTGTTACATTCCGTCCTCCCGTGAATCTTTGTAATATTCACTTATCTGACAAGTGGCTAGCTTGGTGGCTGGACGAGTTAGGATACCATTCTTGGTCTGTACGCGGGCTGATCTAACCTGACCGGTCTTGGAAGGAAACACTTCAACAATTCGACCCTTGAGCCATTGACCTCTTGGTAGCAGATTGTCACAAACGATCACAAAATCCCCAACCCTGAGGGCACCACCTCCTTCCACCATTTAGGGCGTCGAAAAAGTTGAGGCAAGAACTCCGTAGTCCACTGTTTCCACAAACAGCTGTTTATATCTTGAAGGATATGCCACTGTTTACCGAGGCTGATAGGTATGGCATCATTGTAGCGTGTCTGTGTACTATTGGCACAGCTTAACAAGAAATGATTTAGTGTGAGTGGCTCCTGCTCGCTGTGCGTCAAAGGAATGTCTGTAAGCGGTCGGCTGTTAATAATGTTTTCAGCTTCAATTAGTGCTGCCCTTAACGTTTCCACCTTCGGTGCTTCTTCTCTGATTGACTTGAATAATAGACGTTTGATCGTTCTTATAAGGCGCTCCCAGCAACCACCTGCACTGGGATTCTGCGGACAATTGAATATCCATTCAATTCCAAGTTGAGTGGCTTCCTCACGTATATCATTAACATCAAGAAACCTTTTATCAGCACATAATTCTCTTTGTGCCCCAATAAAGTTGGTGCCATTGTCACTACGCATTCTGATTGGCGTACCACGACGGTTAATAAAACTGCGAAAACTTACTAGGAACGCTTCAGTTGATAAGCTATCGACGATGTCTATATGCACAGCACGTACTGTTAAGCATGTGAATATGACAGCCCAGCGCTTCTCACAGTGACAACCAATAGTAACATGTAATGGTCCAAACAGGTCAACACCTGTGTACGAGAACGGTCGTACATACGGCGTTATACGGTCGACTGGGAGCTGACCCATTAACGGTGGCGCTGGCTTGTCGGCTTCAAGGCGGCATTCCATACAATTGCGTTGGACTGATTTCAAAAGTGGCTTGGCACCAATTATCCAGAACTTTTGGCGTACGGCGTTTATAATTGTAGCTTGATTTTGATGTTTGTAGGCAACATGATAGTGTTTCATTATTAGTTCGGAGACGACATGGCGTTTCGGCAATATAATAGGGCTTCGAGCTTCAAGAGGCAGATATATGGCTTCGTCCAGGCGACCACTGGCACGAATTATTTCTTCGTTGTCTACGTATGGCGTTAATTTGTATAGTTTGCATTTTTTGTTAAGAGGTTGTTTAAGCTTAAGTAAACTCTTTTCCTCCGAAAAACAATCCTCCTGTACCTGTACAATCCTCCTGCATTATAAATTTTTCGGCTTCATTGATTTCACTTGGTAATAACGGTGGCAACGAATGCAAATTATCACTCTCTTCTATAAATAGTGGATCTCGTTTTCTACGGAATATTTGAACAGCTCTTAGGGACCAGGCAACAGAACGTTTAAGTCTAAAAAAAGAACTGAAACGGTTAAATTCTATCAATGTTTCACTGGCCTGATATTGAGTAATATCGGTGTCGTAATCTCTTCTTCTGGCGTGTCAGTATAAAACGAAAATGTAGCATTTGGCCAGCTATTTTGTTCTTGACTTAAAAAGGTTGGCCCTTGTTGCAGCGTCAGAAGGGTTCATCTCAGTTGGCACCCATCTCCATTGGTTTTCTTTCGTTGAGGTTAATATTTCAGCTATACGATGCCCAACAAATGGTTTGAATCGGCGATTTATTGAATTTACCCAACAAAGAACGGTTTTGGAATCAGTCCAAAATACTATACGGCTTATGTTTATGTCATGTCTGTCCACCACCAGCTTTGATAATCGAGTAGCCAAGACTGCAGCCTGCAGTTCCAACCTTGGCATGGATAGGAGTTTCTTAGGCGCTGTACGAGTCTTACCACAGACAAAAACTACATCGACTGCATATTGATGTTTAATTCGCAGATACACTGCTGCAGTAAATGCAACTTGACTAGCATCCATAAATATATGGATTTGGACCTCTTTAGCAATGTTGAGATGCGGCGAGTTGCATCTTGGTAGAAAGAAATTGCCTATTCTGGCAAATTCGTCCCATCACCGAAACCATTTTTTGAGATAACGTAGGTGGTAACAAGTCGTCCCAATTTAATTTGGTTTTCCAGGTTTCTTGCAATAATACTTTGGCAATAATTAAAAAATTCGCTAAGATCACAATTCCTAAAATTTCTCGCTTTGTTGGAACCCTTTTACCCTCGATAACTTCTTTAGCTATGCGATGAAATTTTGTTAAGAATTGAAACGAATCATTTGTTACGTTCCAATACATTCCCAAGATTTTCTCAGTTTGGCTCTGCCGATTCAAACAGATGGCCTCTGCACTTTCACCTACATTCATGACAATCTGTAGATTTAATGAATTTGATGAAAAATTACGAAGTTCAAAGCCGGCGTTTGCATTAAATTGAACCACTTGCTGACAAATTAGTAGAGCGTGCTCTTCTGTATCGAAACTGGCAACGTAATCGTCTACGTAAAAGTTCTCATTGATGGCTTCCGGATATTGGCTGCGATAACTTTCGGCATTATGGTTCTTAACAAATTCAGCGCAACAGGGCGAACATACTGCTCCGAAGATCATAGACGTAATGACATATGTATTGTTCGATCGGTGACATTTCGCAACCGTTTCTCCATAAAAATCTTTGGGTATTCTGGTCGGCTGATCGTATTTTAACCTGAGAAAACATCTCTTTTATGTCTGCAGCAACAGCAATACGACCCTGATGTAGTTTAAAAAGTATTCCTATTATTGGTTTAGCCTTTTCTGGTCCCTTTAACAATGCTGAGTTGAGAGATTGTTTATCAACAGTGGCGGCGGCATCGAAAACAATTCTCAGTTTGTCGGGCTTATGCGAGTTCTGCACAGAAAAATGCGGCAAATACCACAACGGCTTTGTGATATCTTCCATTTCATCTTGTGTGAGTTTCCTGGCGTAACCTTTGGCGATGTATTTGTTAATTTCGGTCTTATATCGTTTTGCGAATTTGATATTATTTCTCATTTTAGCTTCGATTCCCTGCAAACGTTTGACAGCCATGGCGTAGCTATCAGGCAATATTGATGCATTTTTTCTCCATAAAAGGCCAACCTAATGACGATCATTGATACGGAGTGTTGTATCAGACAATATTTTACGGCTCTCAAACCATCGGCTGATTCCAGCGGCGGTGTTGGATTTTTAATTCCAAAATTTTCACAATTGAAATATTCGCCAACAATACGATCAAGACATTTAAATGATCTGCTCGGGCAAATAACGTTGGCGAATGGACGGTGATGCTTGAACCGGTTGGACCATACGCCACCCATCCAAGTTTAGTTCGATTAGCCACTGGATTAGATGCACCGGCGGTCACTGATGCAGAAGATGCATTTATGTTGGCACAATTTAGGCCCAGCAGCATTAAAGGGCGAACATCGTCATAGTCTTCAATCGGCAAACAATCAAGGTGCCCATAATTTGATTTTTTGAACGATTGTGTTGGCAGTCTTATATTGACAATTACGTAAACGTCTTTAATCTCATACTGTTCGCCTGCTTCACCCTTTATGTTGACATTAACCACTCTTGAGTTTTGAATCACCTTCTCTTCATCATACCACTGCATCGTTAAGTGTTGTTTCTTGCCTTTAAGGCCTAACTGACTTGCAATTTTGGCATTTAATATAGTGATTGACGACCCTTCATCCACAAGTGCGAAAATCTTCATGGCTTGGCACAACTCAAAACCTGTTGAACTGATCCAGACGTAGGCGGCACTTGTTGGGACTCATAAAGCAATCTATTATGATTTTTACGGCAACCGTTTATACCGCAGAATCTTTTCATTCGGCACTGTATGACATTGTGTACTTTCCTCAAACATGAAAAACACAAACGAAGCTGCTTCACCTTTACCCAACGCTGCTGAACATTTTTACTCAAAAACGCTTCACATGTAACTATTAGATGTTGGCCTGCACATTCAAAACACTTAACTTCTAGGTGATTTTCTTGTTCCATCTCATGGTTTTGTGCATACATAACTCGGCGCGTATAATTTTGAGTAGCTGGCATTGTAATTTTAGGCTTTTCGGTTTTTGATTGACACAATGGCTGTGGCAAAAGGCAAATTATTTGCGCCATCTCACTCAACCAAACATTAAATTGTTTTATTGTGGGACATTCCTTCAGAATTACAGCGTGACGCGCCCACTCGAATTGTTTATTAGGCGGCAGCTTATACACTAGTTGTTCTAATAATATTGGGTTGTTCAAGTGTTGCTCACACTTGGCTGATGACAAAAAGGCTACAACATTTCGGACAAGAGAGGATAAGGCAATTAAACTATCAACGTTCCTCTCCGTCACTCTCTCGAACTGTTGAATGTTGTCCAACTGGGACCGTATTAGTAAATCTGGGCGGCCAAAACGAAATTCAAGTTCTCCCATAACTGCAGGCACATTTGATAGGTATATTAACAGTGACTGAACGACATCCTTGGCTTCATCCATTAGGCATTTCTGTAGGCGCATTAAATTATGTCTGTTGGTATACTTAAACGTTTTGGTGGTGTCCTCAAAACTAGCACGAAAAAGTGGCCACTGTTCGGCGTTACCGTTGAATTTTGGCAAATCATAAAGTCGGATGCCTTCGCCTCCTGAACATACGACTTTAGCAGTGCACCGTTCGCCTTCATCTTGATCTATCTTACCTATTTCATCTTTCTTTTCGTGCGTTACCTACTTATCGTTGGCAAGTTGTCCACGCAAATTACTTATGCCTTCCCAATTCGAAACTGTTTCAGCTCGAACTTCATTCACCGTTTGTTGTAGAGCTTGTATGGCTTTTAACACCTCTTGCATTGATGTCTGCTCTTGACATCTTGACGACACTGGAGTCTCACATGGCAATTTATTATTTCTGCGACTCATCTTTAATTTACTCACTTTGTCTTTTCCCGCGTTTTTCCCGGCGTCATACATAAATGAATGTTATTTTAACGGAAAGCAATGTGAAAACATGTAATCGGTTATGTAAATACCGAAAATATTTTATTGACAAAGAATTCTATTCTATTCGTCACAATTACTTCATTATTCATTTATTTATATTATTTTTACCCGCAACGAGCGTGTTTCACATTTGTGTGTCATTTCCGTCCTTTCTGTCTCCTCTGCTTCGTATCAACAGTCATTCACCTTTCATGCTGCCTCGCAGGGCTGCATTTAGCTCAATATTACTCAGAGTTGCTTTTTTATTGTTACAGTAGTATATCCTGTATCGGTTTCAAATTCGTTTACCCATATTGCTCCGTTGGTGAACACAATTGTCAATAGAAGTATTAACATTGTTAGAATTACCTGAAAATTTAAACGGTCGTTTAATATTTGTTAAGTGAACATTTTCTAAAGGTTTTTTAACAAACTTAGGTTCTTCTTTGTGTCTAACATTTTTATAGTTTTTAATAAATCCTTGTTCTCTTTTTTCTACATAGGTTTCTCGATTCTGGTTTTTTTTAAAAATAGTCCATTTTTTCATTTGTTGTATTCTTCCCTTAATGATTCTGTGTTCGACCTCGCTATTTTAGACTTGTAATGGTGAAGTTTTTATAGTGCTATGGTAAGAATTATTGTAGAATCTAACTGCGTTACACATTTGGGTAATTATGGGAAGTTTTCCTTCTAGGTTTAGTGTCCTAATCCTTTCAGTAATAGTATTATTTAATCTTTCAACATCGGAATTCCCTGTATGGTTATTTGGTGTAGTAACATGGTGCTGTATACCTTCTGCATTTAAAAAGTTTTGAACATTTCTTGAATTAAACTCATTGTCAAAGATAAACTTTTTCATGTGCCTCTTAATGGCTAAAAATTCGTTTATCTTTTGAATTAACGTTTGACTATTCCTATCTGGTAAATAAAAAAATACAACATGTTTTGAAAACTTGTCTATGAACATTATGAATGAACGTTTTCATATATCGTATTTGGCGTTTCTGTTATTCGAAATTTAGGCTTTATTGGGTTACGGTCATATTTCCCACCATTGCATATATCGCAATTGTTAATTATTTCATGTATTTTTATTTTTAATTGTGGATGATGGATTTTATGTTTCATACCATTATATGTCGGTACAATACCTGAATGTCCAACTTCGTATTTGTGAAATAGAGATATTTGTTTTTTCAATTCATCTTCTTCTTCTATGTCTAAAGCAAGATAGCTGCACTTAACGAACAATATGGTTTTTATATTTGAAAATGAGTTCAATAAAATTTGTTGTAACTTGTTGTAATCGTGATTGTTGAGTTTAGAAAATATTGCTATTGTTATGATCCGTACCTAGTTTGATACGGACTGAAGCTAATCCGGCACTTGAACCAGCTTAGCTTTTCACGATATGTTATCCTCCGTATCTAGTCTGATACGGATTCACTAATCCGGTACTTTAACCAGCTTAGTAATTCACTTACGTAATCCGGCACATGAACCAGTTACGTAATTTTTAGATATCTAGATATATATTAAAATATATATATAGATATTTATTTGTTTATTTTATTTTTATTATTGATTTTCAAATTCGGCACATAAACCGACTTTGCTCAAGGTTCTTTTAGGCACTTAAACCAAAAGAAAACACTTGGTTGTATTCAGGTTGTTAAATTGAATCAAATGTTTATTAAAAATGTTGTGCTTTTATACAAAATTCTTAACACTAAGCTTATGGTAAATGAGGAAATGCACCCAGTTCCCACGATTTGTTATCCGATGGACTTTGAACATTCAAGGCCAAGGGCATTCGTGGGAAATATGTGCATTACCTATGCTTATACTATTTAATGCAACCAGCAAGCTGATATATGTATTTTGCCATATATCAACCTGCTTTACAAATTTGGTGACTTAAATGTGTTATCACTGAAGCCATGCGCCAACTCATATTGCACCTGTGGGAACAACAGAATTGTCGCAGCGGCTTGCCTATTGCTGCAACTCACAACGAACACACGATAAAAGAAAATGAACATAATGCTTATCAACCTTGCACAGTGGCGTGTGAAGATGATCATGTTACGTCTGGCACGCTGCTAGCGTGCGAATATTTAGTTGTGAGAGCCAGCAACATTGCTAAAAATGTTTGATAACACAAATAAACACCAACAACAAAAACAACATAAGAACTAATTTAGGTACTTATGTACACATATAATTAATGCACTAATAAGAATACAATTATAATAATTGACAATAATAATACAATAATAAGAAAACAATTATAATAATTGATACAATGATAATAGATTTAATATGAAACTTAACATTCTCCCTCCTGTTGACTTCGGTCAAATCTGTGCTTCTACGTCTACTTCGAATTTTGCTTGTTGTTGTCGAGTTCGGGGTTGAGGTACTGGATTGTTGTTCCGCTTTCTTCGTTTATGCGTATATCGAACTATGATAATGCATAGTATTAATATACTTAGTCCAAGTGCTAAGTACTCGATAACAAAATGATGTTGATGATGTGCTCTTTCATTTGCAGGAAGTTCTTCTTGTTGTTGAAATGTCTTTAAAGCCGCTTTCAGCTGATTGATGTCATCATCATGCATGGGAATACTGGTGTTCTGCCAATTTGGTGACTGATGTTGTTGTTGATCTGTTGTTGTATTCATTGGACCTGAATGGAAACTCGTATGAGAGTACTTTAAACGAGTAGTCAACGTATAATGACTATATAGTGATGTTGTGGTATGTTTAAGTACACACCCTGGAGGTAATTCCATTAATCCAGTATCTTGCAATGTTATTTGTGACTGCTCTTTGATACATACTACGTTTAGCCTCACAGGTTCTCTCGTCGCGAACACCCAATGATTTCGTGCTATCGGTTGGAACCATAATGCATTCATATTAAAACGTTGCCAGGAACAGGATGCCGTATAGTTATTAAATAGATCAAGTTCACACTCACATTTGCCGGAACCTGGAGAGTATACTTCTTGGGTATTACTACACAAATACTGATCGTCTTGTAACGTTCTGCATTGACTTAACTGTAAGTCTGACATGGTGAAATATTCATTCCTGTGAGCGGTGAATGCTATTAGAGTAGTACATGGTGTTATTTGCTGATAGATGCTGTCTTTAACCCCCGGTATTGGAATTACAGAGAACAAATCAAATATTTGATCACTGACTATTGGCAGTGTTATCCGAAACAGAACTTTGGTGTCGACTAGACCGCTGGTAACGGTCATTAATGAATAGAGTTCAGCTATGTTGCTCGTATTCCCTGGCAGACGCGTGGGTGGATTGAGATGCTCTCGAATCGTAGTTATTTCATTATTAAGCTGCACTGGTGTCAACAGAAGCGGACTGATTTTACCATGATTGGTATCAGTTAAAACGTTTAAAATTGCAGACTCGTAAAACTGCACGTTGGTAGTTACACTCAGCAATTGTGTTGCGATTGCGGTGAACAGTTGATAAAGTTTAAGATGAGAAATCTCATCTTCATCCTTTTGTATTTTATTCTGTAAATCAGTCATCCGTTTGACTGTCAATTCGAAAGTTGATTGCGCGAGTTGGCGATCTTTCTTCATGATGTTTAATGTAGAATCTAATATTGACGTTTGATTTTTCAATAGATGAATGAGGTGATCGTCGTTGTCTTTTAAGTGTTGGATAGTCTGAGCCATTTGTTTAGCATACTCAGAATCCAGAACCCCAAACACCGCATTTGCGACATTACCAATGATGTCTATGGCACCTCTCTTCTTTCGTTTAGGTTGTAGTATCATACTAGCTGACAACATTTCTAAGTTTGTCATTTTGAATTGGTCAATTAAGACCCAGCAATTGTTATAACCATTCATTTGGTCACATATGGTTGCCAATGAGTTAGTTGCATCTGTGATAAATTCGACCTCTAACTGTAGAAAACTTATATCATAGTAGGCTATGATTGTCCATTCTGCTGGTGATCTCATGATTGAACCCATGTGTTCAAAATGAATCCCAGGCTTTTTATTGAACGATGTGATGCTGATCCCATTAGCAGATATCAGCGGTAGATAGAACATGATGAGTAACGCTAGTACATAGAGTTTTGCCCGTTTTAGTGGCGTTTCTTCAGGTTGAAGTTGGTGTGAAGTGGTAGACGAATGTAATTCTGCTGGTACCGGTGCCAATTGATGTATTGGCCGCTTCAAACTACCATTCTTAGTTTTACCATCTGCCACTCGAATTTTACCTTTAATTCTTGGATGGGTATTCACACTTCGATTTACTGGCGATTCCTTAATTTGACGAGTATTTCCAATAGATGTTGCTTCACGTTTTTTCTCGACATATGTAACTTGCCCATCATGATTCGCAACTTTATCTAATTTTTGCTCATTTTCGGTGGCCTTTATACAAGTGATTGTATCCTGATTACATCCACCTAAGGCACCGCTGCATACCCAACCAAGCACGGTATTCTGTAATACTGGTAAATTGTTGGTCATATGAATTTGACCTCTTGATATTAACGGATAGAAATGCTCGGCACCTATTAATAAATCGACATCACTGTTTACATTAAACTCGGAATCGGCGAGTTTGATGTTTTTGGGGATCGGCCACTGCGATATGTCGAACGATTTGTTTGGTAGAGGTGAGGTAATTTTTTCCATTACAACTGCTTTCAATTTTATGTTGAAATTAGTGGTACGTGACGAGATGTTGGCAGTGACCTGATGGTTTGCCCTTCTTTTACCTGTGCCGATTCCTGTGATCCATATTGGGTTTGGATTTAGCTGTAGTTGTAATTTTTTGGCCAGGTTTTCTGACATTAGGTTCATTTGAGAACCAGAATCCAGAATGGCTCTGCATTCAATTGCTTCGCCAGTATTTGAATTAATATTGACCTTGGCGGTCCCAAGCAACACATATGGTTTTGTTGACAGTGCTGTAGTTAAAACAGCAGCAGCTTCTTCTTGATTGGAGGAAGTGGTCTTCTTGGATACAGCCGCGTTGATGTTGGTGAATTCAGGTGCGCCAGTTGTTGGCGCCTTTACATTGTACTGAAGATGGAGTAATGTGTTGTGCGCTTTACTGCATTTGACGCAATGCCTGCTGTTGCAATCACTTGTTCTATGTCCGCTGCGAAGACAATTGAAACACAATTTCAACCGTTGTGCTGCGGAGACACGATCAGGAACTGATAATGCCACGAACTTGTCACACTGGTGAATTTGATGGCCATTGAGGTGACACATCTTGCAAGATAGCGTATTGTTTGTAGTTACTGTTGCTGTCACTACTTTGACTGCTGGTTGATTTGGATAGACACTTTCCAATGATTGAAATCGCTTTTCCAGAAATAGCAGAAAATCATCAATTGATTGTAATTCGCGCGGATGCACTAGAGACTGTTCATATAGCAGTCTAGTTTGTTTATCTAATTTTTGAGTTAATACATATAACAACATTGGACCCCAGGAACTGGTGTCAATGCCCAAATTGTTTAATGCCAATAACCCTTCCAGTGTACAGTCATGTATGACCCGAATGTCATTCGCTGCTGAACCCTTCACAGTTGCTTGATTCATGAGTTTCTGGATGATGGACGAAACGATAATTCTTTTATTGTCATACCGTTCCTTCAATATCTGCCATGCTGTTGCATAGTTTTGATTGGTTAGAGCTAGATGTGCTACTAATCCTGCTGCATCTCCAGTTAAATGATTTTTTAAATACCACATCTTCTGTGCGTCTGGCAACTGAGTGTTGTGGATCATTTCTGTGAACAAGTTGTCGAACTCCATCCACTTGGTATATGTTCCGTCAAACTTCGGAATTGTTATGTTAGGTAACCTAACTTGCACCTTTTCCGCAACGAGAGGCGGTTGCTGTTGATTTGATGTCACCTTTGATGTTAGTGACACCAGCACATTTTGAACTTCTTCTTCTAGTTCAATATATTTCTGGATATCATATCCAACTCCTATTGGATTGGAATGTATTTCCCAGATTTTAAAATTAACGGCTTCAATTTCTTGCCATAATTTGTTAATTCTGTCAATATTTACTTGGTAATATGACAGAGGCTGTTGCTCGTATATGCGCTTGACGCCATTGATGAGCCGCAATAATGAACATGATATTGCGCGTTGTTTGTTGATGAGCCCTTGAATCTGTGGATCAGGGCCGCACGCTGGATCATCTGTGTGTCCAACATTAAATCTTGATGTTGATGGAACAGTTACAGGCTCGACTATTTCTTCTTGGTTGAATTGTTGAATGGCCGTTTCAAATTGTCGGCTGTACTGTTTGTAAATATTCAGGATCTCTTGATAATATTCCTTTTTTATGTAGTCGTGTCCGACTGGAATTGAATCAAGACTCTGAATTTTACTGTCGACTTCATCGAAGGACTCCCACGCTGAGTTTAAACGCTTCAGTCGTTCTTCATAGTACGCCTGGGTTTTCCTTGCCTGACCATCCTTCTTGAAGTTTCTTATGATGTTCTGGATTTCAGCACCTGTTTCAGCCTGTTGGTTGATAAGGTCCTCCATGGTCACCAGAAAATTGATTGTTGAAATGTTGATACGTGTATGTCACCAAATGACAACAATGATGCGTGTATGTCCACAAATGACAATACTGCTGCGTGAATGACAATACTGATGCGTGATAGATCACGTGTATGTCCACAAATGACAATACTGATGCGTGATATCACGTGTATGTCCACTGAATGACAACAATGATGCGTGTATGTCCACAAATGACAATACTGCTGCGTGAATGACAATACTGATGCGCGATAGATCACGTGTATGTCCACAAATGACAATACTGATGCGTGATATCACGTGTATGTCCACTGAATGACAACAATGATGCGTGTATGTCCACAAATGACAATACTGCTGCGTGAGTGACAATACTGATGCGCGATAGATCACGTGTATGTCCACAAATGACAATACTGATGCGTGATATCACGTGTATGTCCACTGATGCGTGATAAATCACGTCGGGGTCACCAAAAATGTTATGATCCGTACCTAGTTTGATACGGACTGAAGCTAATCCGGCACTTGAACCAGCTTAGCTTTTCACGATATGTTATCCTCCGTATCTAGTCTGACACGGATTCACTAATCCGGCACTTTAACCAGCTTAGTAATTCACTTACGTAATCCGGCACATGAACCAGTTACGTAATTTATAGATATCTAGATATATATGTAAATATATATATAGATATTTATTTGTTTATTTTATTTTTATTATTGATTTTCAAATTCGGCACATAAACCGACTTTGCTCAAGGTTCTTTTAGGCACTTAAACCAAAAGAAAACACTTGGTTGTATTCAGGTTGTTAAATTGAATCAAATGTTTATTAAAAATGTTGTGCTTTTATACAAAATTCTTAACACTAAGCTTATGGTAAAGGAGGAAATGCACCCAGTTCCCACGATTTGTTATCCGATGGACTTTGAACATTCAAGGCCAAGGGCATTCGTGGGAAATATGTGCATTACCTATGCTTATACTATTTAATGCAACCAGCAAGCTGATATATGTATTTTGCCATATATCAACCTGCTTCACAAATTTGGTGACTTAAATGTGTTATCACTGAAGCCATGCGCCAACTCATATTGCACCTGTGGGAACAACAGAATTGTCGCAGCGGCTTGCCTATTGCTGCAACTCACAACGAACACACGATAAAAGAAAATGAACATAATGCTTATCAACCTTGCACAGTGGCGTGTGAAGATGATCATGTTACGTCTGGCACGCTGCTAGCGTGCGAATATTTAGTTGTGAGAGCCAGCAACATTGCTAAAATGTTTGATAACACAAATAAACACCAACAACAAAAACAACATAAGAACTAATTTAGGTACTTATGTACACATATAATTAATGCACTAATAAGAATACAATTATAATAATTGACAATAATAATACAATAATAAGAAAACAATTATAATAATTGATACAATGATAATAGATTTAATATGAAACTTAACAGCTATTTTCCCTTTCTCAAAATTTCTTTTTACTATATCGATTACGTTTCCAGAAGAAATATCATGTTTGTCTCTGAAAATATGCTTGTTTTTGAAAACGTTCACAACTTCAGTTTCTTTGGTTTCCTCTAATATAATTTGTTTACTAAAGCGATTTATGACACTGTCGAGAATTGTGATCATGGAAATTTTCTGGCTGAGAATGAATAGTATCGACATCGGTGGAGTTGTCACTAACATTAGCTCTTGAAATTGAAATATTTGTTTGAGAATAATTGGATTCGACTTCCATTGAAGTGTTGTCTGATTGCTCTCCAGCGTTTAGGTTTTTGATTTTCAGCATATCGTCTAGATTGATTCCCAAATTGTCGGACTCTAATAGGCTGATCTCGTTACAATTGATATGGCTAAGAAAATCGGCTATTTTATTTTCTTTCCCTGCTATATAGTCTATTCTTGCATCATATTCCCCTAATTAAACTAACAATCTTTATAACCTAGGGTTAATATCTTAACCAAAATTTTTGGATTGCAACCACTTCAGTGGTTGATGATCTGTTTGCAGATCAAACTCCCTTCCGAAAATATAAGGTCTAAAATATTTTACTTCCCATACTATCGCCAATAGTTCTTTCTCGATAGTGGAGCAATTCTTCTCATGGTCATTTAATGTTCGTGAAGCAAACGAAATTGGATGTCCTTCCTGTGTCAAGAATGCGCCAATTGCGAAATTGCTGGCATCAGTAATGAGCTTAAAACGTTTGCTAAATATAGGGTATCTTAGTATTGGAGAATTTATTATACTATCCTTTAGTTTTTCAAAAGCAGTGATGTAATTTGGATTATTTACATTTACTTTAGCATTCTTTTTAAGATATGTGTACGATCAAACCAAAATGTCTGATCAACATTGGAATCAACTATTTGCAAGCACTGAACACTTGAATCCAGTACTTATGTTGATTCTATTTAAACAAGAAAACCATAAGTACTTGAACCCAGAAATTTCGACGATTGTCCTAATTATCCTAGTCACTGAACACTTAAATGCAGTGAATAGACGCTTATGTGACGTAAATTTAGCACTTGAACTAAATTTACAAAGCTAATAGAATAAAGCAATGAATTAATAACGAATGTGGCTTCGCATCAATTCAATTGTGCCTTTTATTTAAAATTAATAATCAATTTACAACAAATAAATTAACTAAAATAACCTTGACCATGCATGCCAAACAATGAACTTGTTACGAACTGCAAGAATGCATTTTGTTGCAGACGAAATTTGACGCTTTTGTTTTCATGAGCAAATAAAGCATATGACGCGTTTTTGGGCATTGCATTGACAAAATTACTTTTTACAACAAAATATATTTGATATGAAATTATTACAACACAAAATAATATAAATAAATGATTCATACAAAATAATACAAACACATTATTCATACATAGTAATATAATATAATATTTAACATTCTCCCCCGCGTTGAACAACCGTTCAACAATATGAGCCTCTAGCTGTCATGTTGATAACGAATTCTCGTGACTGCCGACGTGGCATGGGTATAGGTGTCGTGCGGGTGGCTTCTTCATCGGGTGCAACTTCAATTGGGTTTACATGTTTTTTCTGCAATTTCTTCTTCATCATGATTATGATTAATATCAGACTTATAACAAGTGCTGCGTAAGCTATGGTGAAGCTGTGGTACTTGTGTGTCTGAAATTGATTTGGAAGATGATTTATCTGGTATGACTGCAAAACCTTTTGCAATACTGTGAGCTCTTTCAGCTGTTTCGTATTGGTTGTCGCGTAATGTTGACAATGTACTGTTGCCGCTATAAGCATCTGATAACTTCATAGGGGATTGTAGCCTTAATTCTGAGATTTTACCAATACTACTGTATGAATATCTTGACGTGCTTGCAATTATTTGTTGTCCTTGCACTGAAACGAAGTTGTGTTTAAGCACGCAGTCTGGGTCGATCGTCAATAAACCTGAACCTTTTAGATTTAGTGGTATGATTTTCTTATTACATACTGCAGTTGCTCGTGAAGATGTTGATGTCGCATAAATCCATTGATTTTTGTGATTCAATGGAATCCAGGTCAGAGTGTTGATAGTGTGTCTCAACCGACAGTTTGGTATTGTGTTGCTGTTGAATAGGTTGATCTCATACGCACAAATTTCAGAACTAAAATTCTATCGTATGCGGACGTTGGCACAAAGAAATTCCCCTTCCTTTATGGTCTCACAAAGATTTAAATCGGATTTCATAAGAGGAAAATATTGATCATGATGCGTATTAATAGCCAAAATAGAACTGCATGAGTCAATTACTGCCATGGATTCAATTAACCAGTTCAGGATTGGAATTAGTTGAAACAATTCAAATCGTTCATGTTCAATCAAGGGTAATGGTATACTAAAAATTGCATGCTGCTGTGTGATTCCATCTTTAACCTTCATTAGTCTGTAAAGGGATATTAGCTCATCTTCTGGCATCGGTAATTCTAATGATGGTAATAAATGAAGTTTGATTTGATTGACTTCCTTTTGTAATTGTGTTGGTGTCAATAACAACATATTGACTTTTCTATGATGAGTATGAGTTAGAGCATCTATAATGGCAGATTGTATCTTCTGTAGATTATGTGCTACCAGTGTTCGTTGAATGGCTCCTGCATTGAAAACTTGATTAAGCCGTACCTGATTAACCTCTCTATTTGTATCTTTTATGGAATTCGTCAGTGCCTTTATTTCATTGTGAATGTGCTCAAAACCTTCTTGAACTGCGATTTTATCTTTCTTCATTATATTGATTGTTGAATCGACAACTGATGTTTAATTTTTAAATAACGTCAATAATTGCATATCATTTTGTTTCACTTCTGAAATTATATTTGACATTCCTTTGGCATATTCTGAGTCTAATACTCCAAACAGCGAATGTGCAATATTGCCTACAAGATCAATTGTTTCTCTTTTGGATCGATGGTCATGAAGTAATTTATCATCGAGTTGTAGTTCGGATTCAATACGTTTAAAGTGATTAATTGTACTCGCACATGATGCGTTTGGTTTTATTTGTTGACAAGATTGATGTAGCGACGTTATGTGTTTAGAGCTGATGCTTCTCTCCAATAAAGACTTAAGTCGTAATAAACTAATAGATTCCATTCAATAGTTGATATGGCAGCTATGCCCAGATTTTCAAAGTGAATTCCCAATTTCGACCCAAACCTTTTATTATCAATTGGAGACCCTATTACTATTGGCAATATTAGTAATAGTGTGAGTAATACAGAACAGTACAAATTGGTCGGCAGTTTTCTACGTTTTGTCTTGGGCTCTTCATACGACCCTTTTTTTTGTCTTCAATAATTACGTTGCCAGGAGGTATTTCGTCATCAGCTTCAGCCATTGTTGGTTGATCATCTGTATTAACAGGCAGTACAGCTATTCGATGAATTGGGCGTTTAAAAATGTCTGTCAATGTTTTAACGTCAGCTATTCGGATACGTTCATCTGTACCCTTGTACACATGTACAATTCGTCCAAAGGGTCACTGCATCACTGGGACGTTATCTTCTTTGATTATAACCATGTCTCCTAACTGTGTGTTGGCAGATTGTGTTTTCCATTTGTTACGTTGTTGCAGTTCCATCAAATATTCGTTAGACCAGCGTTTCCAGAAATTATGTTTTAACTGGGAAACTAGGTTCCAATGTGACAATAACGTGTGTTTTTCTGGTTTTAATCGACTGTCTACATGAGTTGTAAGAGCTTCTCCAATTAATAAGTGTCCTGGAGTTAATGCTGTCAAATCAGTTGGATCATTGGACATTGGAGCCAATGGTCGTGAATTTAATATCGCTTCAATTTCCACCACCACTGTTTTGAGTTCTTCATACGTCAATGATGCTGTTGAAACGCTGCGTAGTAACAAATATTTTGCGGACTTTACGGATGCTTCCCATAAACCGCCAAAGTGTGGAGCCCTTGGTGGAATAAAATGAAAGTTTATTCCTGTAGTACTCCAAGCAGAGATTATTGCTTCTTGCCCTTCATTAGAATAAATGCTTTCCTCTAGTTCTGCTAACTGGTTTTTGGCGCCTACGAAGTTTGTTGCATTATCACTGTAAATATTCAAACAACGCCCTCGTCGACTTATGAATCGTTTTAATGCTCCAATGAAAGCATTTGTTGATAAGTCGGTCACTAACTCGAGATGTACCGCCTTTGTGGCAAAACAACAAAAGACAGCAATATATGCCTTTGTTGGCTTTTTGCCCCTCACCTTGTAGTGGATTCAAAATGGTCCGCAATAGTCTACCCCAGCATTAATGAAAGGTCTTGCAGGAGTTATTCTTGATTCTGGTAGATCCCCCATAATTTGTTGGCATAGTTGCGGACGTGCTTTGTTGCATCGGATGCATCGCTAAACCGTTGCTCGGACTGTTATTTACCTTTAATCGGCCAAAAACGTTGTCGTACTATACTCAATAGTGCCTGCGGGCCACAGTACTTGTTTTCTTCATGGAACATCACGAATAATAATTATGCCAATGGATCATTGTATGGGATCAGCATTGGGTGTTTAGAATCGTATGGTAATGATGATGCTTCTAAACGTCCTCTTACTCTAAGAACATTTGCATTATCAATGAATGGAGATAAACTACTGATTGAACTAGATTTGTCAACATGGCCTTGTTTCTTCAGTTGTTTGATTTCTTCATGAAAATCATTACCCTGAATGTGACATATTATAGTTATTAATGCTGCTTCCAATTCGGTAGCACTGGTTGCTATATGTATGGCACGTGACTCCTTTGACATTCTTGTGTTGTTAATGAATCTAAGAACATATGCTACTATCCTTTGTAACGTCTTGAAAGAATTCTTGTGCTGAATCCTGTATATGAAATCTGCGTCATTGCATTGAGTTGCTACAGCTACAACCTTTTTCTTCTCCAGATCAACTGGAACTTGTAATGATGATAAAAACCTTGGTGGCCATACCTCCTGCCTTCCATGCAAAAAGAGTGGTCCTTGAAACCAAAGTGCACATATTGACAATGCCCTTGCTGAAAGTCCTCTTGATAACACATCAGCTGGGTTGTCCTCTGACCTAACATGTCGCCGCTGTTCAGACAGAGTTAAAGTTTGAATTCTTGCCACCCTGTTAGCTACAAATGTTTGAAATGATGAGGACTGTGAGTTGATCCAAGACAACACAATTTCTGAATTAGTTTACAAAAATACTGGCTGGTCCTTCTCCTGAAGATCGCTTTTGACTCTTGCTGAAAGTTCCGCTGCTAGGACTGCCGCACATAACTCTAGTCGCGGTAGCGTTTGTTTTCTGAGTGGTGCTACTCTTGACTTTGCACATAATAGTCGCACTATTATTCTACCATTCCTTAAAATTGCTCTGACATATGCTGCAGCACCAAATGCCTTTTCAGATGCATCAGCAAAAATATGTAGTTGTGTTTATGATGGAACCTCGCCTCTGAAGATATGTCTTACCACTTGAAGGTTTTCTAGAGTACTTAAGTTTTCTCTAAATGTTGACCATGTTGTACGAAGATCTGTAGGAAATGGTTCATCCCAAGATAATTTCAACTGCCATAAGTGTTGTATGAAAATCTTTGCTTTGACTATTACTGGAGCTAATAAACCAAGTGGGTCGAACAGTCTAGCTAAATCAGAACTAACGACTCTCTTCGTGATTATTCCTTCAGTAACCATTTTGACCACAATTCCAAATAAATCCGCCTTGGACAACCAAAATAATCCCAGCGTTTTGATTGAATCGTTATTATCATTAGTAAAATCTAGATTTACCTCTTGATCATCTTGGGAAATGTTGGTGAAAACAAACCGTGGTCGCCTAAAACGGAGCAGAGTTGAAAAAAGTTCACTTTGAACTGTCGGTCCGTTATACATTAAATCATTCAACGAGTGTCAAGGTATAGTTTTGGCTGATGTGTCAAACACCACTCGAAGTTTAGTAGTTGTACACAATGATGAGGAATGAAATATTTTGGAGTCAACATGGAATCCAGGTTTACTTTAGTCATGTGACCCAATCGCTCATACTCTTCCATAAACTGCACATATTGTATCCGTAAAACTTAATTTTTTGCTAATCGTCGTTCAAGACTGATGAACCTTCTCCAAGCTGTTTCTTGAGATTTCCCTAACGTCAATGAGTTTTCCAGAAACGGCAACCTTACCACAAAACGTTCTTCTTTATTTGTATGGACGATCTGAACAAAATGAGATTCGCATAATTTTTCTTCTTTCGATAATGTCCTTTCTGTTGTATTCACCTCATCCATTCGCCATAATCGTTCAATTGCATCTTCTAACGATGAATTATTATCAACAGCCTCCACCCCACCGCCAAAAACTGCACATAAAACGTTTGATGTGTCTGTATTTGATGCAACCTTGCCACTGACAATCCAGCCAAGTGTAGAATTTTGCAAGACTGGAAGCCCAGGAGCAAGCATTATTTTACCCTTTTTTAACAGACTGAAATAGAACTCCGCACCGAGTAAAATATCAATTTTTCCTTGTGGAAAAATGTTGGATCTGCTAACTGAATGCTGTTCGGGACCTTCCATTTGGAAATATCGTAGCTGGAACTTGGTTGAGGTGGAACTATGTTTGGAAGCACAAACGCTTCGACTTCTGTAGTGAACCTCGAGTTAAGGGATTGCAATTTGATATTAACTCGCTTCGTTGAATTTTTATGCACCTTTCCTATACCTTCTATGCACAATAACGATTTTGTTGTTGATATATTGAGCCTTCTGACAAGACGCTCAGAGACTATGTTCACTTGTGAACCAGATTCTAGTAATGCTCGGACTTCACTTGTATTGGCAAAAAAACATATTCACGATGACCTGTGGATGTGTTTGCTGTCGCTGTGGTAACTACAGTATTGTATTGTTTTGTTTTGTTTGATTATTAACTTCCAAATGTAGTAACGTGTTATGCTTTTTATCACATTTGGTACAACTTCTTGATAAACATTTGTTCACCACATGATCATTTTTGAAACAGTCGAAACAGAGCTGTTGGTTTTTTACCCAATCCAATCGTTGAGATGGTGAAAATTGCAGGAATTTACGCATTTGGTACAGTGGGTGCCTGTCTACATTGCACAGTTTGTAATTTTTGTTTTCCTTAGAAACTGTTACAGCCGACGAAACTGATTTATTTCGATCTGCATTAGTTTTTATGGCCACCTTATCTTTTTGTTCTACAACTTCCATCAGTTGAAATTGTAGCTCTAAAAAGGCTAAAAATTCCTGAATGTTTTGTATCTCTTTTGGTTTTGGCAGATATTGGTCATATCTAATGAGCATCGTCCAATCGAGTTTTTTAATTAGTATCTGTAACAAAATTGGATCCCGAAAAGCCATTTGAACGCCAAGATTGTTCAGTGCAAATAGACACTCCTTCCTTGTGTCATGTAAATTTTTAACTGCTGTCACAGTTGATGTGCCTGATGGCTGATTTAGAAGTTCATCGATTAAGTTAGACGCCAAGACCCTTTTATTGTTATAACGGTCTTGTAATAATGTCCAGGCTGCAGGATAATTCTCCTCCGTTATGCTGAAATGACTGATTAATTTTTCAGCTTCACCTGTCACATGTGATTTCAAATACCACATTTTTTGAGCAGCTTGCTCAAAATACTTAAAATTGCCTCCATTTTAAGTAATTCCCATTAAAACTTGGGATCGTTACCTTTGGCAATGGCAGTGAGGAACGTATATTTGTTTCTGCTACTGCTGCTTCTTTGTTTTGTAGTTGATCCAATTTTATGGACAGCTCTATCAAACCTTGTTGTACCAAATCTTCAATTTGGTAATATTCATCTTGGTTGAATCCTGACGTTAGTGGATTTTCCAAGTTTTCCCACAGTTCATCATGCAAACATCCCAGTTGGTTCCATTGTTGCATGATCGTGTTTGATTTAATTTCGTAATATTGAATTGGCTGTATGCCTTCGCTCTCTGACAAACTCTATACTAATCTTTTTAGAGCCGCCATTCGAGCAGATATTTTTCTTATCAAACCATTTGTCGTACTAATAGCATAAACAATTTGCCGCCAACTAGCGAGCTTGAAGTAATGATGATAATAAAGAACGAACTTAAGCTAAAAAAAACACCAGGATATGATCTCATAACTGCAGAAATTCTTAGAGAAATCCCAGCTAACTGCATAGTTAAAGTTACTAACATCTTCAATGCTGTTCTACGATTGAAATATCTACCTTCGTTGTGGAAGGTCTCAGAAATTATTATGGGCCTTAAACAGGGGAAAGATGCAAACGAGGTTAGCTCCTACAGGCCAATAGCTCTCCTACCTGTGCTTTCAAAAGTATTTGAAAAAATTATGCTTAAACGGATGTTGCCTTTACTTGAACAACAGCAGACCATACCTATGCATCAATTTGGATTCAGGTGTAATCACTCGACCATTGATCAAGTCCACAGAATCACAAACGTAATCGAAACTGCCCTTGAGGAAAAGAAAGTATGTTCAGCAGTATTCTTAGACGTATCCCAGGCTTTCGACAAAGTTTGGCATACAGGTCTACTAACAAAAATAAGAGACATTTTTCCGTTGGAGTATTTCGATATGGTTTCTTCTTATTTGACCAATCGTTACTTCCGTGTTAAGCATGGAAACGATTACAGTGAACTCCAAAAAATCAACGCTGGTGTACCCCAAGGCAGTGTACTTGCTCCTTTGTTATATTTAATATACACACATGATTTACCAACGAGCTCAGCGACGTTCGTTGACGATACAGCTGTTCTAGCGATTGGAGATGATGAACTAACAGCACCCAGGCGTCTGCAGTCTTCTGTCAATGACATTATCGCTTGGGCTGAAAAGTGGAAAATAAAACTTAACCACTACAAATCAGTTCACGTCAACTTTACAAACCGAAATATTAGATTAATGCCCCTCTACATTGATGGAATACAAATTCCACATTCTAATACGGCTAAGTACCTCGATATGACATTGGCTGCAAAGCTGAGATGGAATGAATATGTAAAAAAAAAGAGAGATGAACTGAATATAACATACAGATCAATCAAATGGCTTATTGGAAAGAAGTCGAAACTGTCACTTCATAACAAGCTTTTAATTTAGAAACAAATATTGAAACCAATTTGGACATATGGTATTCAGCTCTGGGGATGCGCTAGCAGCACACATGTTGAAACCATACAAAAATTCCAAAACGTTATATTAAGGGGTGTGGCAAATGCACCATGGTACGTAAGGAACTCTGATCTGCATCGTGATCTAGGGATAAATACAGTGGTGGAAGAAATACAGCGAAATGCAAGAATGCACCTGCAGCGATTGTACTCTCATCCGAATGATGAAGCTAACGAACTGGCGTCAATAGAGCCAACACGTCGCCTTAAGCGTCTAAAACCTTGTGATCTTTGGTCGCAACCTGTCCGAAATGCGTGATAAATGAACTTGCGTGATTTCTGATTAAATTCTTTATAATTGTTGATTAAAATTGTTTGTTAGCTTATTATATTGTTAGCTAGTTACTCTTATAAAATTTATTTAATCAAATAAAATAAATTTATATATAAAAAAAAGAAAAAAAAAAAAAACCATTTGTCGTAGCCACTAGTTGCGGCTGTGATGCCATTTGGTTGCTGGCACTTTCACCAAAGTTGTCTGCTGCTTTGATTGTTGCCATCGTTGAACTTGAGTCAAAAATTTTTGTACTTCAAAATGTACTTCAAATAACGCTGATTGTTGACTGCTATGTTGACTGTTGACCGCTGCTGCGTCAGACCAGTCCAGTGCTGCTGTCCGTTTCACGGGATCACCAAAACGAACGATCAAACCAAAATGTCTGATCAACGTTGGAATCAACTATTTGCAAGCACTGAACACTTGAATCTAGTACTTATGTTGATTCCATTTAAACAAAAAAAACCATGAGTACTTGAACCCAGAGATTTCGACGATTCTCCTAATTATCCTAGTCACTGAACACTTAAATGCAGTGAATAGACGCTTATGTGACGTAAATTTAGCACTTGAACTAAATTTACAAAGCTAATAGAATAAAGCAATGAATTAATAACGAATGTGGCTTCGCATCAATTGAATTGTCAAAAATTCAATTGTGCCTTTTATTTAAAATTAATAATCAATTTACAACAAATAAATTAACTAAAATAACCTTGACCATGCATGCTAAACAACGAACTTGTTACGAACTGCAAGAATGCATTTTGTTGCAGACGAAATTTGACGCTTTTGTTTTCATGAGCAAATAAAGCATATGACGTGTTTTTGGGCATTGCATTGACAAACTTATTTTTTACAACAAAATATATAAATAAATGATTCATACAAAATAATACAAACAAATTATTTATACATAATAACATAATATAATATTTAACAATATGCGATCATTGGATATGCTATTTTGTAATAATCTTTAATGAATTTCCTGTAGAAACCAGTAATACCCATGAAAGATTTAATTTGTTTCTGGGTTGTGGGCAACCTTAGGTTTTGTATTACCTCAACTTTCGCTGGGTTTGGCTTAATACATTCAGGTGTAAGCAAATGACCTAAAAAATCGATTTATTTTTTTAGGAAACTACATTTTTCCAACCGAATCTTTAATTTATCTTCTTTTAGTTTTAGAAAAATTTTTGTCATGTTCTCCATATGTTTAGACAAGGAAGTACTAAAAATTAATACATCGTCTAAATAAACGACGCAAATTTTATTTATAAATTCTCAAAGCACCGAATTCATAAGTCGTTGAAACGTAGATGGAGCATTTTTAAGTCCAAAAGGCATTCCCAAGAATTCATAATGTCCTAGTGGAGTAGAAAATGCAGTTTTTTCCTGTCATTTTCATCCATCAAAATTTGATGGAAGCCTTTAGCAAGGTCTATAGATGAAAAATATTGAGCTTTACCTAACTTATCTAAAATTCCATCTATATTAGGAATTGGGAATTTGTCATTTACAGTAACTTCATTCAGTTTTCTATAATCAATTACGATCCACCATTTTTGAGAACCAGATTTGTCCACTTTTATTGAGACTACCCACAAGGGACTTTTATATAAGCAGAATTGCTTTCTTTAATTATATTATGCTTCAACATTTCTTTTATCTGCCTTTGAATTTCTAGTTCATGAGTTTGTGGATATCTGTATATTTTTGAATAAAAAGGTCGATCACTCATAGTAACAATTTCATGCTTAATTTCGTGTGTAAAAGAGAGTTTATCCCCCTCTTTGAAGAATAGTTCACTAAAGTCCTGTAATAATTTTTTTAATGATTGGTTTTCTTCAGAATTTAAATGTCTCAAATCTAAATTTTCTATGTCGCTGAATTCAAGTGTACATATTTCCTGATTTTTATAGGGGTTAAAAATTTTAAAGTGCATAATATTGCCTAATATGTTGACAAATTTATTCTCTTCATCAATCTTAGCTTTAAGAGGGATGAAAAAATTTTGTCCTATTATGGCATCATAATTTTTACTACTGAAGTTAATTACCTTCCATTGGAAGGTACCTGAGACGTTAAACTCCCTACATATAGAAGTAATTATCTTATGTGTTACTTGATTAATTCCATTTATTGTTCGGTAAAAAATGGGTGTTGGGAGTTTGATTAAACTAGTGTCAGAACCGGTATCAATGAGACATCTAATTTCTTTGCTGCCAATTGTTACTGTTATTATAGGCAATCTGCAGATCGAGGCAGGTTGAAAAAATTTACATCCTCCTCTACATTACCCATATCCATTGGCTGAAAATCAGTTCTTTTATAAATTTGGCTACGTCTAATATTTTGGGTATCAACACTCTGTAACGACACGGATTCTCCCGTTTCGTTATAATTTATGCTGGGGTATCCTCAGTCTTTTCCAGGGGGTCGCTACAATAAATTTATATTCGCGGAGACAGGACTTCTCAAATAAAAGATTGTGTGTTTAATTTTAAATGTAGATTTATTTAAAATAAAATTACTTCATTAAGATGATAATTAAAAAAAATGAATTTAATTAATCGCAATTAGATATAACTTGGCATTGATTATGTACTTCAAAGTGGATTTTAATAAAATATTCAGATTTCTTTATAATCGTATTTGAAAAAACAAAAGTTAGTTAAAGATAAGTAGATATGAACTTTAGATTCTTTCCCAGGTGACAAGCTGGATCCGGTAATTGTTTCTTTGACGTTCGCGATGATCTCTAGTTTGCTTTCGTGGTTGGCACCTTCGTATGATTGTCCACTCTCGGCGTACCTGTTAGGGATAGAAGGGTTAGTGTATATATATAAAAAAATATATTTCCTTGTTCGGTTATGGAATATCTATACAATAGTGTCCAAGTGTCTTGACTTAAAACCGCCCATGCACTTGTACACAATTATATATATATTTTAGTAATTTATACAACTAGGCTTAAAACCGCCACTGTGTCAGACATTTTTTTAATATTTATTTATTTTATATGTTGACATACAATGCCACTGAGTGATCATACAAGATTCACTAAATTCTTAGAAAATTGCGCCGTCTTTTATACGCAATCTCTTGAACTTTTTGTGTAAAGCAACAAAGCTTTGAGTTGATCTTAGTTGAACTTAATGCACTTTAACACTTTTGCACAAAAGCTTCCTTGTGCATCTTTTTGCAGCGAATTGCATTCTGACGTTTTTGACGTTTGTAAATGTTTGTTTACATTTTTATAAAAAGCGGCGGTGCTCGTGTTTTTATTTTTATGGTTGAATTATTTATAAATAAAATAATAAATAATTTATAAATAAATTATTATTTATTAATTTAAATAAATTTATGTGGAAAAATAATGAAGGTATGTTATATTGTTATTTTTATTCGTATACCTTTTTGTATTTATTATTAAAATGTTTCCTCATAATTACAGATTACTTCACGTATTTTGTTCAAAGTGGTGGTGTTACTAAATTTATGTAGGTTGGATATTATTACAAAATTTCCATCCTTACATTTCCCTCCTTCTCCGAGGAAAATTAATTTGCCACTATCTGCCTGCATGATTTCTGTGCCGTTTCTTTGGGCTCTTGAATATTTTAAAAAATTTATCTTGGTGTATACTAACAAGATCATAGTCCTTCTGCTGAAGTACACCTAAGTTATTCATCGGCTTCTGCAGTTTTTGGGTGCTGAATGGTTTTGGAATTCCTAGACTTAGTTCCTGTACTTGTATCAGAGGATTGTCTAGCTTATCTTTCGGACGTGTGGAATCATTTTTTTCTTCTTCTGGCTGTGGCTTTCGTTGACTATCGTGGTTAATTGAAACGTGTTGCAATGATAGTGTCGGACTTGGGGTTCCTTGAGTCAATCGAACTCGTCTGGTATGATCTTTGATTACTGTAACCTTTTGTTGGCCTTGTTGTGTTTCAATATCTTGAACTTGATGTTGTTCTACGTATCCTTGTGTATCTTGAATTTTAACTTGTGTTATATGGTGATTCCTCGTTGGATTGATTCCTTTTGGTTGATTAACTACCTGTGAATTTTTCTTGCTAGGACTTGGATCTTTGTGCCGTTGAATCTTTTGTTTTTGCGCTTTGATTACGCTTGGTTCTTTCTGTCGTTGTACTTTCTGTGTTTGAACTTGTAATATTTGATGATTTGGGGTGACTTGCTGTTGTTTAGATACTTCGAAATTTTCTTTGATAAATATTGGTTTTAACTGGTTTTGTAGTTCTTGTATTTCAACTGATACTATTTCACGGTTTGGTGTGACTCGCTGTTGTATAGATACTTTGGGATTTTGCTTTTTGAGTCTTGAATCTTGCTGTGGTTTGCACGCTTGGATTTGGAGCATACGTTTAAATTCTGTGGCTTGGTCCTGATTGAACGATTTTAAGTTTTCTTTGAACGACGTGACATGTTGCGGTGTTTGGTGTACTGATACTTGCTTCGTTTGACTATGAAATATTTCCTGATCTGGTGTAACTCGTGCTGGCTTAAATACTTCGGGATTCTTCTTTGTAAGTTTTGGGTTTACTTGTCGTTGTGTTTCTTGCATCTGTGAATTTCCTCTGATGGACCTAATATTTTGTGATTCTTGCTTTGGTTCGCATGGTTGGATTTGCAGCATTTGTTGAACTTCTGTGACTTGGTTTCGATTGAATGGTTTTAGATTTCCTCTAACTGGCATGACATGTTGGATATTC
>NC_051846.1:98468720-98475936 GCF_002237135.1 Teleopsis dalmanni | reverse complement strand
GCGGTTTTCGTTAAACTAAAATATCCTTTAATACTCATCTTTTCGCATATCACAGCTGCTCTTTCAATCGATAACTCATATGAAGGTGTTAACAAAAATGCACCTGTATGTATAAATAATTTCTACACATATTAAATAAACTATTAAACAATAAAATTTCACTTATTTTATTTTTTGAAGTTAAGAAAGCAAAGTATAATTAAATATATTTAAAAGCACTATGCGTAAATTTGGTGTGTGAACTAAGGACATATTTAACTAAATTTAATTAATAAAGTCATCATTCACCTTAAGCAGTCATACTTATATTCATGAACTTCAAATATTGCGTTGAAGTAAGTTTTGGTTCTTATAAAAAATATTATAAGTCAATAATTAAGTCAATTAGTTAACATAACGTCTGCAAAAATTGTAATTTCTTCGATCATGCATTGGATCATATTGGTGCAATAATATTTTTTTCAGCATAAATTTACTAAAATTTGATTGTTTTTAAAGAAAAACAATATATTGCTTCAATATATTATATATAAACTGCAGTCGCACCTTTTGTTAAAAACTTGTCTGTAGTCGAAACATCAGAATGAAAATCATCTTCCTTATTCCAGTTCGGATCAGCAGAAATTTTTTGTGCTGTTAGTTTAGTGACTAATCCACTAAGATTTAATTTTCGTTGAAATTCAGTGTTCTGACATTCTTTTTCAGATATGTTCCCAATACAAGACATTATTATATTATAAATTACTTCACCGTATAAACTTAACACGTGCTTAACGAGAATCCAACGCTTGAGTAACTAAAAAGTCTTTAATTTTCACCTTTTTATAGAAATAAGAGGGTGTGTATTCTGAAATGTATTAAACACATACTCGTACATGTCTAACTTATATGAGTTATTAACCGACAAAAAAATATATGATGTAAAATCATGTTTTTATAAAAAAATACAGTATTTTAAATTTGTTAAGATGTTTGTAACTTAGTGAAAGAGTTCTGAAATCATACAAGATTATCCAGAAAGTAAATATAAATAAAATACATGTGTAACTAAGATTTCGATTAAATTTTTGTTACAAGATATTGTTTGTACTTTGCCATTAGATGAAAACTATACATTATTTAAATGTCCTTTACAAAACATTTAACATCACTTGAGGTAATTTTTTATCACTTGTAGGCATATGGCGAATAATATCTTAGCAATAACTTGATGGATGTTTACAGTGTCGAGAGTTTGAGTTTGTGTAACCCCGCAAAAAGTTAATTGTCGAAAAAATTTATGACCTTGGTAAATTAAAAACATGAAATTACACCTAAAAATTTCTCAAGCAACAACACCGAATGGATATTAAATTTATAAAAAAAATTTGGTGATCATGTAGTCGTAGAGATCACAATTGTGGGGTTTTTGTTCTTTATTTTGCAATACATCGGCTTTTTTTTTTGATGTAATAGTCTTTTGAAAGTTAATTGTTGATTTGCATTGCCCCAGGTGCGGCAATTTTGTTTGCTGACAATTTTTGTAAGCGAAAAATGAGTCATTCAAGCGCCATCCTCTTTTTCACTTTAACAAACAGCAGCAATATATTGAAGGGGTACACTTTGCAGATGGAATATCAAAAATACCTATAAAAATATATCTACTAAAAAGTTATTATTTTATTTCCATTTCAAATAATTTTTTTATTGCATATTCTGAAATAACCATTAAAAAAAGTAGCAGGAGTTGCATTTATGTGGTCATCCTCTAACATGATTGTATTGCACCTGATAGAACCTACTACAATAATTCCTAATAATTTCTACATTGTTTTTAAGTTACAGTCAACTTAGTTTGGTTCAGGGGCTCTCTGTTACTATATGCAGATCATATAATTTTAAAAATATACTCGCTTGTTTACCCACTAATATCTTCATTGCATTTTCCGTCGAAAAAAACAATTTTCATGTAATATAGGTATATAGACGAAGAAATTTTATTGTCAAATTTCAAATTGTTTAATTATAATATAACTAAGTGCAAAGGGTATTCATGTTTCGGTTTTTTTTGTTTCAAAACATATCCAAATTTGTTATAAATCAAGGTGAGCATTAAGCAAATAAAAATTATTTCTGTCACAAAATTTTTGTTTCCGATTTCCATATTAAATGTAACTTAACAATGTACGCCAAACATATGAGATTTTGAAACATGGATATACATTTATGCATATGGGAAAATCAACTCACAATGTAATTAAATAAATATAAAACATTTTTCAATAATAAAAAATTTAGAATGAGGTGCCGTTTGCTTCAAACCAAAATTAATATTTTGATAGTAGTATTGTATGCTCTTATACAAACAATAAAGATACAAGAATTGTAGAAACCATATTGCTTGTTATAATTGGCATGAGAGTACTCAACACAACTCAAGAGGACATAGCTTCGTATTGTACCACACAATTATCAAAAAAATTATTCATAACTTAAAATTGTACTCGTGTTACTGAATGCAGTTATTTAAAGAGCATTCAGCCTTTACCATTAGTAAAACGTTGAGTATTCTAGAGTGATTTAAAAATCATTTAACAATAATGGTACATAATGGTCCAAACTGTAGCGTTTATTATCTGGGGATAGGGCTGAGCTATTTTCAGTACCAGACTGTTTTTCGATTGACTTCGATTGACGAAACACATGTAAAACAATTTTTTCACTTAATATAATTTCATTGGCTCTTGTTTCAACCTACTTAGAACTGAATACAATAAAAATAAAAAGGGTAACGACTCCTAACGGAACAGAACACCGCGAGTTGATTTTTTGTGAAAAAAGTAATTTTTGACACAGTGATCTCCTCTCATCATCCTCCTGGTGATGAGAAAGGATACCTTACCGTAACTGTAGGAACAAACCAGCTCTTTAGCCTAATCGTTACCTAGAATGTCGCGAGATCTAGTTGTAGACCAACTTAATTCACAATATGGCTCCAGTCCACAAAGTTAAATGGCAGATCTTGACTGCGCAAGATTGTCCTTAGACTCAATATCAGGCACCCAGCACCCAGAAATGAGGACTTTGAATTTTCTGCAGACACGAACTTAGGACTGCCGAGAATTCCGTGCATACTGATAAAAGGGTGTAGCTCAGCTGCACTTAAAGGTGCTTTTTTTTTAATAAAGAGATGCAGGAGGGTAATGGACTCCACTATGAACTCCAGTGCTGTAGTACAGATACGAATAGTTCGTATCATAGTGAAACATGTGATTCCTTGCAGTTTATTATATTTGAATAATGCATAATTTTGTTGTGTTTTATCCCACTATACAGGAGCTACATAGGGTACAATGAGTCTGACCATTGTGCGGTATAGCCACAATAGAATTCTGGGATTTATGCTCCAGGTTTTACTGTAAGAGTTTCTGTACATCCACATGACTCGGGTGGGTTTGGCAATTATTATTCAGGTGAGTGTTTATCTAGGACGCTCATCTGAGGATTCCTGAGCCATATCTTTTATAAATAGGGACCCAATATTCAGTTTATTTCTTCTAGAAAATGGCACAAACACTGCTCTTTTTGGGTTAATATTAAAACCTTCTTTTGTACACCAGTTCAAAACTTTTTATAGAGCCGCCTGCATTACGTCAGTAAACGTGGCATCATATTTACCAGAAACAATGATTGTCAGATCATCTGCATAAGCTATAGAATTGTATCTAGATTGCTTAAGTTTAATGTTTAATTTAATTTATTTATCTTTCCAGTTTAGCAATGGCGAAAGACCCAGAAATGCACATTAAGCAATCTCTATAGATTGAAAGATGCTTTGAGTTTTGCTCACCAAATGATACAGCGCGATCTCCGTAGATTTGTCTTATTGGTAGGCAAATTAGGTGGAGTGGATAGGCACAGTTGGCTCCAGTTTATTTCATATGTCCACATCAATCAGTCTTTCAATGGTTTTCAGTAAGGTAAGACTAATAGGTCTAAGAGACTTTGAGTGGTCCATGGGTTTATTACCAAGTTTAGGAATAAATATGATGTTCACTCCTCTCCAGCAGTGACAAATGTAAATCATAGTAAAATAAACCCGTGCATTTCTGTAGTAACGCAGGACGGATACCATTGCCTCCAGACGCCTTAATTATTGAAGAAGCTGATCACCCAATTTTCACCAGAATTCAAATTTACTTTTAAAGATTTTTTTAAAGTTTTGACAAAATGTTCGGCCAGCCCATTTGTAGCTGGAAACTTTGGAGTTATAAAAATGGGTCCCATATCGCTTGCTATGGTATCCACTACGCCATATCTACAAAATACTTCTTAAAGATGTTTTTCGAAAAGTAGCCTTTTATATTAACCCGGTAATGCCCAGATTAATTTTTGTGGCAGGTTTTGTTAATAAGACACATTAGTGTATTTTGACTTCTTGACTGATGTCAATGATGTCAATTTTTTGATTCGTGTTGACACTTTTTCAGAAAATGTGAAAAACCTGCGTTACCATATGGTAACCGTGGGTCGCCCATGGTACGTGTTTATTTAAAAGGAAACGGGTTTTCTTTTCCTTTTTTCCTTTGAAAATATGAAAAAGAAAGACGAAGAAGAAGTATGAAAAAGTAATGCATTTTTATTAAGAAAATCTGCAGGGAAGTAGAAAATTGTTGAAATTGAATGAAAATGAACTGTTTTATGAGTCAAAATCCTTCATGGTTTTATATGATAGATCGAAAAACATTTGACACAAAGTCGAACGTTGGTATTGCGCCAAATTTTGGTCAAATCTGTTCACACTACACATATATTTGTTATATTCTGTGATCGCACAAGAGCGATACATTTGTTTTGCTTTTGTGCTGTTTCGAATAAACGTACACTATTGATTTGGGATGTTCATCTTCTTCTCCATCGAAATTTTGCATATGTCAACTGTTAGCCACTACAATTTTACATATAGATTTTAAGTTGGGAAAACATTGTCTGGAATGTCACCAGCTACCTCTTTACCATCGTCTTCACCAGAATTATTTCCATCTATAGGTAGCTCAATATAAATTGAGGTGGCGTGATTAATAAGCTAATTTTCTTCATCTTCTGTTATCTGATCAATATAATCAAATACTTTTTATAAAGATAGACCACTATAAAATGGTATAATATATAAAATGTTAACTGAATAACGTAATATTTCTAAAAACAATGCCCTGGATACAAAAAAAAATACACTGACAATGAAATAAAACCGTAGTTTTTTTCATAAAAGACACGTACCCTAGGCGACCCACGATTACCATATGGTAACGCCTGAAGTGAATCGTTAAAAAATTATGCAAAAAAAATAATTTTGCCGAATAATTTTGATTTAAATTTTGTAAGGATGGAAATTTGTTACCCAATTTCCTCCTACATATATTCATATCGTTTAATGTAAAGTAAGATCTAAAGAAAAAAAATGAATTTAATAAATTATTGTTTAAAAAACTTAAAAAAATGTACCAACATACCAAAACCCACCTCGTACACGCATATTTGCAATACACTCACTGAATTAATTTAATCTGTAAATATTGAAATCAATTAATTAAATACCTAAATAACAAATAAACAAAATACGTACCACATTTTCTTTATTTTCACTTTGTTTTATTAAATATATTTAAATAATTTTATTTTTTAAATTAAAAAATTACAAAACTACAAAACACAGAAACAACCAAACCAGAATTGTCAAAAATTTTCGTCGTGGAAGATATTCGAAAATAACAAGAAGAGAGTGCAAAGAAATAAAATATGCATTTGAGTACCGCATGCAAGATGAGACAGGGATTGCATAAACCAAACAAATAAATAAACAAAAGATCACCAAAACCAGCTGTAAAAAAAAATGATGCGCTACACAAAAGCTCGGTCGGATGTGTATATAAGACGCGCATTTTACTTATGCGAACACTTGGTTTATAATTTCTAAGGCACATATAACTGAGAATAGCAAATCGAACTAAAGAATACTTTCTATAGCAGAAGTGTTCAACGAAGGAATAATCATATAGAATTACAAAGACACGACAGGCGGTATAACGTCAACTGAGCCAAAAGTGATTTCTCATAATAAACGTAAGAATACTTTCTATAGCAGAAGCATTCAACGAAGAAATAGTTGTATAAAATTACAAAGACACGACGGGCGGTATAACGTCGACTGAGTCTAAAGTAGTTCCCTATTAAGCAAATTCCTAAGTCATAAGCAAATTCTTTTAAATACACCTTTCTGTTCTAAATTTTCATACATAAATATTCTGTATTAAATTGTAATTAACTATACTTAATGAACTTTACGTAATAAAAATATTTAAATAAAACATACTTAAAAGGCATTATAATTTTGAATATTTGGGTTACAAATAAAATTTTTTGTGACGATCCTGGAGAGACTGAGGATACCCCAGCAAATCGAAACGACCCCCAAGGAAGAGTCGTCACAATTTTATAGTTTATTTCAATAATCCGGATCCAGCCAAAAAAATAAATATTTTATAGCCGTTTATTACCGATGTGCCATATCGAAATAAAAAATTTTTCAATTTTTTTTTTGCACTTCACTTTGACTTTCGATAACTACGGTATGCCCATCTACACTGTCATAAAATAAGTTTGTTGAAGTGATGCAACTTTCCCGCGTAAAATAACGTATAAACCATGCCTGTAGGTGTTATAATATATATGTTACGCATGTTTATGTAACGCCTTAATTTGCGTTACCATATGGTAATCGTGGGTTATTTTTTTTTTTTGCAGTAGGTGGAAAGCATCGAAAGCCAGAGTGTGAGACTTTAACCCACTAAAACCACCTCTTAGTGGATTTCCAGAGCAATTTGGAAACTTCATTCCATTAATCATGGGAGAGAGGAATGAGAAAATAGATTTAATACCTAGTGAACTAGGCTCATCTAAATCATAAAGCAAGGGCATGAACTAGGTACGAAGGGCGATATAGAAGGGGGAGGGGTTACGGCTAACTAGCAGGGGTGGAATCAACAATATACTTTGTGATTAGGGTCACGAAAACCGCGGCTATGTAAAGGGATAGTGGAAAGGTTATGGTCCACTTCATCGAAGTTGTGGGTCAGGTATTGGGGGCTTACAGCGCAATGCTAGAACAAGGTTGTTGTGATAAGTAGGGTGTGCAACTACCGGTTTGGCCAAACTTACATATTATTTAGAATTGGCC
>NC_051846.1:98452257-98468620 GCF_002237135.1 Teleopsis dalmanni | reverse complement strand
CGACAAAAATATGGCTCGAAAATTCGATCAAAAACTTAAAAGCCTGACAAATGGTTATAAACCCGGAGCTAATTCCTGCAAAGATGAAAACGGTGATCTGGTGATAGATGTCCAAAGCCTGCTTAATATTTGGAGGGATCACTTCCCGAAACTATTAAATGGCGGTAGTAGCAATGTGACTGAAAGCGAAGATGATCCCGAATTTTCAATCGTTGACGATGAAATAATCGTTCCGCCTCCCGATCATAATGAAGTTAAAACAGTTATAACGCGGCTCAAAAACAACAAAGCTGTAGGCGCCGATGGTTTACCGGCTGAGCTGTTTAAAGCTGTTGGCGAAGAGCTATCAAAATGCATGCTACAGCTAATTCGCAACATTTGGTCGGATGAATGCATGCCCAACGATTGGAATTTAAGTGTGCTTTGCTCAATCCACAAAAAAGGTGATCCTGCAAACTGCGCCAACTACCGCGGGATCAGTCTTTTAAATATCGCATATAAGGTTCTATCAAACGTACTATGTGAAAGATTGAAGCCAATCGTCAACCAACTGATTGCACCTTATCAGTGTGGCTTCAGACCTGGCAAATCCACTCTAGACCAAATACTCACAGTGCGTCAAATCCTGGAGAAGACTCAAGAAAAACAAATCGAAACACACCACCTATTTGTCGACTTCAAAGCTGCTTTTGACACTACGACTAGAAGCACACTCTATGCCGCTATGTCTGAATTTGGTATCCCAGCAAAACTTATACGGCTATGTAAAATGACGTTGAGCAACACCACCAGCTCCGTTAGAATTGGAAAGAACATCTCTGAGCCGTTTGATACCAAACGAGGTTTCAGACAGGGTGACTCCTTGTCGTGTGACTACTTTAACCTAATGTTGGAAACGATAATTCGAGCAGCAGATTTAAACCGTACTGGCACAATATTCTAAAAAAGTGTAATGCTGCTTGCGTATTCCGACGATATTGATATCATTGGTCTGAACACCCGCGTCGTCAGTGCGGCATTTTCCAACTTAGAAAAACAAGCAAAACAAATGGGTCTTGTGGTAAATTAGGACAAAATAAAGTACTTTCTGTCAACAAACAAATCTCCTGAGCGTCTTGGGACCTACGTCACTGTTGACAATTATAAGTTCGAAGTTGTGAAAGACTTCGTTTATTTAGGAACCAGCTTAAACACCAAAAATGACGTCAGGCTAGAGATTCAACGAAGAATTACTCTTGCCAACAAATATTACTTCGGGCTAAGTAAGCAATTGAGAAATAAAGCCCTCTCTCGACAAACAAAAATCAGGCTCTACAAATACCTTATCATGCCTGTCGTGCTGTATGGTGCAGAAGCTTGGACAATTACCAACAGTGATGAGAAGGCGTTAGGAGCATTCGAGAGAAAAATTCTTCGGAAGATCTATGGTTCCTTACGCGTTGGCGACGAGTATCGATTAAAATGGAACGATGAGCTGTATGAGCTATACCGCGATATTAACATAGTTAAGCGCATAAAAATTCAGCGGCTACGCTGGCTTAGTCATGTTGTGCGAATGGAAGAAAGTGCTCCGACTAGAAAGGTATTTGATTCGGTACCCGCAGGTGGAAAACGCGGTAGAGGACGTCCGCATCTTGGGTGGAAGGACCAGGTGACCAACGATTTGGGGGCGCTCGGTACTACCAACTGGCGTCAGAAGGCAACTAATCGGGCTGACTGGCGGAGGCTACTCGACGCGGCCAAGGACGACACACGTCTGTAATGGCCAACTAAGAACTAAGAAGAAGAATTTAATTTAATTTTTATGTTGTATTGAGCTCATAAGCAAGAATACCTATTTAATTTTTATAAAAATTGGATTAATTAGTTATTAGTTAATTAGCTATTAGATTAATCTAAACTTCCGGCAGACGGCTAAAATGCCATAGCTGTAAGCTTTATGTATATTTATTATAATTATATGTATTATAATTATTATATAACTTCGATGTAATATAATAACTTTAAAATGAAGTAAATAAAGCTACTACTACTACTATAATCAAGAAGGTAAAGTGAATAAACGTTAAGAATTATATTAAAATTGAACAATCCAGTTTAGGACATTAAATAATAAAACTTACGGAAAACCGTAAAATTGCAATATTATTATATGTGTAATTCCACTAAAATTTAAGACTTGAGTTTATGCATTATAACAATAATTCAATAAAATGAACACATACTATTAAGAAATTACGTGTTGAATTTTATTATCGAGAATAGGAAGGTGTTTTGAATGATTAGGAAACACAACATTTTGGCGCAGCCGGTAGGATCACATTTTTTACAAAATGTGAACGGAAGTGAAAACAAAATTAGAAAAAATGTGTTCTTGATAATTGAACGATATTATTTTTTTTTTATAAAACCTTACGAATTTAAAAATTTTGAACAAATTTTATAAAATATTGTATAATAAAATTTTTACAAAAAAAAAAAAAAATTTTGGATGTGAAAATCACATTTTTTACAAAATTTGAAGCGGAAATGAAAATAAAAAGGAAAAAATGTGTTCTTAATAATGGAACGGTATTATTTTTTTTTTGAAAATTTGAACGTTAAACCATTTGTCACATTAAATAAAAGAAATCGTGATTATATTTAATAAACTTAATTACATTGCAAATATAAAAAATTTTTAGTAAAAAAAAAAACAAAAAGCGGAAGTAAAATTTGTGGATTAACAATTTTGTTAAAAACATTGGAATTGACTTTAAAAAAAAAAAAAAACAAGAACAACCATGCGTTCAACAGCAAAAGCGCAAAGAAAAAACTTGGTTTTCACTTAGGCAAACTTAAGTTTTTGTAAGAAAAAAGTTAAGAGAAATAAAGTTTATAAGAGAACTAATATTTTACTTTGGCCTTTACTCTAGCGGACTAAAAAAAAAACAAAAGAGAGAGATAAAAAAAAAAACAAGAGTGCAAAAACATTAAAGTGCAATTATCAAAATATAATAAAAAAAAAAACTTTCGGAGCTCCAAGCTCAACGGACGGCAGCAGCAGAAAATTAAACAGTTTAACGAATTTATTAATTTAATTTTATATTAAAAGACGCAAAAATCAAAGTGTAAATTGTGTTTACTTTAAATAAACTATAAACAGAATAAAAACTTTTAAAACAAATTTTAAGTTGGAATTTAGTAGAGGCCCAATGAGGACAATGTGGATTACAGCGAACCGCTCATTTGGTACGTCAAAATTCAAAATTGCTGATATATTGTGTTGCGTGACTTTTGCTCGTTGGCACGGAAGACATAATTTAACTCGCTCCGCAATGTCTTTTGCCATGCCCGGCCATACGAAACGTTCTGCTATTTGCTTAATAGTGGCTCGCCGAACAGCATGTGCGAAATTATGTATTGAATTAAAGACGCGTTGTCTAAACTGTTCAGTTACAAAAGGACGCAACGATTTGATGATACATCACATGCAATTTCCTTAGATGAATTTGAAATGAGTATCCATTTCAGTTGAAGTGCAGATTTATTCATTTTAGACAGAAAACCATTTGTTTCAATGTCGGTTTTCTAGCTTTCTGCTAATTGATCAAAGTCAACTAAATCTTCATTGCTGACGTGACAGATACGTGACAGAAAATCAGCTACCGGATTATTCTTACCAGCTATATGCATGATGTCAGTTGTGAATTGACCGATGTAATCTAAATGTCTTAGATGGCGTGGTGATGCCTTTTCCGGTTTCTGTCGAAATGCATACGTTATCGGCTTATGATCAGTGAAAATAGTGCAACGTCTACCTTCAGTCTCAATTTTCTTGCCTTGGGGACGAATTCCTTTATGATTAATGAGATGACCAAGGAATGTTACTTCTTCCTCTGCGAACACACATTTTGCTATGTTTATTTTCAAACCATGTTCCTGGAGACGTTGTACCACGCTACGCACATGTTGTATGTGCTCGTCTATGTTATCGGATGCGACGCAAATATCATCAATATAACATATGGCAAACTTGAATCCGAAAAGAACTTGGTCCATGAACCTTTGAAATGATTGTGCTGCATTACAAATTCCAAAAGTCATCACATAAATTCGTACAGGCCGAAAGGTGTAATTATTGCTGTTTTTTCTCTATCCTCTTCAGCAACCGGTATATTAAAGTACGCCTTTTCTAAATCCAACGTTGTAAAAATGCGTTTTCCATTTAGCGAATGCGTGAAATCTTGCATGTGTGGAATAGGATAGCGGTCAGGAACTGTTTGGGCATTAAGTCGACGGTAATCGCCACAAGGTCGCCACAAGCCATTTCCCTCTTGGTTGGTCTACAAATTCCTTGCTTCAACATATACTCAAACTCCTGCTTGGCTGCTTGCAGTTTTTGCGGATTTAGCCACCGTGCACGCGAAAAAACAGGCTGACCAATGGTGATAATCTGGTGGCGAACCGTAGTCTTAGGCTCGTTATTGTAATTGTATGAAACAGGCATTGTCACCTCCTTGAATGAGTTTAGAAGCTCTTTGAATTTGTGGTCATTCTGAATGGAAAAGACTGGCTCATATCCAGTGTGTTCCGATGCACATTGGGTACTAAACTTTGTTTGCGTATCGCTCAGGCAACTACGTTTTACATCTACCACAAGACCGAAATGTTTCAAGAAATCGGCACCCAAAATTGGTTTTGAAACATTGGCGATTATAAAATTCCAATCAAACTTCCTACGAAGGCCCAAGTTCATTGATAACAACTTGTTACCGTAGGTTAGAATAGCCGACCCACTCGCTGCATACTGTTATGGGCACATACACAATAGGGTGTGTGTTAAACGGTTTGACCGTCAATGGATAAAAATATAAGAATAGCCTTGCAGTAAGTCTCATGTTACGATGCGGTAGCATGGGACTATGCAGAAGGCAATAGCCCCACAACGCGAGCGTGGAATGTGCTGACACTACAAAACGTGACCGGCAAACACGCTACTTTTGAAGCTAACGCAAAAGTACAGAAACTTTTGACTAGCAGTTGCTGTTAAAACTCGAGCGGTTGAGGATTTTGTTAATTGCTGTCGAATAATAAAAATTGATGTAGTTCAATGTAATCTTTTTAAAAGAACCTGATTTAGTTGGTGTCGGTTGGTCTAATAGAACATCGTGTGTGAGTAACCCTCGCATATTTCGTAACGTAAAAACGGTATGTGACAAGTAACAAATCAAGTGATGATCTTAACTCCTAAACCGAAACTTAATTGTGCACGAGTTTAGTAAAAGCTCCTGCGAGTGCGGTTAAACAAAGAAGTAACAAATCAAGTGATGATCTCAACTCCAAAACAAAACTTAATTGTGCACGAGAGCAACAATTATTACACGCGACAACTTCGATTACAACTTTAATAGATAACAACAGTTTCCAACGTACATTTTTCCGCAGCTGCGAGTGAAACTGCAACAGCAGTAGCAACAGCAACTACTAAGTTTGAAGCAACATCAACAACATCAGCAGCAACAGTGTCGACAGCAGAAGTACCGGAACGTATGCAACAACAGCTAACATAGCGAAGCAGCGACAGCATCTAGGGTATAGGAAATAAAACTGAATTTAAATAAAATAACCGAACCTCAACTTCATGCGTTGTCTTTTAACACACATAGGACCACGACAAATTGGCGCAGCCGGTAGGATGCAGGTAAGCATCATTTAAATTTTATAATTTATCGATCATTAGTAATTTATTTATTAATTTATGATTTGTTAAATAAAATTTTTGTGTATTACTTGCATTCCTCTGAAAATAGAAAACATTTTTGGTAGTGTTTTGTTTGAGTTATCTTAATCAACTAACTTTATTTTTTTACATTACACAATATTTACTTAAACTACTTACAGGCTAGAGTTTCCAACTTTATATATTTAAAATAATTATTAATATTGTTGAATATGATATCTCGCCCCTTAAAATTGTAATATATTCGAAATATATGTTCTATGTATAAGATTTAAAGGTATGTATATTATATATTATTCAAATAATATATTCAATATATATATTCAAGTAATATATTCAAAATATATGTTTTATGTATAAGGTATAAAGGTATATAAAAGTTTTAAATAGGTTGATAACGATTAGGTTGAGCTCGAGTACGAGCGCTTCGACGTGGTATCTGTTCAGTTATCTGAGAACGCTCTTCAGTATTAGTGTGATTAGTGTTGTTGTTATCCTCCTGCTCACTAACAGGTGTTGGCAACATATACCAATCAGATTTGCTGTTGTTTTCTGCTGACGTTGATGAACGGTGTTTTATTTGATTTTGATGACGTCTCACGTAACCGTTGGACGTTTTCACAATATAAACCATGCATCCTAAGTTTTTAATAATGACTGCTTCCACCCACTTCGGACCCCGACCATAATGTTTAATATACACGGTTTCGTTAGGCGAAAATTTAGTTGAACGAGTGACGGGTTTATTGTTGTTTGGTGGTGCTGATAACAGTGTAAGCAAAGTACGTGGCGCACGCCCATGTAACAATTCTGCCGGTGACTTCCCTTCGGCATTAGGAATAGCTCGGTATGTCGCTAGATACTTTACCAAAGCCAATTTAATCGATAACCCATCATCAATATTCTTTTGAACGGATGATTTGAATGTACGTACGAACCTTTCCGCGAGCCCATTTGAAGCTGGGTGAAATGGTGCTGTTTTAACATGACTTATGCCATTACGAGCACAGTATTCAGCGAACTGGTCGGAAGTTAGCTGAGGTCCATTGTCACTAACTATAGTTTCAGGTAGTGCTTCTAATGAAAAAAACTGCTGACAAAGTTGCTATGGTGTCAATAGTGGTGATAGTTTTAAGCTGTACCACAAATGGAAACTGTGAGAAAGCGTCAACTACTATTAGCCACATAAACTGGAACACTGGGCCAGCAAAATCTATGTGTACTCGTTGCCATGGTCGTTCTGGCTTTGGCCACTCATGGTATTTTTGTTTCGGACTTGCACCCGCAATTTGACAAACACTGCATTGTGAAGCAAGTTTTTCGATGTCGTTGTCAATATTAGGCCACCAGCAGTGTTGCCTAGCGAGTTGCTTCATCTTAACGATGCCCCAATGGCCGTCATGGAGAAGCTTTAAAACTGACTGATGCAAGGATTGAGGTACTATGACTCGAGTAGCATCTGTCTGTAAATACATCAAATCATCTCGAATGAAAAGAGCATGCTTACGACGAAAATAAGGAAACAAATCCATGTCGCCACCCTTCCGAAATTAAATTTTTTACACGTTTTAGTATGTAATCGTCTTTGTAGTGCTGTTGTAGCAATCCGACGTTGATAAATGTGTCATAATTTTCTATTTGATAACAATGCTCCAACCTGTCGAACTCAGGATCTGATCCACAAGGCAGGCGTGATAAGGCATCGGCATTTGAGTGATCGGCAGTTCTACGAAACTGTATCTCAAACTGATAAGACATCAATGTTATTGCCCAACGTTGCAACCGATGTGTAGACATTGATGGCAAATTTTTGTTTGGACTGAAGATGCTTACTAAAGGTTTATGGTCCGTAACCAGAATAAACTTATGACCAAATAAGTACTGATGGAAACGAGTAACTCCAAATATTATCGAAAGTGCCTCTTTTTCGATTTGGCTGTATCGAACTTAATGAGTGTTGAGCGTTTTTGATGCGAAAGCAATAGGACGCTCTGTGCCGTCTGGATTTCGATGAGCAAGGACAGCTCCAATTCCATATGATGAGCCGTCAGTAGCTAAGACTAATGGTAGATGTTCTTGAAAATGTGATAATTCGGTTGCGTCTATTATGTGTCGTTTTAAAGCTTCAAATGCTTGTGCCCCAAACAAATTTGATGTTCTTCCGACGTAAATGATTGATAGGCGCGGCCAATTGCGAAAAATTTGGAATAAAGTTATGGTAATAATTCACTTTACCCAGAAATGCTTCGACTTCTTTAATGTTTGTTGGGCGTGGCAACTTTTTTACAGCCTGAACGCCTTTTTCATCAGGTAAAATACCATTTGCACTAATTGTTCTACCTAAATATTCCAGTTTTTCCACTAAAAATTCACATTTTTTTGTTTGCAACGAATACCGTTCTCAATCAAAATTGACAAAATTTTTTCTAAGCGTTGACGATGTAGGTCCACCGTTTCAGCCGCGATGATTATATCATCAATATAATTACCACATCCTTCTACACCTAGTATAAGTTGCTCTAAATGTTTTTGAAATATAGCAGGCGCGCTGGCAATTCCATAAGGAAGCCGCTGATATTGGAAAAGCCCTAGTGGTGTATTGACTACTAAAACCTTTTTGGCCTCTTCGTCCAACTCCATTTGCAGGTAGGCATCCTTCAGGTCGATTTTAGAAAAATATTTTCCATATCGGACAATATGAAGTAAGCTTTCTCGCGTTGGTAATGGATATTGATCGACATCGATTTGTTTGTTCACTGTTGTTTTGAAATCGCCGCAAATGCGAAGAGAGCCATCTGGTTTTGTAACCAATACAATTGGCGAAGCCCACTCACTAAATTTTATTGGTTTCCAAATACCACTATCAGTCAAGCGTTGCGATTCTATTTTAAATTGATTTATTTGAGCGAATGGAATAGGTCGACGTTTACAAAATTTAGGCACGGCGTCTAATTTTTAATGTATTTTTGCTTTAACCTGCTTAATTGTACCTAAACCAGGTTCAAAAACAAATTTATTTCTCATTAATAATTCCGTTAATTGCGAATCATTGCTTATAGAGGCAATTTGGCGAATTTCAAATCCAAATTTTTCAAAAAGGTCAGTGCCAAATAAATTATGTCCATTACGAATGCATACTACCACTAAAGTTGCTGTTCTCTTTGTTTCACCACACTTTAGTTCTGCACTAAACTCTCCAAGTGTCTTTACTCGGTTCTTGCCGTAATCAAATAATTCTTTTCTACATGGACACAACTTTGGTTTGTTTAATTGTTCATAAGCATCTAGTGTCAACACCGAAACAGTTGCTCCTGAATCCATTTGAAATTTTATTTGAGTATTATCTATTAAAACGTCAATAAAAACTTTTTTATTTTCTTGATGCGGTAAATTATTAACACTCAAAACCGAATCTATTTGTGAAATAAAATTATTTTGTGCACTTGTTTTTTGTTGTTCTAAATTATTTACAATATTATTAGCTGACATACAAACAGAAGCAATATGCCCTTTTTTCCACACTTATTACACACAGCTTTTCTAAACTTACAATTTTGTCGCCTATGTGAAGATCCACAACCTGAGCATGATTTTGGCATGATTTTTTGTTGAGCTTTTTGCTTTTCACTATATTTGTTGGTTTTATTCATTACTTTAGTTTTGACGACGTTTACTTCTCCTTCGTTGATTACTTTATCTTTAATTTTGTTAATTGTTTTCTCCGTCGCTTCAAAAGCTTCAGCAATGAGCATCACCTCAGAGAGTGGTGGATTAGATTTTTGCAGTGCATTTACACGAACAACATCATGTGGAGTGTGTACAATCACTTTGTCTCGTATCATTTCTTCTGTATAATCATGTCCACATTTTGGCGCGCTGCAAATAAATTTGCATTTTATCCATTCTCTGTAAGTCTGGCTTGTAGACATTGTTGTTTTGTGGAACTCATGTCTGGCAGCAACTACATGTGTTTTAGATTGAAAAAATTCGGTTAAGAATTGCGTCAAGTCTTCGAATGTATTGCTTTTCATTTCACTACCACCAAAATTGCTGTGTAATATATCATATGTTTCTGTGCCTACCCAGGTCAGAAAAAATGACTTAAATCTCTCCTTTTTTACGGAATAAGCCGAAAAATGTTGATGCAGTTGCTCCAGATATGTCTCCCACTTGTAACGATTAAAATTTGTGGCAATTTAAGTGTTACAACATCGTGGGTTCCGTAGCCCAACAACAATTGATTCCAACAAAGCAATAACCTTTCGCTATACAGCATCACCATACGCTACACCAAACCGCAACAGCCCACCCCGCATCAACAGAACGTGTACGATTGGCAAAGTCTGAAAATACATAAAATTAAATTTGGTGTTATACAAGAATATTATACATACCGTGAAACACCCTTGTGAATATTTATTTTAATTAATTTAATTCGAATAATATTAATTAAAATAAATTTAAATTACTTTTCGCGAACCGCATGAACCACATTGTAAAAATAGAAATAATCAAAACAAAATTAGAGAAAATAAGAAATGTCATTGTCATGTGCTTTGTACATTTTCGGTTGATCGTAAAAATGTTGCAGCGGATAATAAAAGGGAAAAAAGCTGTGAGTGCAGTTTAAAGCTTTCAGAAGCCTGAAAAGAAACCAACAGAATACCTGATGAGGGGAAATGTTGAGGGCATTGACCGAACAACGGCTAGCAAAAAAGTCCGCTCGACGCAGTTAGAAAAAAGGAGAATAAAAGGCGCAAGCGGAGGAGTTTCTGTCTCTTGGCTCGTGGTTATGTTGAACGCAACGCATCGTACCGGTGGTGTTAATTACTTAGTTTTTTTTTTAAATAAATAAAAAAAAAAAAAAAGTTTTCTTTGCATTTTTTATATAACAATTAAAACTACTTTAATATTAATTTAACCAGTGGAAATAAAATTCTTAAAATTGTGTAATTTTCTTTTTATAGTATTTAAAGAAACAAAATAAAAATTGAAATAGTTTTGTCGACACGGCGCGAAACAGGATAATAGTGTTAATAGCCACAGTATAAAAGAAATAATTGACGGCTTTAACAGTGGTCAATTAAAAGATTTTGTACTCGTGCTCGTTCGAACGTATAAACGTGTTGACACCACAAGCAAAAGACGTGGCGCGGCTTGGGTGTCTCTTTTTCTCCGATACGTGGCAAAGCTTGAATTGATTGGTGTTTCCTGATAATCATCGCTGGACATTGTAAGCAGCCCTAATGTACCAGAGAGGGTAAGACTTATATATGTATAAAATACAGTGCAGATTTTCGCGTAAGTAACTTCAATGTATAAGCGCGAATTTATAAGCTATTTTATTTAAATCGGACGAATTGCTTAAAAATTAACAAATTCCAAATTGTATAATTGAATATCTACAAATTTTATTCATTTAACTGGAAATGAGAAAAGTAACAACAAGGCAATCATAATCGTAAAGGCTTCAAGTTAAGCGCATAGGAGCATAAACTTTCTAAACACAACAAGCTTATGAATTATTAGATCTTATGAAATAGAATCTATGAAAAAAAAATGTATCTTTGTAAAAATTGAAATTAAACAACTGAAAACAAGATATTTGTGAAAAAAAATGTATTCTGTTATATGCAAACATAATCTTAATTAATTATAAAGTGTAACATTAAAAATTTAATTACTTAATCCACATTTAAGGAATGTAAAAATATTACATAAAATTCTAAGTGAAATACCAAAGTAATCTTCACACGACTACGCTTAATGGAAATTCTTCTTCCCTTATATTTTTATTTAAAAACATTTTATGAGTTTTTTTTATAAATTTTGTTGTATTTAAGTGAACACAAAAATGCATTTATAAAACGTTAAACTTAAAATATGATTAATTAATATTATTTTTTTTTTAAAATTTGAAATCAGTTAAATATTATTTGCTTATTATTATCTACGAGTAATTGTAAAGATATTATTTGATAAATTGTTTTTTTATTTAAAATACATTTATGGTTATACATATATTACAAATTGTTCAATAAAATTGAAATCAGTTAAATATTATTTGCTTATTATTATCTACGAGTAATTGTAAAGATATTATTTGATAAATTGTTTTTTTTATTTAAAATACATTTATTGTTATACATATATTACAAATTGTTCAATAAAGAAAAAAAAACTTGAATTCGAAAATAATTACTTTGTTACGGCATCTTACTTCAACGGTAGAAACGACAGTAGTTGAACGCTGGGTCCCCGCGAATAGAAATTTTCTTGTAAGACCTTGGACTAGGCTGAGAACTACCCCGGCTAGGAAAAATTAGGTTCATTACACACTTATGCAATTGCTTATTAAAAGCATGAAATGCAGGCACATTAACACTCTGTCCATCTGCAGTCTGTTGTAATAAAATTTGTTTGAAGAATGCTCGCTGATCCTCCAGCATTTTATTTGTAGACTCTTGTTGCTGTTTAAGCAATTCCTTTAAAGCAGCTACGTCCATTTTAGGTAATTTTTTTTTTATAATCCTCGTTGCCACTGTTTTTTTTGAGTTATCTTAATCAACTAACTTTATTTTTTTACATTATACAATATTTACTTAAACTACTTACAGGCTAGAGTTTCCAACTTTATATATTTAAAATAATTATTAATATTGTTGAATATGACAGGTAGGAATACATTTTTTTTTGGGAAGATATTTTTATTATATAGAAATATAATAAATAAATATAATACAAGAAAATATTGCTAAATAAATGTATTTCTATTAGGAATATATTGTTTCCGGGTGTTCATGTTAATTGACGTGAATTATTTCGTTGTTTTTTTTTTTTTGTGAGGGCTTAATGTGTAAAAGTTTCATCAGTTGTCTATTAATTTGTTGTGGTTGCTATTTTTGTGAAATATTTAGTTTTTACTGTGAACGTCAACAATGAACAGTGTCGGTATGTAAATGCAAACATTTAGAATTTTTTTTTCATACTCGTCAATACATTGTATCAGTTAACGTTAAATACAGTTTGTTTTGTTTTTATTTTTATTGTAAATGTGAGTGACTGAGTTTTGCAACTCTAAGTTTATAGCGAAGCGAAAAGTATTCACAAAGGAAATATATTTTTTCAAGTAAATGCAGATTGAAAGAAATAAAATAATTTTTTTTTTACTAAAATTTTTAAAAAAATAAAATTTGTAGTTGGTTGTATTTTTCATAATCTAATTAAATTAAACATTGTTACGTGTATTTATATATGTTACACGTACAAAGAATAATTTTTTTTTAACTTGTGAAATATATGATATACACGAGTTATATTCTATGTATAAAATGAGAATTTCAGCATTTTTAGAAAGATTTACTTTTGAATGAATGTTAGAAATACTTAAATTATTTATTAAGATTTTTTTTTTTATGATCTTTGTCAAACTGAATATTTTTATATATATATAAAAATATATATAAAAATATAAATATATATATATATAGTTTTATATATGATTGGATGTAAAGTGAAAACTTTAACATTAATTATATTAGATTTTTGTAATAATTTTGGGATAATTTGTGATTATGCCATTAGTATAAAAATAAAATAACTCAAGTCAGAATATTTATAAGTTTGAGATCGTAGATATTACAATCAATAAACAAATACTTACATTAAGTCCTAAAGTTATTGTTTTTGATTTTAAATACATTTTTTTTTAATTTTCTGAAGAATAATTACAATTTGTGTTTAAGATGCAATGGAATTGTAATTTTACAACGTAATTAATTTAATATATATTTAAAAATGAATATTGTCACTGCGTAATTACGAATGAAATTTTTATATCGTAATTTAATTAAAATGAAAATAAAATATCAATAATGCATTCTCATTGGCCCTGTATGCAGCCAACTGGTACATTTGAATTTCTGTGTGAGATCTGTCAGATCGATTTTTAATAAACTTAAAACATATTGCATTCAATTAATATTAATTTTTTTTTTTGGGTTTTTATACACACTAAACATATATTTTGTGTATATATATAAATATATTCTTATGTATTTGTATATTTTGACGTTACTTCAAAACCGTTACAAAAACTTAAAAACAAATTTAAATAGATACTTTTTATTTGGACAATAAACAAATTTGACATTATAATCCAAAAATGCCTTTTACTAGTGCAAACTTTAAATAAAAATACTTAAAATAAATGTTCTTCTTGCAATTAAAAATTATATATAAAATTCTATATTATGTGCACATTGGCTCATAAGTAAAAAAAAAAAAAATAATAATAAATAGTGCTCATAATAAGGAAATCATTTAAGATAGACTAAAACATTAGGTAAAGTGAACGGTTTTAAATATTGCCAAAATAAAACAAGAAAAACAAAAAATAGAAAAGAAAAAATACTATTATTTATAATGGAGCATAATATTTGCATTTAATTATTTTTTTTTATGGTTTCTGATCTACCTTGTTTTTCTTTTTGTTTCATCGTTTTTTTTCAGTTTAATTTTAATACGTTTATTTGTTATATTTTTTTCGTTTATTATAATATGTGTATAATCATCATAAATTCTCCCATCATACTTTATCATTTAAGTCTGGATTCTGGGATAACGTAAATAAAAATCGTCGTTGCATGCGCACATTTTCGCATTTTATAATAAAATTTGTTTTTTAAACTTTTATTTATTTAGATTTCATATTATTTTCAAACTATTCGTATTTTTATTTGCTTCAAATTGTATGTCGGTTGGCATGCGCTGAAGTCCATTTGTTGAATCTTTTTATTCACTGGGAAGTCGTTTCTTTTTATCTTGTTTATCGACTTGAAGTCAAGAATGGAATCTAATAATGTTGTCTCTAGTTTCTATTAAACTATTTATAGCTGGTTACCGGAACCAAGTTTCGTAAAAATAGCTATTATCAACATTATCTGATTTTAACTCAAATATAACATTGTTCGAAGATAAAGTCTTATATTTTTTTTTTATAACATTGTTCGCAGATAAAGTCTTTTTTTTTTATATGACATTGTTCGAAGATAAAGTCTTATATTTTTATATGACATTGTTCGAAGATAAAGTCTTATATTTTTAAATAACATTGTTCGAAGATAAAGTCTTATATTTTTATATGATATTGTTCGAAGATAAAGTCTTATATTTTTATATGACATTGTTCGAAGATAAAGTCTTATATTCTTATATGACATTGTTCGAAGATAAAGTCTTATATTTTTATATAACATTGTTCGAAGATAAAGTCTTATATTTTTATATAACATTGTTCGAAGATAAAGTCTTATATTTTTATTAAATATCCTCATTGACAAGTCTCTCTCAAAGTAGTACATCCATTGTACCAATATCAATTATAAAAACTTAAATTTTCTAGATTTTCAATATGTGTAATATAACCAGCTATTGTTGAACTTTCTATCAACATGGTTATATAACGCAATTGTTTTTAGTTTAGAATCATATACAGCTTGGGTATTTCGTTTTATTGTTTTTATTTTTTCTTTCTGTTGAATCCTTTATTCCCTGGGAAGTCGTTCTTTTTATCTCATTTGTCGACTAGAAGTCATGAATAATGATGTTGTTTTTAATTTCTAATTAAATAATTATAGCTGTTTTTACTGGAATCAAGTTTCGTAAAAATAGCTCTTGTCATCACATTATCTGATTTTAACCCAAATATAACATTGTTTGGAGGTAAAGTTTTATATTTGATTAGATTTCCTCGTTGGCAAGTTGTTCTGAAAGTAGTACATCGGTTATACCAGGATCAATATTATAAGAATTTAAATCTTCCAGTTTCTCAATAGGTGTAAGATAATCAGATATTATTGAACCTTCCATATACATTTTTTTTTGTTTTTGTACACATAAGTTAGCGCTGCTACCTACCTAACAATTACATTGTTGGTATTGTTATCAATAGTTTCTGTTTCAATATCAATTGTTTTAACCGTTTCACGGTTATAACGCAACTGTTGTTAGTTTAGAAATAACCACAGCCTTTCCACGTCATGCGCGTCTCTTTTGTAATAATATTGTATATAATCACGAATCTCCATTAATTTTAATTAACATTGGATTTTCTTAAACCATTCATTATTTCAGTGATAGTCGTGACACATTTGTTGGAAAGGGTTTTATTGATGTTTTATTAAAATTGCAAAATTATTCCGTAAGTACTTGGAAATACGCAATTTTTGTAATGCTTATTGCTAAATGTTTTAAAATAGGTGGGAAGAAAAATATTGAGTTACCATTTTTGGTGATATCAGATCAGTTTAGGAGTTTCCCCACAAGCACTGATGCTTTTCCTTTTTTCAAACTTATTTGATTCCTAATAATGTTATTAGTTTAGAATTGATCTGTTTAATGTGGCTAGGATAAATGGCTAGGAACATTAGTTTATAACCGATTCAAATATATTTTAATCATAAGCTGTTGTATGAAATTTTTAAGGGTTAATGAATAAACTGCAAGATTTTTTTTATTATATTACACGTAGATAATAAAGATTGAAACAACAAAGATTTAAAGTAATTTAAATATATACCTGTATGTGTATTACTTTATTGTGGTTTTCCTTTATTATTTAGTAAATTGTTAATTATATCT
>NC_051846.1:98442470-98452157 GCF_002237135.1 Teleopsis dalmanni | reverse complement strand
ACCATTCCTCAATTATTTCGCGCATTTGCTTACCGTTTTCAAATCTTTGCGCTGCTATAGCAACTTGTAAATCACGATGATTCAGCCCCCGTCGCGTATACTGAACAATAGAGGATTCACTTAGCTGAAAACGTTTGCCTAAGGCATAAACTTTAAAGCAGTAATCGGATATATGTTCACCTGTGTTACGTACTGATTCGCTCATAATGCGGTGCACTTGCGCTTCGTTGTAAGTTACACAAAATTCGTTTTTCAGTTCTGTTGCAAAATCATCCCAACCAGACATGAGCCACTCCTTTTAATCGACCGTAAACAGCCAATAAAACACGTCTAGTTGATAAGCACTCATGACACTCCCAACACGATCAATGAACTGCTAAACAGTTAGCGACTGCTTGTTAGTTGGATCAAACTCTGGAATCATGTCTGCTATTTCCTTAATTGACCGAAACCCGCCGTATGCGTTTGTAGAAATTGATGGCGTTACAGATTGACTCACACTTTCCTCTAATGGCTGATTATTCATAGGCGTCTGCATTACATTTACGTCAACTGTTTGTTGCTTGCTCTGTTGGAACATGCTGATAATAGTTTCCATCATACTACGCAGGTCATTGATTTGCTCCTGTAAACCAACATGCATTACCGTTGGAGCTTCAATTTCATCAGTATCGATTTTTTCTGTTAACCGCAATTCTAATTCCGCTCTCGTACCAGCTGTAGCTAACCCCTCTTCACGCAGTATAACTTTTAGTTAATCAATTTTTAATTCACTAATTTTCGGCATTGTTGATTTTGTTGACGTTAAACGTATTCGTAAGTATATTATTATTTAGTTTCGTTGTCAATATACATTAACAACTCGTTCGTTTTTTTCAATCGTTCAATCGTTTCTCCTTTTTTTTATCCGTTTCTCTAGTAATTCACAACTTCGTTAACATTTTATGATCTATTTTAATTTAGTTTTTGTTGTCGTTTTGTATACATTTTCTTATTCTTGCGCTTTTCAACTTTGTTTGCTTATTTGTCTCTTTTGCAGGCACTAATCACAATTGGGTTAACACGCAAAATATAATTACAAGAATTTCACAAAGCGCGCACAAAACATGTCTATTGGAGCGCTAGGGCTGCTGTACTTTTATACTTAAAACTTGTCCGTAAAATTTGTTCAACACACTTTTATTTATTATCCCATTTCTGAACTTTAAAATAAATGTTTCAAACACTTAATATTTGTTTATCATTTTATTTATGTGTTGACCTTTTAAATATCACAAAATATAAATGTATGTGTTGAACTATTAAATATTACAAAATAAAAATATAAACGAATGTTATACCGCGAGCGACTGCGTTCAACGTGCTGTCTCGTTGCGAGGTAAGCGACAATTACTTACTTTCATTGTTTCCCCTCAACACATGAGTAACCTACGAGACTAAACAAATTAATTTTTTATTAAATTCTTGTGAACAATTTTTTTTTGATTCTGTTACTATTGGCTATTCCTATTTTCTTTTACAATTTCCTTCTTATATTTTGGAGAAAGTTTAGTGCCTAATCTTTTGTTAATTTTTACAAAAACTTCTTGTCCAATGTCATAGTTCTTAAATGGAGTTCTATTTTTATTATGGAATGTAAGATCTGCTTTCTGTTTTTGCGTCAAATTTCTAATATTTTCTTTTCTATCCATTTCTAATCGTTTCGGATCAGTATTCACTCTTCTACCGAAGAATGCTTCGACCGGTTTTCTTTTCGTGGTTGAATGAATAGTGTAGTTGTACTTATAAACAGAATTATATAGCAAAATGATTTGTAGCCATTCTCCGCTTTCAAGCAACGCATGACTTTTGTCAGAGTGGAATGAAAACGTTCGACTTGCCCATTAGACGTACTAGTATATGGTGGCGTTCTGTAAATTTGGATGTTGAATTGGTTTTCTAACATGAACACTATAGACGATGAATTAAGTGATTTTTCGTTATCCATCACAAGTATTTCTGGAACACCAAAAGAAACCAGCATTTGCCGTAAAGGCTCTTTAATATCCTCCGCTGCTCTTGAATTAATAGTTCTAGCTTGCGTATACTTTGAAAATTTATCGATACCAGTAAGTACAACCTTTTTACCTGTAATGAAGATGTCAATATGAATAATTTGTCCGGCGAACTGTGGTATTGGAGTTTCCTGAATTAGTGTTCATACTTGTTTTCTCTGCAAATCCTACATTGTGAGGTTATTTTTTTTATTTTAGCTGCCATACGTGGAAAGTAAACGTTTTCTAGCAATTGTTTCTTATTTTTCCTATCATTTCGATGTGCTCTGGTGTGCTGTTTTATAATTTTCTTATCTTGGTGACTTTCACAGGTCAGGTCGATGACCATGTTTCTACTATATTGAACTCTGTACTTACTAAAGTGAGAGGAGTAGATTTCTTGAAGTTTGCCCAAGATTAGATCTTCTGTTTTAATGTAGTTAGTAACAGATGGATTAAGATATCGTCTTAATAGGTATGCAAGAATATTTGTTTACTTGCTTTATTATAACTGAATGCCTATGGTATGTGTGGTGAACAATTTGAAACTGATAAAAGGGAACTTCTCCTAAAGAGATGATTATTTGGTTCTTGAAACAATTTATAGGGGCTTCAGTATACGATATTAGGTTTTGTGAAGAGCTTTCATCGCTATGTTGCGTAACTGTCATGGAATTATTCTGTAAATTCTGTGGAATCCTTGACAAGGCGTCAGCTACCTTATTCGCTCTACCTGGCTTGTACTTTAGCTCGTAATTATACTCCTCTAAGATTGCTTTCCATCTTTTAAGCTTACTATTTGTATTTTCGTTACTCAGAGCGTAAGTCAACGGCTGATGATCCGTGAATATTTTGACAATTGCTGATCCATATAGGAAGTTTTTTAATGATTTTAGTGCCCATATAATGGCAAGCATTTCCTTCTCATTAGTGGCATAATGCTCTTTAGTTTTACTTAAAGTTCGTGAAATGAACATGATTGGCTTATCATTCTGAGCTAACACAGCTCCTATTGCGTGATTTGAAGCATCTGTTACCAATTGAAATTCTTTCCTAAAATCAGGATAAGTGAGCATATCATCCTGAGATGTTAGTGAACTTTTTAATTTATCGAATGATTCCATGGCTTTTTTATCAAGATATGTGTCCCTCTTCCCCTCTGAGAAGAATCGTCAGCGGTTTTGCTAACGTCGCATAAATTTTAATAAACCGTCGGTAACTTCCAGACATTCCAAGAAAAGATCGCAGATCTTTTACCGTTTTGGGATAAGGAAAGTTATTGATTGCGTTTACTTTAACTGGAGTTCTTATTCCATCGGAAGATATTAAAAATCCAAGAAACTCGACTTCCTGCTTTAGAAATTCACTTTTATCCTGCTGAACTTTCATATTTGCTGCTTGTGGAGTTTGAAAATTTTTTTTCATATTTTCAATGTGGGACTCTTCATCTTCGCCAAGAATAATTATGTCTTCCCAATATGTTCTCTTAATATGTCATCAAGAGTTCTTTGAAATATCGAAGGACCATTTTTTAAACCGAAAGGGAGTCGTGTAAACTCATATTTTCCGTGGTTAACAGAAAAAGCGGTTTTTTCTATGTCGGCCTCTTTTAATGGGATTTGATGAAATCCACTCTTGAAGTCAGTGACTGAAAAATATTTATTTTTTCCCAATTGGGCAAGTACATCATTAATTTGTGGAATGGGGTATCTATCTGAGACTGTAACGGAATTTAACTTCCTGTAATCGATAATCATTCTATATTTTTTCTTACCTGACGCATCTTGTTTTTTTGGGACAATCCAGACAGGAGAATTATAGGGTGACCGTAAAGGTCTAATTATGCCATCATCTAATAACTCTTTAATCTGTTTTTCAACTTCATCTTTAAGTGTTACTGGATATGCATAATATCTGGAGTAAACGGGATCATCCGCAGTAGTATAAGTCAATTCCTCATTTGGATCGGGATAACTTCTTACTAATTGACTAACTTTCTGTCTTTATTTTTGAGTTAAAATTTTGCCGTGTATGAATCACAGCTGAAAATTCTTATAAACTGTCATTACCCCAAACTCCGTGAAAAGATGTAAGGGTTGGCAGTAAAAATACTTTAACGTTTATGGTTTTTATATTAAATAAATTTATATGCGCATGGTGGGTAATCTCAGTTTTTCCACCTACTAAATTAGCAAAAAATATATTTTCATTGGGTAAGGGATTTTTTATGAGAGAGGGTTGGATATAATTTTTATTTGACCCAGTGTCAATTAAAAATCTAAGAACCTTATTATCGCTCGCCTGACACTTAAAATATGGCAAAGACGAGCTACTAATTCTAAAAAATGAACATCCGTAAGATCGGTGTACTCCTCAGGTATTTCACATGATTCACCTTCTGCGTAGTATTCGTTCAAAGATTGCTGGTACTCGCAGTCCGTACTTTGTAAAGTTTCTTTATTACAATTTTCATACGTGTCAATATTGTTACGAATTTCATCAGAGTAGCGACATAGAATGAAATGTTTAAATATTATTTAAACATTATGTCAATTGATATTTTTATAAAAGGTTAGTTTGGAAATTGTTTTGTGTGAAGCTGTGGTTTTACTAAATTGACTCCTAGTAAATACTAGTCTTTGTAATACAACAAATAAATAAGTATAGTTTCTCCAATTTTAAAAGTTCGTTTCATTTTTTACAAAATCCTGAGATTCGAATAATCACGCAGGCGATTACGTAACATTTGGTGTCAGAAGTGGGATTTTGTAAAATGATGAAATCGGAAGAATTGACTGTGGTTCAACTGAAAGAGCAGTTGGAGAAAGTGGGACTTGGCACAGGTGGTGCGAAAGCAGAACTGCAGTTGAGACTTTGTGAGGCGTTGGAGGCTAATGGCATATACGTAGAAGAACACGAGTTCCTCGATGAAGAACCTGACACGAATAATGAAATTATGGCAATCATGAACTTAATGATGCAGAAACTTGAGAAAAATTCTGAAGAACAGGCGCATAGTTTACGTAAGTTGGACAAAAAGCTGGAACAACAATTTAGTGAAATCACGCAGACATTAGGACAAAATTTTGTCGAATTAAAGATGGAGTTACAACAAGTCCAAATTAAGTGCTCGAGAAGAAAAGAAAGGACCCGAATGTCAGAATGTCCAGGTCTCAAAAGGTGAGACGGTTCAATTGGAAAGCCACGCTGAGAATAGGCAGGTAAGCGGGTCATCTTCAGCCATTCGTGAAACTGGTAGGGTTAAACTACAGGCACCGACGTTTGATGGGAGCTATACTTTTGAAGTGTTCAAACTCAAATTTGAAATAGCGGCTGCAACAAATAATTGGAATATTGGTGAGAAAACGGAATCACTGATTGTGGCACTAAAAGGTAGTGCGGAAGAATTTTTAAAACAAATTCCACCCGAACAACATAAAAACTACCAAGCTGTAATGGATACATTGGAGCGCAAGTACGGTAACGTTTCCATAGCTCCATTACACAGGGTAATACTGGAAGCATAGTCGGTTGTCGGTTGGCAACTCTAATAAAGTAAAGTATTAAAAGTTCTTTAGCGCGGGGTAATTTTTAAAATTTTTTGGTATAATAGTGATTAATTTGTGAGATCCGAAAATAAACTAACAGATATAAGTGTCATCTACCACGGTGCTATCGAGTTCAGTGCTTAAAGTGATTAAAACATTAAATGTTGTTTTCGATATAAAAGTAAGACTTCGCCAGGCAAAAACTACAGTTTCGTGTATAAACAAGCGTAAAGCATAAATATTCGCCTTTGTTATTATTTAAAACAAGCTTTCAATTTAAAACAGTGTTTCAAAGTAATTATTAAACTATTAAAAACTGAACGAATTTCATAAAGAACAGTATCTCAGAAAGGATTGGTGTCTTTATTTTACGTGATCTCGTTGTAAATTACCTAAAAGTAGGCAATAAATTAAATTAAAAAATTATAGTTAACAATAATTAATTTGTTTTAATAAAATATCAAAGACAATCAATTATGCCAAAAATGAATCGCACACCACCGAACGTTCCAGCAGGTGTAAGTGTACCAACAGGCTGCGGTGCGAAAAGAATGTTAAAGGAAACATCGCCTGAACAACAGGAAAGTATGGTAGTCAAAAATTCAGTGGGTAATATGCAGCTGTCAGATCTAATGAGTGTATTATCAAACCTATTAGATGATAAACTACAAAATGTGGCCACAAAAAAAGATCTGGAAGATATAAAAGCAAAGATGGGCAATATAAATCATAAAGTTGAAAATCTAGCTAAGGAGAATAGCGAACTCAAGAAGGAACTAGAGAAATTAAAGCGTGAGAGGGAACATGAGCAATTAGAAATAGACCGCCTTATAAGCCAAAGTAAAAGAAAAAATGTAATATTTAAAGGCTTTGAAAAAGCTAACAGTCCAAAAAAAGCAGTCGAAATGGTTTGTAATCATATATTAAAACTACCGGAGGTAAAAATCGCGTCAGCAAGAATTATCTACACAAGAAATGAAAGAATAAGCGTAGTGGCAGAAATGGGTGCTGAAGACATGGCAACAGAAGTTTTTAAAAGTGTCAAAAATTTATCAGGACATAAAATAACAATAGAGAGGGACTTAGATAAGAAAAGACTAGAATGCAAGAAAGCCCTACTGCAGTTGAAAGCGGATATCCTGAACGTAGACCGTAAGTACAAAGTATATGTAAAAAACGATGCAATCAAGATAGGCGAAAACTGGTGCACATTCAATAAGGAGTTCATCTTAATGTGTGGGGTTCAAAAGGCCGAAGACATCCTTAAGCATAAGTATGGTGATAATATTAAGAAATTTACTTTAGACTTTAAGAACCTATTAGAAAAGTCAAAAAACTAGAATATAAAATAAGTAAACAAATAAAAGAAATAGATAAGCATAGTTTAAGTATAGTATCGTATAATATCAACGGATTAGAAAATAAATTAATGTTTCCAGATTTTTTTAAATACATTAAGCGTTTTGATATACTCTTCTTGTTAGAAACCCATGTGAATGAAAATAAAGCAGAAAGTCTGAGTAAATATTTTGGCGGTTACAATTTAACATGGAAATATGCAACAAGAATTAATAATTATGGCAGATATAGTGGAGGTATACTGCTAGCAATAAAAAAGGAATTGGCAAACCTACGAATTAATTGTTATACTAAAATAATTCAGGAATGTCATGTAATATATATAAAATTCGGACACACTCAAATAAATATAGTACCTTTATACATAAGAAGCGCAATCTGGTCCGACGAATTTAGTAAACTGGAGACAATATTCATGGAAAATGAAATTAAAAATCTTATTGTGATTGGAGACCTGAATGTCAGAATTGGTAAAATGCAAAACTACTTGGAAGAGGAATATATAGCGAACTTTACGGCTGGATTCGAAGAAAGGAAATCTAAAGACGAAGTGGAAAACTCTCGTGGACATAGATTTATACATTTATGCTGTGACAACGGACTTGTAATACCGAATGGAATGACAAAAGGTGATGAGGAAGGAGAAATTACATTCTGTAGTGGAGTTGGAATGTCAGTAAATGATATCTGTGCAGTCTCCCTAGAAATACTTGAATTTATCGATAAGTTTGAAGTCGGAAACACACACTGGTCTGACCATTTTCCTATAGTCTTAACGTTAAGATTGACAGATATAGAAACGGTAAGAAAAAATACAAATTTACTTCCAAAATTGAAATGGAATAAACAGCAAGTAACAGCATATAAACAGCGAATAAGTGAAACCTTATTAAATGTAAAACAGAATAAAGATCTGCTAACTCTGACGGATATAACTTATGTAATTAAATCGGCGCATAAAGAAACACAAATTAGGGAACACTCCTTCGAGAAAAAACAAAATTGGTTTAACTGGAGATGTCATAAAGCGAGACAGGAAACATTCAAAAGCCTAGAAAAATTTAGACAAGTAAGTAGCAGCCAGAACAAAGAGTTTTACTTAAAAGATAATAAGCACTATAAAGTTATATGTGCAGAAGCCAAACAGAGATACTACCAACAATTGGATGCTAAGATACAAAATGTAAAGACAAACAAAGACTGGTGGAAAATTGCAAGAGAAATAAATGGAAATACAAGTTCAACGATTACAATGGAGGCAGAAATGCTGAAATTATACTTTAGTAATTTACTAAACCCATCACGGACATCATTAGATATACAATATGCTCACGGTTATATGGAAGTTTATGAGCTAGACAAAACCATAACACTAAGAGAAGTGAAAGAGTTTGTTGAGCGAACAAAAAATTACAAAGCTCCGGGAGAAGACAGAATACCATACGAATTCATTAAATATGCATCTGATGACCTCCTATCAGAGATAACAATAGCTTGTAATGACATGTTTAACAGCGGTATAGTTGATGAATCGTTTGTGAAAAGCATAATATACCCCATACATAAGAAAGGTCATGTAGGATTACCGTGCAACTATCGCGGAGTATCGTTTATGAATTGTATTGCAAAAATTATGATGGGTGTAGTAACAGACAGGCTAACAAATTGGACCGAAAGTAATAGAATAATAAACGAATTTCAGGCTGGGTTCCGGAAAAATTATTTTACAGTGGATAATATTTACAACTTGTCATCAATAGTACAGATAAATTTTAAAAACAATAAGAAAACGTATGCCTTTTTTGTAGATTTTAAAGCAGCCTTCGATAAGGTCTCTCGAAAGGCGTTAATTTATAAGCTTCACGCAGCTGGAGTCTCAACTAAAATGGTCCGTTTTATTGAAAATGTGTACTCGAACACTAAATGTGCAGTATGGACTGGAAAAGACCTATCTAATGAATTCTCAGCTGTAAGCGGAGTGAAACAAGGTTGTATATTATCACCGCACTTGTTTGTGCTTTATCTCAATGACTTACATGATTTTTTGGGAGGAGGCATACAGATAGAAGAACTAAACATTCGAACTTTAATGTATGCCGACGACATTGTGATACTGGCTGACGATATAACGACGCTGCAAAAAATGATTTATAAGTTGGAATCATACTGCCATAGTTGGAATTTAGAAATCAATCTAAGTCCGCAATTATGGTTTTTCGAAAAGGAGGTAGATTGGCAAATAAAGAAAAATGGTATCTCGGTGGAGAAGAAATAAGAATAGTGAATGAATACTGCTATCTAGGCGTGACATTGACTCCAACAATGAACTTTAGGAAGCATGTAGAGAGGAGAACTATTGCAGCTAAAAATAGTATAAATCTTACGTGGAACAACTTTCTTAGTAGGAACGGCATACCTATAAAAGCAAAATGGAATCTATTTCTAGCAATAAGTAGAGCAATACAATCATATGGTGCTCAAGTATGGGGTTGTACTCTGTTCGAAGAGGTGGATAAACTACAATTATACTTCTTAAAGAAAATATTGAGAATGCCACAATTTACGCCAACATATATTTTAATGTTAGAGACTGGGGCGGAAGATGGACATTTATATACCTTAAAATTGCACCTCAATTACATTTTCAGAACCATGTATATACAAGGTGAAATGAAAAAACTGCAACAAAGTAAAACGCCATAATTTTTTCATTTTTTTTAAATTTTATTGAATGAAAGCAAAAAATG
>NC_051846.1:98437310-98442370 GCF_002237135.1 Teleopsis dalmanni | reverse complement strand
CCCATTACTCATCTTTATTGGTGGTATATGCGATGTTGGTGCATTAAGTATGCGTGTGGCTTTCCACAAGGAGTACTCAGTGGCCTCAGAGGGAGACAAGCTTGCTAAGTAAGTTGCAATGCTTGCATTTTTTCTTGCCTCTAGATTTACTTTGAGTTTTTTAGTGGCTACATTCAGGCGCCTCTTATCGTTAGGATTTATGACAATAGTTTGTCATAAATTTTATCAAAATAGAACTGTGTCAATGGTTACTTTAAATTATTCGGAACACTTGAGTGTTTTGTGATATGTGTGGTCTTGTACTCATATCACATTACACCCTTATTCTTTAAAAGAAAAAAAAAAAATTTTTTTTTTTTTGTTTAAACAAAAAATTTTTTTTTTTTGACGTATATTTATTATATCATTATTTCTTTAATAGAACTTGAACTTGCAAAACTAATATGTAATAAGTTTTTATTTATAATTAAAAGTTATTAATGATAATTGAAGTAGTTGCATATTACATTACATTTATTATGCTTGTTTTTATATGAAGTTTTCTTACACTATTTTTGTTTACTAATGATTAATATACTAAAGATTATAAATTGTATAAACTTAATATTATATATAGATAATAATAATTGTATTTGATGACATTTATTAATAATAATTATGTTTTGATTAGTTTTGTATTATTTTTATGTATTACTTTATTTTCTTTACCGTCATTTATCGTTACATTAGTGCCATTAATATCTATTACTTCAAAAGGGCCTATGTATGGACTGGTGTGTTTTCTTTTATTCTGGTACTTTACCAATATTTTATCTCCTATCTCTAACCTAATTGGATTATTATTATAACTAGTTTGTTTTTGTCTTTTACCTTTGGCTTCACATGTGAACTTTCTAGCTTTCTCAATCGATACTTTGAGACGAGCTTTCAATTTGTTCGCGTAATTTTCTAAATTGAATTTACCTATATCATCCTCGAGTTTTTCATCAGGAAGTGAGGGTAGTTTGCCAAAGACAAGTTCATGTGGCGTATAGCCAGTGTCTATGTGGGCTGAGGTATTATATGCAAAAGCATAGTATGGTATCCATCTGTCCCATTCTTCTTCAGTAAAATTTAAAAGATATTCATTGAGGACTCTATGATTCCTTTCTATTGTACCAATTGTTTCATGGTGGTAAGGAGTTGAGAATACTTGTTTTATATCTAGTAATTCTGTGATTTTTGTAAATAATTCATTTACAAACTCAGTTCCTCTGTCTGATTTGAGTATTTTGAATAAACCGAATTTTAATATTAGTTGTTCAATTAATGTTTTAGCTAGGTATGTGCTTCTTTATTTACTATTGGATATGCAATGATGAATCTACTTAATTCACATTGCATTGTGAGAATATATCTAAATCATTTGAAGGACGAAGAGGGCCTACAGTGTCAATTTCTACTGTTTCGAAAACGTTTGTAGGTGTTGTTGTGATTTCTAATTGTTCTTTTGTATGTTTCGTTTGTTTGTTGATTTGACATTTATGACATGTACTGATATATTTATGAACCATTTGTTTCATTTTGCTCCACGTATACCGTTGTTTTAATTTTGTGAAGGTTTTCCTTACACCTAAGTGTCCGCTGTAAGGAGTATTATGATATTCTTCAATGAGTCTGTATCTTTTTATTGTATCCGTGATTTGTTCTGGACTTTTATAAATTAATATTTTGAGACTTTTTTCTTTCTTATTTCTTCGTTGCAACGTATTTATAATATTCTTAAATTCTTCTTTTGCCATGGCATCAAATATTGTATCTTCTTGTGCTAGCACTAATTCATAGATTTTAAAATTTTCTATTTTGGATATGAGTTTCTCCATGATCGAAATCGGCTTCGTAGGTACCTCGCTCATTTCCACTTTTACTACATTTTTCGCAATGTGTAATTTTTCTTTATTATTTTTATTTATATTAAACTGCAGTTTCATTGTATGTCTGATATCACTAATGGATGTACAGTCCCAGCAATAGAGTTGATCAGGCTCATTGGAACGTGTTTTTCCGATAGGATTATCATTCTTTTTCATCGCGCGTTTTGTGTTACTCCTCGTTGTAACATATACTCGAGTATCGTCTCTTGTTTCTAATTGTCTCATTAATTCTTCTTCATTAGCCGGGCTTAATTTCTTTGATACATTTTCGTCGTTGTTGAGCGGTATATAATTTCAAAATCATATTCTGAAGAGTCTATTCTTATCCTTGTCATTTTGGATGAGGGGTTCTTATGTACGAATAGGGAAAATAAGGGTCTATGGTCTGTTATAACAAGAAAACGTTTGCCATAAACATATGGGCGAAAATAATTGATTGCCCAATGTATCGCTAACAATTCCTTCTCTATAATTGGCTTATTTAAGTCGTGTTTTTGGAGAGCTTTGCTTGCATAACAAATTGGAAGGTCAGATCCAATCTCACCTTGTGAGAGTACTGCACCTAATGCATAGTCAGATGCATCAGTGGTAATTATAAATGGTTTATTGAAATCGGGGTACTTAAGTACTGGTGGGTTTATTAGTTTTGATTTTAAGTTTTCAAATGCTTTATCACAATTTGAATTCCATTCGAACTTCTGGTTTTTCTTTAGTAAGCGATTTAACGGTTTTGCAATGTCTGCAGAATTGCTTATGAATCTACGGTAATAATTACAGAAGGCTACATATCTTCTTACTTCATCAGTAGTTGTGGGTTTTGGGTAGTTCATTATGACTTGATGTTTGGCGGGATCAGTTTTTATTCCATGCTCTGTTATCAAATGTCCTAAGTAAGTAACTTCATGCTTTAAAAGTTACACTTGTCTGGATTTAATTTAAGATTGTATTCATTTAGTCTATCGAAAACTTTCTCTAGATTTATATTATGGTGTTTGAGACTATTTCCAAAAACTATTATATCATCTACATATAGAAATGCTTCCGTTTCCAAACCTGTTAATGCTAACGTTAACATTCGCTCGAAGCTGTTAGAACTAATCTTTAGTTCAAAAGGTAATCTTTTAAATTCGTAATGACCATCATTCGTTGAAAAGGCGGTTTTTGGTCTTGAAGAGGCGTCAATTGGTATTTGATGAAATGAGCTGGTCATATCTAAAGTGGAAAAATACCTAGCTCTTCCAAGCTTATCGAGAACATCCTCCAAACGTGTTAAAGGAAATTTGTCGTTGACTATCTTTTCATTGAGTTTTCTGTAATCAATGACGAGTCTCCATTTCTTGTTATCGTTTGTTGATTTCTTAGGAACAAGCAATATTGGTGAATTGTAGGGGCTTTTTGACGGTTGTATTACATCGTCTTGTAGTAGTCTTTGAACTTGTGTTTTTATGTCGTCATTATGACAATGTGGTAATCGGTAATTTTTAATGTATATCGGATTATTGTCGGTTGTAGAGATGTGTTCTGTATAAAAATTGTTTGTAGATAATGGTTCTGATTCGAGCTGAAAAATGTGTTGGTATTTTGAAATTAATGGAACTAGTGTTAGTGCATCCCCTTTCAGATGTATTTTGTCAAGAATTTTAGATAATCTTTGTTCAGTATAAATTTTTGATTTGTTATTTATACAGTAATAGTTGTACAAAGGTTGTGACTCTATTTTTAAATCAGTTATGTTGTTATCTGATTCGTTTGTATTTATCACGTTTATGTGGCAAATTCCATTTGCCGGTACTATGGTATTGGCCATGTACACTCCTTTGTAAATTTCGTTACTGATCAGGACAGTATCTATATTAAAACGAATGTCTATGTTTTGAGTTCTTGCTTTAACTGTAAATGGTTTAATATTTATTGGAATTGTTGGACTGTAAGTCCGAAGTTACTGTTAAAGAAAATGTGTAATAATCTATATTACATTTAAAGTGGGTCAAAAAAACTCTACATATTATTCCATTTACTTCAATTGGAAAGTCTGTATCGACTACTGAAAATATATTTTTTTTTTTTTTTTTTTTTTAAAACATACATTTATTTATTGCATCTTCTCTTAAAATGAGACTAACAATAAGTTGTAAAATCTTATAACTAATTACATAATGTTACAAATTTTTATTTTAATTATACATTGTATAAAATAAAATAAAATAAGTAAACCTTATATCACGAACCTCACTTAGATTAATGGGTTAAATTATTTCATTAGAGTGAATGTTAGGTGGTTTCTTAAGAAAGTGGTTCAACTTTAACAGATTACTAAAAAGAAAGGTGCGGTTTTTACTTCAAGCTGTTGAATATTAATTAACGGATGGACGGTCAGCTCTTTTTAGACGGGAAGTAATGGATAGAAGTGCGAGATTTCTTGCTAAGGGATTAACATGCTCTGTCAGCCTTTTATTGTATTTTTTTCTTATATTGTCAAATACAGCTTTAACTAGGGGAATTTGTAGATCTCGGTGTATACTTTCATTACTAATATACCATGGGGCACCAGTGATAAGTCTTAGTATTTTTGACTGAGCTCTTTGTATAATTTCAATATTTGAAGCACTAGCATTGCCAAATAGCTGGATACCATAAGTCCATATTGGTTTTATGATGCTGTTATACAAGAGTACTTTATACTGTAGGCACAGGGAAGATCTGCTATTAATGAGCCAATGCAACTTAGAGGCTTGAAGCTTCATCTGAATTTTTTTGGCTTCAATATGTTTGCGCCAAGTTAGTCGTCTGTCTAGGTGGATACCTAAGTACGTTATATTATCTGCTTGTGGTATGGGAATGTTGTTTAGTAAAATTGTTGGAGATGTACTCCGATTTAAGGTGAAAATGACGTGTCTACATTTTAGTTCGTTAATTTTAATTCGCCATTTTGACAACCATTTCTCCACCCGATATAAGTGAGATTGAAGTTGGTTTGAAGCTAGCACAGCGTTTCTGTTTCGGCATAAAATTGCCGTATCATCGGCAAACGTTGTGGTGATAACTGAACTATTTATCGGGATATCAGATGTGTAAAGTACATACAATATAGGGCCAAGAACACTTCCTTGTGGAACGCCAGCTTCTATTGAGAAATTATTAGAAGTA
>NC_051846.1:98418441-98437210 GCF_002237135.1 Teleopsis dalmanni | reverse complement strand
CTCTTTAGTTGGTATGTGTAGTAATTTTTTTTGCTGTCTTCGAAATATTTGGTTATGACTCTAAAATTGTTTTCAGTGTCGATTTGGATTTTGATTTCGTGTATATTGCCCCTAGTTATAGGAACAATATGAAAAGTATTATTTCCAATCAGACTTGCAAGGATTTTAACTAGGTTATTTGAAAATTTGAAAATATATGATTTAGAAATAATCCATCAAAATTTAGGCTTAGCTTTGAAATACCTAAAGATGACTTGTGACCATCTGTTATACCAGTTAGTAAGCAAGTTGTGCTAGAATCAAAATTTAAGTTGTAGTTATTTTTTATAATAGACACATCAGCACCAGTGTCAATTAAAAGCTTTAAATTTTTATTAATAATATTACAAAATACTATTACATAGTTTGATATATTAGGGTTAATATTGAAGATTTTTAATGATGTACCAGAGGAGAATTCCCTAGGTTATCCTCTGATTCTGAGTAGTTTTCCTGGGCATTTAGTATCCATACACGCCTGTTTTGGTTTGAGTTGAATTGACTCCTTGGATTCCGAGCTGTATTGTTGTATCTCGTTCTATTTCTATTCTCAACGTTTGAAGTATTGTTGGGGTACGCGTTGTTTCTGTTACTTTTGAAATTTCTCCCATTATTGCTTCTATTTTCAGAATTGTTGTTAATTCTTTGATTATATTGGAATCTATTTTGGTTCATTCTATGGTTGACGTATCTTCTTTGACTATGAAAACGTTGTTGGGTGAAAAAGACTTGTTGTTGCATTGGTATATGCAACAACATATATATATTTATATACATATAAATCGTATTATATATATACTATATAATGTTATATACTATATAAATCACATATTACATGAATTGTATTAATTATTTTATTACTTATTATTGTATTTTTTTCTTTGAAATTGTTATTGCTAGTTTGTAATAGTTAATAATTAAGCAGATATTATATAACCTGTATTATATATTTTGTTAGTTATTTATTTTATTAGTTTTCTGTTTGGAAATATCATAAATGGGTTATTCTTAGTTTAAATAGTTTTATTACATTTTTTGTACTGAACCCTGGTATACGCTGAGTATACCCCAGGGTTCAGTACTGGGAAAGGGCCCACAAAGGTCTTTGCACCAGTAATATCTACGCGTTCTGGCCCCCTCTACAAAGTCGGGTCCTCCATCCAGGAGAATTTATAAAGAACGACGGGCGGCGACTAGACTGCTCGAGAGATATGGCAATGTCTCGGTTGTCCGAGTCTCTAAAGGCAAGATTAGCCTGAGCAAAACAGGTCCTTGATACTTCTAAGGAAGAGAAAAAGGAACATGTATCGAAGCGCCAGCGCTCATTAGATGAGTCAGCTTCGAAATCAGATGCCAAACAAAAATGCAAAATTTCGTGGCAACGCCACCTCTACTAAGTCATTTAGCGACACGCTGAAGGGCTCCATCATAATGGCGGTCATTGATGAAAAAGATCCAGATGGCACTATAACTCCTGAAAAATGGGATCAAACTGAGCGAAAGCTCCTTGATTTGTACATCGAAATTCTTAAGGAGTATCCAGGTACAATTCCAAAATGCCGCGACAGTGTATGGTTTCGCCTGCGTTGATCAGCGTTCTCTTGATCTTTTTCGCATTGCCATCTCCAGAATGGGTGAGGTTTGGCCAGGCGCAAAACTAAAAGTCGTTGCTAAAGAACAAATTCCTGGCCGACCTAGGGCGCGTTCCTGGATTCTAGCCGAACCATCCGATCCTCAGCGGATTCTGGAGCGAATTCGGGTGGAGAACCGTGATCTAAATACGGCTAGGTGGAAGATCACTAAGCTGGAAGAAGCGAAAGGCAGGTTTTGGACGGTCAGTTTTGTGATCGACAAAGCCTATCTGGCCATTTTGGCGCGATCTGGTGGCGTATTAAATTACGGAATCTTCCCCATAACTATGAGGGTTTACAAAAAAGATGCGGAGCAGTCCCCGTTTGATGTAAGAGAATCAGCGGCAATTTCTCAACACACCGCTGATCCCCTATCGAAAGCGGGCAACATCAAGCATGCTTCCATAACCACGTCCGGTTATTCCATCTAAAGACTCACCTGTGTGCATGGACACTTCGGTATCTGCTCCTTCACCAGCTCACTCAATTACATCAGAGGAGAGCATAGGCATGCGCTATCTTTTCGATGAAAAGGAACTCCTAATGAGTTATAATAATTACTCTGAGGAGGATAGTACTCTAGACGTCTCTGTGGTGGAGAAAAATGGATCCACACATACGGGTAGAGCAAATTGACCTGCATCATAGCAAGACTGCATCTGCCAGTCTACTGCAACGCCTCAGCAAGAACGAGGCTGATATGGTCTTGATACAAGAACCATGTATTTATAAGGATCTTGTACGCGAAATCAGGGCTAAAAACTACAACTTATTATATGCGGTAAATAAGGGTAAGCCTAGGTCCTGCATATTGGTTAACAAAAAATTTAAAGCTCTCTTACTTCCGCAATATAGTGATGGTGACCAAACCGCAGTAAATATCGAGGGCTCCTGGGGCCAAATATGGGCAGTATCTGCATATCTGGCACATGACCATGCCACACTAGGGTGGCTCACGTTATAAGGGGGAAAATAAAAAATGAAGTTTTGAATGAGCGCCTAGGAATATGCCATTAACCAAAAAAATGGTATTCCTAAAGTTTTGGAGCAATAGGATTGTATACCACGTAATCTGAGGTGGTATCAATGTCTATATTTGCTTACTTTGTTACACTGACTATTAGGCACATAAACCAATAATCAGGTAGTTAAGATGAAAGGCTTGCAGGCACATAAACCGCTAGCCAAGTAAGTAAATAATTTTTATTTTGTTTCTACAGTGGTTAAAAGGCACATCTACCAATAACCAATTTTTGATTGTGAAGTAAAGACGATTGTTTTCGCTTTCAATCTTTATTATTAATATTGTTTCCTTATATAGTATAAAATTACTTACTAAGCATAATAATAATTACAATTATTTGTGACTAAAATAATAATTAAAATTTCACATATTGCTGCATAAGCATAAATACAATATGTGAAGTTATTGAACTTATAAACGTAAATATTTACAATATTTATTTGCTGCATAAGCGTGATTACAAGCGAGCTAAAATATGTTAGGTTTGTTAAACTTAACATTCTGCCCGGCTTGAATTACGTTATTCAAGAATGAATCTATGAGCAATGATTAATTTGATTTGCAATGCATTATGTGTGTTTTTTTTTTTAAAAATTAAAAAAAAAAATAAAAAAAATAATTACAACATTGTGTGGATATATAAATACACATATAATTTTTAAACAATAAATAGTTATACAATATTATATAAACTTAAGAATATAAAATTTAGAGTTTATAGCATCATGAGAATTTGAGAAGCTATGTAATTGTTTCAGGCTCCAAAGTAAATCTTGTTCGTGGCATCGCGTTTGGTGTGAGAGTTTGTGTTGGCTGATTGACTTCTGGACGCTTTACCTGCTTTATTTTCCATGTCATCCATATGATGGCTCCAACGACAAGAATTAGGGTTATGGAATTAATTGCGTAGTGGTGCATGCTGTCCGTCTGTAGTTTGTGTGGTAATTCAGCGAATTTTTCATCTTTCAGAGTATTGTGAAGTAGCTTTAACTGTTTAAGTTCATTGCTGAGATTCAATGAACTTCCTTTAAATTTTGACCATAATTCTGAGTTATTGATGACAGGTATCTCACCAAATGCAATGTAAGATTCATACATGGTGTCGGTAAGCGTTTGATGTGTCTGAATTGTAGACGTTTGGTGTTTGAGTACACAGTCGTCTTGTAATTTCAGCAGTGTTGCACCTTGTAGTTCTAAATGAGTCGTGATGCCCTTACAGACGGCCGTAACTGTTGTATTGTTTTTTGACCCGAATATCCATTGGTTCGCATGATACAGGGGACTCCAAATAATGTTCGATTTTGTTTCCTGCACATTACACGTATTGTCAGATATGTTTTTTAATAGGTTAAATTCGCAAGCGTAAACCTGTGAGCCGGTGTTATATTTTGATTGTTTATCTGAACAAAGTAGTTTGTTTTCTGGTTGCTTGAAAATCATACACTCCTTATACTGTTCACGAGTTAAGGCAAAATATTGGTCTCTATGTGGCGTGGCAGCTAAAAATGAAGCTTCTGGAACTATTGTCATCATTGTATTGTTGACTGTTGCAGGAATTGGGACGAGATTGAATAAATCGAAATCCTCATGATCGGTTAATGGCAGTTGTAAGACAACTATCAAATGATCTTGTGTGATTCCACTTTGTGAAGACATCAACGTGTATAAATGAATAACATCCTCTTGATTAAATGGAAGACGAAGTGAATGAGGTAAATGGCCCTTGATCTTCATGATTTGGTTTTGAAGTTGTTGTGGAGACATCAAAAGAGAATTAATTCTGCCATGCTGAGTATCAGTTAAGACATCAAATATCGCAGCTTCAATTTTCATTAATGTATGTGCCATCCATGTAAGTTGGGTTACCAGTGATGTATAGATCTCTAGGTGGTTAATACGTTTAGTATTATGATTAGTGTGATCTACTATTTTGTTTGTCTCATCTTGTAGTTGATTCAGTTTGACTGCAATGGCTTCTGTAGTTTTGCTGAATATATTTAGAGTTGAGTCCATGACTGTAGTCTGATTTTTGATCATTTTTGATAGTACATCTTCATTATTGTTGATTTGAGTTAGAGTTTTAGAAATCGTTTCAGCATATTCTGAATCTAAAACACCAAATAATTTGTTAGCAATATTTCCAACTATATTGATGGCTCCTCTGGCTGATCGGTGTCTCGTCATGACCTTCGTTTCAGTTCGTAATTCTATGTTAGTATTATTGAATTGACGGACGAGCTCATAACAGCTTTCTTGTTGCTGTAACAATGGGCACAATTGCTGAAGTGCTGCTGTGCCATTTTGAAACCTTTCGATCTCCTTTCGAATAGGCGCGAACTCAAAGTAAGTGATAATTTTCCATCTTCCAATGATTTGATTTACGGTGCCAATTCCTTCAAAATATATTCCGGGTTTGTTTGGAAATGATATTTCTTCAATGGGTTTCGAAAGTATTAATGGCATCATCAAAATTGTCACAAGTATGGTCATCATTAAAGATGTGCCATCATATATCTTTCGACGCTTTGGCAACGCTTCACTAGGTTCATTCGTTCGTCTTGTTTGTGTGACAGTAGAATTTTGTTTTGTTGGATTTTGATTAATGCTGCCTTCAGTGGGTAGGGGGGCCAATGATCGTAATGGTCGTTTAAAAATCCCATTGGCTGTTTTTATGTCAGCTACACGGACCAAACCATCTTCTCCTTCATACACCTGTTGCACCCTGCCAAGGGGCCATTTGTACATGGGTAGATTATCATCTTTAATAATGACTAAATCACCTTGGCATAGATTTGCCTTTTGTTGTTTCCATTTGTACCTTGATTGGAGTTCATTGAGATATTCCTTTGACCATCTTCTCCAGAATTCTTGTTTGAGTTCAGAAACTAAACGCCATCGTGATGATAAACTCATTCGGCTCTCCTTTTGATAAGGATCTACATTAGTGGTAGGTGGTTCGCCTATGAGAAAGTGTCCTGGTGTAAGCGCTGTTAGATCATTTGGATCGGATGACATTTTTGTTATTGGCCTTGAATTTAACATGGCTTCTATTTCAGTTATGACTGTTGTCAATTCTTCATAAGTCAATGAAGCGCTGAAAATTCCTTTAATCATTAAATGTTTAGCTGACTTGACGGCAGCTTCCCAGAATCCTCCAAAATGAGGAGCTCTTGGTGGAATGAATTTGAAGTCAATTCCCTTGTTACTACTGGTCTTAATGATCTTTTCTTTACCATTTTCTGAATAAATGGTAGACTGGAGCTCTTGTAGTTGGTTTCTCGCCCCAACAAAGTTAGTCGCATTGTCACTATGAATTGTTTGGCATCTTCCTCTTCTGCTGATAAAACGTTGAATAGCGGCTATGAATGCCTCTGTTGTCAGGTCACTCACCACTTCTAGGTGAACAGCCTTAGTCGCGAAACAGCAAAATACTGCTAAATATGCCTTTGTTGGCCTTTTTCCTCTAATTTTATAATGAATCCATATCGGACCACAGTAATCAACTCCTGTGGTAAAAAATGGTTTAGTTAGAGTAACTCGATCAGTCGGTAAGTTGCCCATGAGTTGGTCCATCAGTTTTGGTTTTGCCTTTGAACAGATGACACAGCTGTGAACAATGTTTCGCGCCATAATCTTTCCTTTAATCGACCAGAAGTTTTGTCTCATTATGCTTAGCAATAATTGTGGAGCACAATGGGAATTTTCTTCATGTTTCATTTTGAACATCAATTTCACTATTGAGTGATTGTAAGGAATTACCATTGGGTGTTTAGCATCATATGGCAATGTTGATGCTTCAAGCCTTCCTCCAACACGAAGTACACCTTGTTTGTCAATGAACGGTGCTAAAGTATTTAGTTGACTCGAACTGTTGACTGCTTTACATTGTTTTAAATCAGAGATTTCCTTTGCAAATTCTGAGCCCTGAATAGTTTTAATTATGAAGACTAATGCATCTCGTAATTCTTTTGGAGAAAGTGTTCTTGTTGGTGATTGTGTGCGATGAAATACACGGCGAACATAAGCAATTGTTCTTTGGAGGTATCTGAATGAGTTTCGATGATCAATTTGATTTATCATGTGATCAGAACTAGTCGTTTGAATGATAATGTTAACTGTATGTCCTTGTCGTCTTTCGATATCAGTTGAGATGTTAAATGCCTTTGGGTTTGGCTGTTGCCAAAATTCGTTGCTTCCATGAAGAAAGAGTGGACCAAAAAACCATATATGTGAATAATTGAACATTTTAACCTTTATTCCTCTGGAAATGATGTCAGCAGGATTATCCTTTGATGCCACATGATGCCATTGATCAGCATGTGACATCTCTTGAATTTTGCTAATACGATTTGCTACGAATGTGTGCAATGAGGCAGATGAAGATATTATCCATGACAAAACAATTTTGGAATCGGACCAAAAGTAGGTTGGCACGTTTTGATACTTTAAATCTTGTTTAACTCTTTCTGCTAATTCGACTCCCAGCAATGCTGCGCAGAGTTCTAGTCGTGGAAGTGTCTGTTTCTTTAATGGTGCTATTCTAGATTTGGCGCACAATAGTCTCGATGTTATTGTCTTATCATTATATATTGCTCGCACGTACATAGCTGCTCCATATGCCTTCTCTGATGCATCCGTAAACACGTGTAATTGAATCGAACAGGGAACCTTGGAATTAAAAATATGTCTGGGTACTTTCACAGTATTTAATGTTTGTAAGTCAGTTCTAAACCGCTTCCATTCTAGCTGAGCCTGAGGTAACAGTTCCGCATCCCAGGAATAGTTTTGTTGCCACAATTCCTGCATGAATATTTTAGCTGTTACAGTAATGGGGCCAAAAATTCCCAAAGGATCAAAAATTCGAGCTAAGTCCGATGCCATAATCCGCTTCGTGATAGGTTGCTCTGATGACATCTCTGCCTTTCCGCAAAATTCGTCTGATTTCGGGAGCCAAATAATGCCTAATGTTTTTGTTGGCTTTATGGCTGAGTCATCTAAATCAAGGTTGATTTCTTGGTCTTCTATCGGAATGTTTTGTAGGAGTCGTGTATTATTTGAGCACCATTTTCTCAGCTTAAATCCTGATTTACTGAGCAGTTCCGTAAGTTGTTGTTGAGTGTCTAAGGCGGTAATGATGCTGTTAGTTCCGCTTAAACAGTCATCTACATAAAAATCATTAAGTAATGCAGGTGCTCCAAGCGGATAGTTGGTCATATTATGTTTCGCAAGGTGTTGAAGACATTTTGTTGCAAGATAAGGGGCTGACTTTGTTCCATATGTAACCGTTTTCAGTCGGTAATATTGTATACTATCATCAGCACTTTTTCTCCAGATTATCAGCTGCTGTGCTGTATCTTCATCATGTACTTGAATTTGCCGGTACATTTTCTCAATATCGGCCGTAAATACAAACCGGTGTATTCTAAAACGCAACAGTATTGAAAAAAGATCACTTTGCACTGTTGGAGCTTTGTGCAAAATATCGTTTAGTGCTAAACCGCTTGATGTTTTTGCTGATGCATCAAAGACAACTCTCAATTTGGTTGTAGTGCTGTCAGGTTTCAAGACACAATGATGAGGAATGAAATATTGTGATCCTTTGACATCTTTTGGGCAAACTTTTTCCATGTGACCTAATGACTCGTAGTCATCCATGAATTTTATGTATTCCTTGTATAAATTTGGGTCCTTTCTGAGATTTCACCAACCTCTCCTGTAGTAATAGCGCATGTTGGTTTAATATCTGTTGTAGTTTTAGTCTTACCAACCACCAACCAACCTAGAACCGAATTTTGTAACAGTGGCGAATTCTTTCCTATTATCAATTGTTCTGGTTGAAGTAGAGTATGATAGAATTCAGCACCAATCAGCATGTCAATTCTTCCAGATCTGTTAAAGCTGGGGTCTGCTAATTCTACATTCTGTGGGATCTGCCAATCCGAGATATCTAGGTCTCGTGACGGTTGTGCTGATATTATTTGTGGCAGTACAAATGTCTCTAGTCTCGTTCTGAAGCTTCCATTAGTAGCCTGCAGTTCAACATTTACGCGAGATACCTTCGATCGATAGATTTGAATTTGTGGTAATTAAAGATAACTTGTTGATTACTCTTTGGGTTACTAGGTTCACTTGAGACCCTGAGTCGAGTATGGCACGAACATCACACGTTCGTCCATTGTTTGCAATAATGCGCACCTTTGCAGTGGCTAGCAGAACATAATTACGAGTACACTTTGCATTAGTTGTTGCTGTTATGGATGGCGATTCATTAGCGTTGATCAATGTTGTGGTTGACTTTGTGTTTGTTGCTGGTGCCCTTGAAGGTTTAGGTGACTGTTGCTCTAAATGGAGCAAAGTGTTATGCTTCTTGGCACATTTTTTACATGATCCAGCTTCACAAAACTTTGCTTTATGATCGGATTTGAAACAATTCACACATAGTTTTTGTCGTTGAATCCAATTTAATCGTTCAGGAGGAGTCATTTCAATGAACTTTTTGCAATAGTAGATCGGATGTTTATCTGTATTACAAACTTTACATAGATCTGAACAAACCATAGTTACGGCTATCCTTTTGTTGGGTTTATATACTGCATTGTCTCGTAGACCTATAGCCTCAAGTGACTGAAATCTCAATTCTAAAAATTCTAAGTATTGTTTTATTGTGGGCATCTCCTTTGGGTTAGTAAGAGTTTGTTCAAAACTGCAATGTGTATTTTTATCCAATTTTTTTAATAGTATGTGAACTAAAATTGGATCCCAAGTTGATGTTTCAATCTTTAAATTATGAAGTTCACATAGACTTTCCTTTGTTGTGTCATGCATATTTTTAATGGCTTGGACTGTTGGATGGTTATATAAAGAGTTTTGAGCTGTCAAACGTTGCAAAACTGCTGATACTAGAACTCTTTTATTCTCATATCTACTTTGTAGTAATTGCCATGCCGTCTCATAATTTGCATCTGATATTTGCAAATGCTTGATGAGTGCTTCAGCTTCGCCTTGAATATTGGTTTTCAAATACCAGAGTTTCTGTGAGTCTGATATTCTTTGATTGTGTATTAGTTGTGCAAACAGATCACTGAATTGTCGCCAACTCAAATAATCTCCACTGAACTTTGGAAGAGATATTGTTGGCAAAGTAGCCGATGATTGGTAAGTTGACCTAATTGATGTCTCAATCTTGGTCGACTTACTAGTCCATTCCACCATTGTATCTTGCACCAATTGTTCAAGTGCTAGATAATGATTGCAATCAGGAGGGTTGTCTTGCCGTTCCTGAATAGTAAAATTTAAACCTTCAGCCTGATCCCCATAACTTGGTAAGCGTAGCTAATTTTACTGCAAAATATTGTGGTACCTGTTGCTGGTTATCTTGTCTCACATTGTGGATGAGACGATTGATTGATTTACACACTGCATTTCGTCTGTTGACTAATGCCTGAATAATTTCATTCTCTTGACCACCAGTAGGTAATACTATTTCAGGAGCTTCAACATCATTATTTATCTGAAGGTTCAACCCCTTTATTGTTGATGGTTGAGCCTTAATGAGTAATGCTTCCAGCTCTTGAGTTATTGTGGTGATATATTTGTTACCCAAATTTATGATTACCATGCCGTAATCTTGTGTGAAATAGTCCGATGTTCTTGCTAGTACATCGGCTTGTTGTAGTTGCTCATCATTAGCCTTGAAGTCAGCTAATAACTGTTCTAAAGTTGTTTTACGATCTTCGAGATATTGACGTGTTTTCCTGCTGGGTGAATCCTTCTTGAAGTTGCGAATGATTCTGTCGATCTCTGAACCAATTGAATCCTGCTGGTCAGTTAAAGTGCATATTGATTTTGGATCCATGGTTATTGTATTTCCGTTGAAACAAGTTGTTTTCAATGAAGGTTTTTTGTAAACGCTGCTGGCTCACACTGAGTTGCTCTTGCCAATCACGTCGGGGTCACCAATGTATACCACGTAATCTGAGGTGGTATCAATGTCTATATTTGCTTACTTTGGTACACTGACTATTAGGCACATAAACCAATAATCAGGTAGTTAAGATGAAAGGCTTGCAGGCACATAAACCGCTAGCCAAGTAAGTAAATAATTTTTATTTTGTTTCTACAGTGGTTAAAAGGCACATCTACCAATAACCAATTTTTGATTGTGAAGTAAAGACGATTGTTTTCGCTTTCAAATTTTATTATTAATATTGTTACCTTATATAGTATAGAATTACTTACTAAGCATAATAATAATTACAATTATTGGTGACTAAAATAATAATTTAAATTTCACATATTGCTGCATAAGCATAAATACAATATGTGAAGTTATTGAACTTATAAACGTAAATATTTACAATATTTATTTGCTGCATAAGCATGATTACAAGCGAGCTAAAATATGTTAGGTTTGTTAAACTTAACAGATATTACGTTGGTCAGTAACTCCATAGCCCGGTACGTGACATGGTGTTTCAGTGAGGATTTCACATTTAGTGATCATCAACCCATACTGTTCGATATAAAATCTGTAAAGCGCAAACAGCAGCCGAAACTAACGGGCCCAATATGGAACTGCTCGTGGTTAGATAAAATTACATTTGAGGATTCTATAATGGGGCAACGTCTAGTCATTTCTTCTGCTCAAGATTCAAGCAATGACCTATTACGTATTATAAACACAGCATGTGACGCAGCAATCCCAAGAAGGCGGCCAGGTAATACGAAGATTCCGTGCTACTGGTGGAATGAAGAAATTGCTTCACTAAGAAAGGCCTGTTTACGATCAAAACGTTTACTGCAACGTTCTAAAGGTAGATCAAATGAGATAGATACACTGAATAGATTTAGAAGTGTTAGAAGTGCCTTGAAAAATACCATCAAACAAAGTAAACGTGACTGTTTTAGACAACTATGTAATGATGCCGAGCTTAATCCATGGGGAACGGCATATAGAATGAAAAAACTCCCAAACCAAAAGGCGCCACAAATATCATGTCCACATACGCTGAGAAATATAATAAATACCTTATTTCCATAAGGACATTCGTTCATTCCACTATTTGAGCAAGACATAAGCGAGACAGTTATTCCTACGGTAACAGCGGAAGAGGTGCTACAGGGGGCCTGAAATATTGGAGATGAGAAAGCACCTGGTCCTGACGGCATCCCTAACGTTGCGCTTAAAGTCGCAATTAACTGCATACCAGATAGCTTTGCGGTAGTATTTCAAAAGTGTCTAGAAGAAGGCGTCTTTCCAAAGCAGTGGAAAACCCAGAGGTTTGTACTTATACCGAAAGGAAATAAACCGTCAGAAGATCCATCTTCACACCGACCAATCTGTTTACTAGACACCATAGGTAAGATGCTGGAACGCGTAATACACAGCAGATTGAACTCACACATAGAGGAGAGAAATGCATTATCAGAAAATCAATTTGGATTTCGAAATGCTAGATCAACCATAGATGCAATTAAACTGGTAGTTGATAAGGCAAAGGCTGCCATTGAGGGAAAAAGGTGGCGCTGGGGCGATAAGGAATACTGTGGAGTAGTAACCCTAGACGTAAAGAATGCATTTAACTCTGCCAATTGGTCTCACATTCTTGAACGATTAAGGGAACTACCGGTACCTAAATATCTGCTGTGTTGAATAATGTCTAGCTACTTTACCGATAGAAAACTAAAGTACGGAAGTGATGATGGCATACAATATCGCAACGTCTCAGCAGGTGTCCCGCAAGGATCAGTACTAGGGCCTCACCTATGGAACATTATGTATGATGAAGTGCTTAGGTTATCAATTCCGCAGGAATGTGAAATAATTGGATTTGCGGATGATATAGTAGTAGTCACTGTAGCGAAGTATATTGCACAAGTCGAAACAGCAACTAACGAAGCTATACGTATGATTAAAGTATGGCTTGACTCAGTGAATCTTGAACTTGCGGAACATAAAACAGAGGCAGTGCTTATAACTAGCCGCAAATGAGTAGAGTTTATGAACGTTATAGTAGGCAAGGTATTAATCCAATCTAAGCCAGCCATAAAATATCTAGGAGTAATGATTGATAATAGGTTAAGCTTTAAAACACATATCCAATATGTATCCGAGAAAGCGGCAAAGGCGCAGACTGTCAAGAATTCTACCAAATATTGGGGGACCAGGTCATGACAAAAGACTGCTCCTTAGTCGAGTAGTAAGCTCCATAATGCTGTATGCTTCACCTATTTGGGCAAAATCACTGTCTATAGCTGAAAATAGAAAGAAGATAACAAAGACTTACAGAATAAGTGCACTAAGAACGATAAGCGCCTTCTGCACGGTGTCGGATGAAGCAGCCTTTGTTATAGCTGGTGTAGTGCCCATTGATATATTGGCAGATGAAATGCGAAGAATATTCAGCAAAAGGCAGGAAATCTGTGAACAACATAACTCTATCCAAGTTAAAGGGAATGAGAAAAAAATTTCAGTAGCTGTATGGCAGAACAGATAGGAAAACTCCACCAAAGGCAGATGGACCTTCTCACTTATACCTCTAATCACCGTATGGTTGGAACGAAAATATGGTGAGACAAACTACCATCTAACGCAGTTTTTAACTGGGCACGGATGTTATCGAAAATATCTGTTCAGATTTGGGCACGATAATTCCCCCTTGTGTCCTAGCTGTGGAGTAGAAGAAGATACCAAGCATGCAATATTTCACTGCAGTCGATTCAATACGATTAGTTCATGCCTTTCAGGTCCGGCACATATAACACAATATATGTTAGCAACGGAGGATAATACTCAGGATACCGGGCACTCTCCTGTTTTAATTAATGCCTTCTCAAAGTATGGGGCTCTGCTTTGGGTGACTGTTCTTTCCCTTATATTAAACACTGTATATGGATAATAAACTAAATATACCAATTAATAATATAATTACAGAGTCAGAGGAAGAAGCTCTACTCCGTTCGCCAACGAAGGTTGGAGGAAATCTTGAAAAGAGGCTTGAAGCATCTCTCAAGATTCAGGATCTGGATGATCTGAACCCATCTGCTCAGAGACCAATGGTATCAAGCGGTGGGAACACCTCTCCGGTGATTGACACCCAGAGTCCTATGGACACAGGTGACCACGATGGCGGTGCGTCTAATGCTAATACCCAGAGCATGGTGAACTCAGGTGACGGCAACATAGAGACCAGGAAGAAAGCGGAATACTTCACCGGGGCTTAGAAAAGACGCATCAAGGCCATGATTAGGGATGGATTGGATTTGGAGACTGCGAAGCAGAAAGAGAGAGAGCGATACTCTCTCTACAAAGCTTCCTTGGCAGCAGAAGGAGAAAGTGACAGACCCAGTACCAGCAAAAGGTGCAGATCTAATAACACATCTCCCGAAGAAACACAACGCCCGCAGCCCAAAAAGCCAAAAGCCACTCAACACACATCTAGCTCTACCGGAAACCAGCTAAAACCGACTCCATCTTACAGGGATGTAGCCAATGCTTGCAAAGTGGCTATCGCCCATGAGAAATATCCGGAGGTGAATCTCACTGGTGACCAAATGGAGTTGATAAAATCGAAGCTCCTGGAAGAAATTGACAAACTTCCCAAACACAATAGTGTCTACGGCTTCATCACCAGTGTTAACAGAGACGGATGGCTCTCATTAACATGCTGCAATGGTGAAACGAGGAACTGGCTGACCACCTGTGTCCCAAAACTCAAACCATTCCCGGATGCTATTCTCAAAGTGTTTCAGGGCGAAGAGATGCCCAAAACCTATGTGTGCATCACATTTATTCCCCCCTCTGCTGTGCTACCACCAGAAATTCTGATGTCCCGATTGGAAAAAACAAAATGGTGGCATTTGCACATCATCGTGGAGAATTCTCAGGACTGAGAAAGATAAGAATGGTGGGGAAACCGTTACGATCTCAGTGGACGAAAAATCCAAAAATTGGATAGTCGGTCAGGCAGGGAAGCTGTATCTGAACTTCACACAAATTCACGTACGTGTGAAGGGAGAGCCAACTGGACCCAAGAAACTGACGACAAAAAGGCCATTTACGACAGAGAAACCCAGTGACGTCAAGCAACAGGTGCCTCCATCCAAAAGGCCGCTTTCAGGTGATAGACCCAGTACCTCAAAAGCACAGGCAGATAAGCCAAGTGAGACGGTTAAGGTCACACGGGACAGCACCCGAACTGAAGTCGGACCCAGCACCTCAAAACAGCAGGGTGGCACACCGGTATCTAGCATAAAGGACCAGAAGCAAGGGCCAAAGAAACCAGCTTCAAGATCCCCTCGACAGGAAGCACCCACTCATGGGACAAAATTGCCCAAGTGGATGCGGAACGGTAAAGGACGATACCAATAAAATGATGAGGTGCCTGCAGGTTAATCTTCAACACGCCAAAGCTGCTACGGCGGTGTTGACACAGCGACTTCTATCTGAAAAGATTGACCTAGCCTTTATCCAGGAGCCATATGTATATGAGAACCAGATAAAGGGAATAAAAGGTAAGCTACTGTACGATCATGCTAGCCATGGTCGACCTCGTGCTTGTATTGTGGTAAGAGATGACATTAATGCTTTCATTATTCCACAGCACACCAACAAGGACCAGGTAGCAGCTATAATTTCTGTGGACACCCCAGTAAGTAAGACAGAGCTCATTGTCTGCTCATCTTACCTACCTGGAGACTCCCAAGACCTGGACTTCCTATCACTGAAAGGACTAGTAGACTACAGTGTTAAAAGCAAGAGGCAACTCATCGTTGGAAGTGACGCTAATGCACACCACACGATCTGGGGCAGCACCGACATCAATAAAAGAGGTGAGTGTCTATTTGAATTTATGACTGGTAACAACCTATATATTTTGAATACGGGCAATAAGCCCACTTTTATAAACAGAATCAGGGAAGAGGTATTAGACATCACCCTAGCAACACAATTTATAAAACATTTTATCAAAAACTGGAATGTTTCAGCAGAAACATCCATGTCTGATCATCGTCAGATTAGATTTGATATTGATCTAAATATGAAGGTAAGAGAATCGTATAGGGTGCCTAGGGCCACAGAATGGGATCTTTATACTGACGAACTCAAGGCCAATCTAGGCAGTAATAAACATACGATAAAAAATATTCATGATTTAGAAATAGCTGATGCTGCCTTAAGCACAACTATTATAAATGCCTACCATGGGGCCTGTCCGGTGAAAAATAAGACCAGCAACAGAAGTGCACCATGGTGGAATAAAAAGTTAGCCAAGCTAAGAGTCGAATCCCGGAGACTCTTCAACAAGGCAAAAACCAACGGTGAATGGGACAATTATAAAAATGCCCTCACCGCCTACAATAAAGAAATTAGAAGGGCAAAAAGAGAATCATGGAAAGGCTTTTGCTCAGAGATTCAAAACTTAAGCAATAGCGCAAAAATCCACAGGGTTATCTCGAAAAGCCACACTAATCCCATTGGGCTTCTAAAACGACCTGATGGTCTTTATACCAATGACTGCAAAGAGTCACTTATACTTCTAACAGAAGTACACTTTCCGGGATCTACAATTTACGACCAATCAATCTCCCAGCTTAGTTCCCTGGTGACCAAAAGGCCCAGAAACAATGACTGGAAGATTGCTCGTAAAATCTTCACTGAAGATAAAATTAAATGGGCGATCAACTCATTTTCTCCTTTCAAAGCACCTGGAGCAGACGGAATATTTCCAGCACTCCTACAAAAGGGACTAACTGACCTTATGCCCTACCTCATTTATATCTTTAGAGCTGGGCTGGCGATGGGAATCATTCCCACTAATTGGAAGGAAGCAATTGTCAAATACATACCTAAAGGAGGAGGTAAACCTAGCGAACTTCCTAAATCCCATAGGCCTATAAGTTTGACTACATTTCTTTTAAAAACTATGGAGAAGATAGTGGAAAGGCATATAAGGGAAGAGTATTTATCTATAAATCCACTCCACGCCAACCAATACGCCTACCAACAAAATAAATCCACCACACATGCATTACTCAGTCTTACTAATAAAATACAGGAGTCTGTAGATTGCAAAGAATTTGCGGTGGGATGCTTTCTTGATATTGAGGGAGCGTTTGATAATACTGATCACTCACATATCGAAAGATGCCTCCATGACAGAGGAGTAGATGATACGACACGCACATGGATAAGCAATGTACTAAGAAATAGAATGGTTAAATCCACTCTCGGCAATGCCGAAATAAAAGCACATACTGTAAAAGGATGCCCACAAGGGGGTGTATTATCCCCACTCCTGTGGTCAATTGCAGTAGACGAGCTCTTGCATCGACTCAGTGCCAAACATTTCGAGGCACAAGGCTATGCTGACGATATAGTCATACTTGTCAGGGGTAAATATGAAGACATGATCTCATATCGACTTCAACAAGCCCTGAACATCGTTAGTAGATGGTGCAGTGAAGTAGGATTAAATGTAAATCCTAAGAAAACAAGTCTGGTAGTCTTCACAAAGAAAAGGAAGAGAGTACTTTCCAATTACCCATTCCTAAATGGAGAAGAGCTATCATCCGTTACCCAAGTAAAATACCTGGGAATGATTCTAGATGAGAAGTTGACGTGGAATTCTCATGTAGACAATGTCATACGAAGAGCCAGAGAGGCATTATGGACCAGCAGAAACCTCATTGGTAAGCACTGGGGCCTTAATCCAAAACTCAGCCTTTGGATGTACACATCTATTGCCAGACCAATTGTAACTTATGGGTCAGCTATCTGATACAAAAAAGCACAACAGAAGACTGTAATAGATAAACTTCGCAAGCTGCAGAGATTAGCCTGCATAATGACAAGTGGAGCGATGAGAACTACCCCGACAGCAGCCCTAGAGGTTGCATTGGGGCTCCCCCCACTTCACCTACTAGTAAAAAAGGAAGCAATGACTTTTATGGCCAAGCTACAGTTGACTAGCAATCAATCAACAAGACTACTCGATAACTCCCTGTTAGGTAGGGAAATGCAAAGAGAGGAAGGACTAAATATCACCATATCTGACATTTGCTTACCTAAATTCAACTTTCACTAAAAGTTCCTAATACTAATACCAGACAGAAATGAATGGGAACGGAACATACCTCCATTCGCTGGAGACTACCATCTGTGGTACACGGATGGCTCCAAAACGATGGAAGGAGTGGGGGCGGGAGTATATGGAGTAAGACCTAAAGAGGAAATATTTGCGAGTATGAGTAAAGAAAACTCAGTTTTTCAGGCTGAAGTACACGCAATTGAATTATGTCTCAGGGTATATAAAGGTAAACCCGTCACGGGAAAAAACATATATATCTTTTCTGACAGTAAATCGGCACTCCTGGCACTACGCTCACCTCGAGTAACCTCAAAAATAGTGTGGGAATGCCTTCTACTTCTCAAAAACCTTGCTGAAAAGAACAGAGTCCACTTAATATGGATTCCAGGGCACAGCGGTTTTGAGGGAAACGAAAAAGCAGATGAACTAGCGAGAAAAGGGGCGGCCTCATACTATATTGGGCCACAACCATTCTGCGGTCCTTCGTGGAGCTTTTTCAAACTTAAAACTAATGAATCGTTGGAAAAAGCAGCTCAGAATGATTGGGATAATACAATTACCTGCAGACAAGCAAAAGAATCCATGCCGTTTCGATCAAAAGCCAGAACTAGGGAGCTACTTATGCTGAACAGAAGTGGCATCCGACTTGTCACAGGTTTTCTAACTGGACACTGCGGAGTTAAAAAACATTTATTGAATCTAGGTATCACTGGAGACGATAGCTGTAGACTTTGTTACGAAGAAGAGGAAACAGCAGAACACATATTGTGTCACTGTGATAGTCTTGCAAGACTCAGACTTCGCTACTTATCCATTGCCTATCCGCTTATAACGGAAGTAGGCAACATCTCTCCAAAGGACATACTGGCATTCTTAACTGCCACTCGTCTATGGAACTGAAGTGGGTATGTCACAATAATCCTCGAGGATGCAGTGACGCGGAGACTACTTCCCAACCCTTTTTTGAGAAAAAAAAAAAAAAAAAA
>NC_051846.1:98406961-98418341 GCF_002237135.1 Teleopsis dalmanni | reverse complement strand
CTCATCATCGAACATCGAAGCGAGCAACGAATGGCGCACGTCGACGCACTAAGTCGTATGCCTAACGAAGACGGTTGCGATCTTGAGGAAGCGACTTTGCGAGTCTGGAGGGCGGAAATAACTGAGGCAGATTGGCTTTACAGTATGCAATTACAAGATAGCAAACTTCAACAAGTCGTAATGAAAATTGAGGAGAAGGATTCACACATTATTAACGACTATAAAATAATTAACGGACGACTGTACAAACGGTATAAAAACCAACAGCTCTTCGTAATATCAAAGGCTTTGCGATGGAAGGTGACACATGATGCACATGTTAAAACAGGACACTTAAGCGTTGACCGAACGATTGAATACTTACTACGGTCTATGTGGTTTGCTCGAATGCGAAACTTTGTCAAATCTTTTGTGAAAGCGTGCATTGATTGCGCCTTCACTAAGCGTCGAGGAGGTAAAAAGGAAGGTGAGTTACATTGCGACAAAATGGAGCCTATTCCGTTCAAAACAATACACATTGACCACCTGGGACCTTTTCCCCGAAGCCGAAAGTTAAACGAGTATATCCTGGTTATTGTGGACAGTTTCACAAAATTTGTCATCGTCAGACCAGTGAAAAGTACGAACACTAAACAAGTCATCGCCATTCTGAATGACGTTACCAGTTACGTTGGTAACTGAAAATATAATAAGTGATCGTGGTACCGCATTTACCTCAAAAGAATTTGAAAGATATTGTAACGATCAACAAATCAAACACATACGCAACGCAGTCCGTACACCACGAGCCAATGGACAAGTCGAACGATTTAATCGCACCGTTTTATCCATGCTGCAACCATCAACACAAGATGACCGAACCTGGGACGAGCAACTACATTGTACATTGAACTCACTGATTAGTCAAACGACAGGAAAATCTCCAAACGAATTGCTTTTTGGATTCAAGCCACGCGACATATTAGGTAACAAGCTGATCCAAATTCTCCAAGATGAAGACGATACTATTCCCATCACCCAAGAAGAACTCCACCGCCGACGAATACTTGCTGCTAATAACACCGATAGTAAACGGGTAAACGCGAAAAAGCGTTTCGACGATAAACACAGGAAACCAACGAAATATGAGCAAGGTGATTTAGTTCTAACAGAACGAGAACCAGCATCCACAGGCACGTCCCGCAAACTTGAATGTCGATATAAAGGACCGTTCGTAGTCACCAAAGTTCTCGATAATGACCGTTATGTCATCGAAGACCTACCAGGATCCGATCGAAAACAATGACATTATAAATCTGTTTATGTGTCTGATCTCCTAAAGCCATGGTGTCAATTGCCGTACGAAGAAGAAACTGATTCCGAGCGCGAGGACGCTTGACGTCAGGAAGGGCCGACTGTTAATCTACATCCGAAACGCACAACTGGGCACCTTAAAATTTTAACAACATGTGGTCACCTAACATATGTGTGACAGCGAATGTCAAAAGCGAGTGAACGAGAGTAAGGGAAGTTCGTTGAATAGCGTCAGTTGGATAGCGTCGTGATTAATTATTTTGTTCAGTTAAATAAAGTATATTAAAGTTATGTTATTAAATATTTTGTTCAGTTAAATAAAGTAAATTAAAGTCATTTAAATAAAGTTTATTAAAGTTATGTACTTAACTCAAAAACCAAATTTAAATATATATAATGTTATAAGTAAATTTTTTTTTTTATTTAAATATTTTGATTTTACAATAGTCTTACAATGTTGCACATGTTTATTATATTATTTATTATATTATTATATTTTTATGTTATTATTATATTATATATATGTATCAGTTGTATAAGTCAATTTATCCCCTTTAAGGATAAATATGTCGCTATAATCTCGAAGGCTACCCACTATAACTGATCTCTCGTCCTCGTTAATGTTATCATCTAATTTCACCGAATTCATCAACAAGTTGAATCGCTCCGAGTCCTTCGTGTTGCTTATTAAATTTACATTGCGGTTCACCTCCACATTTGATTCTTCAAACAGCTCGTAACTTGTCCAAACTTGATTTTGTAGCACCACCGCAAATTCATTGGAATTTAGTGCAGGGATATGCCCTGTGTGATTGATAACTCGAGTCAGTGTGCCACCTACGTATACATCAGATTTCTTTCTGGCTCACGACTATGTCTCCTGACTCGACAGAAACTTTAATCGGAACAATTTTAACTGACCTATCCGGGATTGTGATGGACTTGGCTATACAAATCCGTCGGTTCCCCTCCGCTCGGGTGAGTGGCAGTGGTGCCATTCTCTTTCCTTTGTCCAAGAAAATCAATTTTTTGTGTACAGTGACTGCTATATATCGATTCCAAACTTCGTCTCTACCCAATAAACCATCAGCAGGTAAACTTGTCCATACCGGGACCACGTGCATCCTAAAGTTGAGTTCGGGTATGTCTTTGTGTTGAATTACTACGGACCCTAATGTATAAGTCTTTCCTCCGAATGCACAAATCAATTGTTTAGTATCTGCTGCATACTATATTATTTTATATTTATATTTTATATTATATGGTAGGTGTGCACCTAGCTTAACATATTATACGGACACACACTTGTCATTAACTTATAAAATTATAATAAAAGTCAGTCGTTAAGAAAATCTCAAACCGTGTGTTTCTTTTTTGTGTACAATACACGACAATTTGGCGACGAGGATAACGATGTGCAACTTAATAAAACACTTTATTTTATGTTTAAAAAAAATTATGTTTTATTGGTTTATTATTTTTAACATAACCGGGAAGACTATGTCTTCTTATTCCGTATTATAATTTTATAAATAAAAATTAGGGAAGACTATGTCTTCTTATTCCTTTATATTTTATTTTTAAAGACTATGTCTTTATTTTCGAATTGTTAATTTACAACTAACTTACTCTACAGTTTTTACTTATCATCAAACATTGATCATCACCTTTAAATTCAACGTGACCAAATAATGCAGACAGGGCGTCAGCACTTTTAACCGGTCAGGTGAATAACATGAAAAAGAATTATTATAATTGAAAGTAAGTTACCAACGAAAACAGGAAATGCATGTCAACGAACTCGTTGTTGCAAAAATTAGTGCAATTAATAAGAAATATTTCGCAAGAAATATTATTTATTAACGGAAAATATTGTTGGTATTAACTTGCACAAAGATAAAAGGTTTTTTATTTATTTAAAATTAAATAAAAATATAAAAACAGTTAAAGTGAAATATATGTAAATACATATAAACGTTTAAAAATTTAAACGTATATATATAAAAAAATTGTGCATAGCATATCACGCGGGATTTTACATTCGCACGTGTGAATCTTAAAAAAAAAAACAATATAAAGAAAAAAAGAAGAGAGGATTTGTTGATTGGTGATTAAAAGCAATATAAAAACACAATAAAAACAACACACAATGCCTACAAACAGAGCTGAAGGTACAGTAACTATTTATCACCCAAATAACATACAACAATTTTCGCCACAAAGGGAGAGTTGGGTTGTCTACAAAGAACAGCTTCAGATCCACTTTGCAGAAATTGACTGCACCGAAAAAAACCAAAAAAAAGCTACACTTTTAAAAGCTATTGGGCCGACGCCATACGAATTGCTGCACAATCTGTGCAGTCCAGCTTCACCATACTCAAAATCGTATAAAGAGCTTTGCGATCTTTTGCAAATGCACTACACTCCACCATTAATTGTTTTTAAGGAGCGTAAAAGCTTTCACACTGCTGTACAAGGCGATGGCGAGACGGTATCGGAATGGCATGCCCGTGTTAAGAAATTTTCGCTCTCTTGTAAATTTGGAGAAAATTTAAATGCGTTTGTTCTTGGCCGTTTTGTAATGGGTATAAATCATAAAATTTTTGATCTCTTGTGTGAAGAAGACGAGAAAATAACAATTGAAGATGCTCTCCGTAAAGCACTAATAATGGAGATGAAGCTAGTACGAAAAACTGACAACGTTGCAAATGTCAACTATGTTAAAAACTTTAAGATCAACAAAAGCTACAACAACAACAACAATAAAAGAAATTTCAACAATGCCAGTAACCAACAACAACAGAAGGACGCAAATGTAAAAAAATCAGTTTGCTCGCACTGTGGTTGGAAAAACCATTTATCAAATGTTTGTAAATACAAACATAGTAAATGTCACAACTGTAACAAAATAGGACACGTTGCTATAATATGTAAAAAAAAGTTTGTTAATTATGTATCAGAAAATGAATATTCAAGTAATGAATCTCTAGCAACTAATTTTTATGACTTTTCCATTTTCAGTGTTAATAAGAAATGTAACGATTCAACTGAACGTGTAAACGTTAAAATCAACGGATTGGATATGAACATTGCTTGCGATTCGGGTGCACCATGCAGCTTGGTATCGAAAGAATTTGCTCAAAAATTTAATAAAAATATAAGTCTTGATTTATGTCATGAACCATATGTCGATTTTAACGGAAACAAAATTAAAGTCATAGGCCAGTAATATCAATTGATAGAATGCAATGGTATAAAAAAACAAGTGTTGCTCGTGGTCATGAATAATAACAACAGTCCATTACTTGGAAGAAATTTCTTGCGTAAATTCAATTTTGAGTTAGTGCAAATAAATTTGATTACAAATTCAAATGATCATGCTATACTTATCGAACAATTTAAAAATGAATTTCATGATGTTTTTAAAAATGACCATGGCACGTATAAATTGGGAAAAATTTCTCTTGAAGTTGAAAAAGATTGTAAACCTGTATTCTTTAAACCACGTAAAGTACCGTTTGCGTGGAAAGCTAAAATTGAAAATACCTTGAGAGATTTGATAGCTAAAAATGTTATAGAACAAGTTGAACATTCCGATTGAGGCACTCCATTAGTTCCAATTTTAAAGCTTAATGGGGATATTAGGATTTGCGGTGACTATAAAGTCACAATAAACAAATATTTGTCTGACTTTCATTATCCTTTACCATTAATAGACGAAATATTTGCGTCACTTCAAGGAGGTGAATTATTCACCAAACTTGATCTATCAAATGCTTATAATCAACTCGTTCTAGACGAGAAATCTCAAATGCTATGTACATGGTCAACTCATATTGGCACATTTAAAATGAAACGATTACCTTTCGGTGTTAAACCGGCAGCAGCCATTTTTCAGAAAACCATTGAAGGTTTGTTGAGAGACATTCCTTTTGTAGTTGCATATCAAGATGATAACACAGTTTCGGGTAAAAACATGTCAGAACACATCAAAAATTTGAAGGCAGTTCTTTCTAAATTAAATTTTGCTGGATTAAAATTAAACATAAAAAAATGTGAATTTTTCAAAAACAAAATATCGTATTTGGGATTTACCATTGATAAGTATGGTTTAAGTAAAAACAAAGAACGAACAGAATCTGTTTTAAATGCACCTATACCTAGTAATATTTCAGAGTTAAGAGCGTTTTTAGGTATGGTCAATTACTATTCAAAATTTATAGACGGATTTTCTAACAAAATGATGCCCTTGTATAACTTATTAAAGAAAGATGTTAATTTCAAGTGGTCTAAAGATTGCCAACTTGCTTACGATCAAATTAAGAAATATGTTACGTCAGAAAAAGTTTTATTTCATTTTAACCCAAAGCTACCGATTGTACCAACGGATGCTTCAAATTCTGCTGTAGCTGGAATTTTGTCGCATGAATTTGCAAATAATGAACGTAAACCCATAGCGTTTATATCTGGAGCTTTATCTAAAGCTGAGCAAAATTATAGTACTCTTGAAAAAGAGACGTTAGCAATTTTCTTTTGCATAACAAAGTTAAAACAATATTTAATTGGTAATTATTTCGTTATAAAAATGGACCATAAACCGTTAACGTCAATTTTTAGTGAAACAAAAGGTTTACCAATAATGGCAGCAGCTCGCATGCTACGATGGGCCTTCATTCTTTCAGGTTTCAACTATAACATCACATACGTCAATGGACACTCCAATGACGCTGATCAATTGTCACGAATGCCTCAACGTAAGTTGAATGAAAACACTAATGAAGACAGCACATTTGTAAATTTTATCGAAAATGATAATATTTTAAGCCTTGACTTTAAAGGCATAGCAAAAGAAACCAGACGAGACCCAATTTTGTCTAAAATTTGTAAAGCCGTAAAAATGGGAACACTTAAAAATTTGAAGGGAAATGAATTCTCGATCTTTGTAAACAAAGATGTTGAGCTAACCGTTGAATATGATTGCTTATTATGGGGATATCGAGTTGTTATACCTTAAAAACTTAGAAAAGTTATCCTTAATTTGCTTCATGAATCTCATTAAGGGATAGTTAAAACCAAAGCATTGGCTCGAACGTTTGTTTGGTGGCCAAAATTAGATTCAGAAATAGAAGAACTAATAAAAGCATGTATTCCTTGCCAAAAACTGTTGCCTAGCCCTGAAAAAAGTTCACTAATTCCCTGGAGACCAACAAACGCTGTTTGGCAAAGACTGCATATTGATTTTACTGGTCCGATTAAAAATTTTAATTTTTTTGTTATCGTTGATTCTTACTCTAAGTGGGTTGAAATGTTTAAAACCACAGAAATAACCTCCAATTTTGTCATTTCCAAATTAGGGGAATTTTTTTGCCGTTTTAGAATTCCACATACTCTTGTCAGCGACAATGGCAGACAATTTGTATCTGAAATTTTTAAAAACTTTATTAAAAACAACAAAATCAACCACATTTTAACTGCTCCAGGTCAACCATCGACCAATGGACAGACGGAAAATTTTGTTAAAACGCTAAAAATATCAATTTATGCTAATTTAAATTGGAATAAAAATGAAAATCTTGATATCGTACTTAATCGTTTTCTCATGGACTATCGTAATACCAAACATTGCACGATGGAAGAAAGTCCGGCTCAAATATTACTGGGTAGATCCATAAGAACACGATTTGATTTTATTAAACCACCCTTAATTTATGATAAGATTATTGAAAAGCAAGAAAAATATATTTCTAATTACAAAGGAAATAGGTCAGTAGATTTCAAGAAGGGACAAAACGCTTTTGTTCGTGATAACACCAATACTAATAAAAAATCGTGGACTCCAGCAACAATTAAAGAAAAAATTGGCCCACGATCGTTTTATTGTGTCTTACCCAATCAAAGAATCAAAAAACGACATATGGATCAGATACGATCAGGAACAGGTGAAAACCAATTCGTCAGTAATGAGTTCATATCAAATTCGTATAATTCTGATTTGTCAAATTTAAATGATTCAAATACATCAGTTGGACCACTACAAAATTCTGTTGTAGATTTAACAAATGAAACGTTAAATGAAAATAATGTATTATCGCAAAATGAAAATTTACATGAAAATTTATTGAATAGAAATGAATTACAGCAACAAATTGTTTTGAATGAAAATAATAATGAACAAAATGAAATGAATGTTGAAACTAATAGATATGCAAGAATATTAAGACCTAGACCTAGAAATAAAAGTACTTCAGACAGTTAGAAATACTTAATCGATAATTAAAATAAAAAAAAAAAACCAAAAATAAGGGGGAGCGTGTTACATACTATATTATTCTATATTTATATTTTAGATTATATGGTAGGTGTGCACCTAGCTTAACATATTATACGGACAAACACTTGTCATTAACTTATAAAATTATAATAAAAGTCAGTCGTTAAGAAAATCTCAAACCGTGTGTTTCTTTTTTGAGTGCAATACACGACAGTATCACTTTGGTCTAGATGTATTTTTCTCTTCAGGGATTCAGGATTGACCAGACTGGTATCTGCCCCTGAGTCCAACAAGAGTACTAACTGCTCATTGATTGCTTGATCGCAAGGTTAAATAATGAAAGCGTTATCGCGGCTTCCTTCTGTTGTACCACAACAGATGTCTGCGACTTGGCTATAATCTTGATTCCGGGGAATATGGTGCTCAATAGATAATCCCCACTTGGTTTTCCACAACTTTGAATAAAAGTTGGATATGAACATTAAGAATAAAATCACCATTGATTGTATGAATTGTGTTACAGATTTCTTTAGCAAACCCCTATGTTCGTCGTAAGTGTGGGGTCGTAATAGTAAATCTGCGGTTTTTCTACAATTGATATCTTCTTAGTGACCCTCTTTACGCGTTTTAAGGTTGACGTTTCGATCACATTGTAAGTTATTATAGAGGCTCCGATTTCCCCCTTATTTAACCCAATTGGAGTGACTGAGGTGAGTAAACTGTTATTCACCTCGTGCATTTCGGGGTCTCGTATCTCCTGTGGTACGAATGCATTGGAGGACGTGTAGCCGTTTGTAGTCCTGCTCTCAAATCTATGAGGTTGTGGCTGTCGATACTCACGCTGTCTGTACTGTGGGGATTGATTTGAAAATCTTCTTTCAAATTGATTTGGGTCTCGGCTTTGCTTTTGACCTGAACTGAATGTATGAGTTGTATAATTTGAAGGGTTCGATGGACGGTTGGTGATATTTTGATAATTTCTGCCATCTATCTGAGATCGTGCGGATTGTTGAGCCTTCCGTATACAAAACTTATACTCCTCATGGCCTTTAACTTGGCACTGCTTGCAAAACACAGTTTGTAATCTTTTAAAACAACGCTCTTTCTCATGTCCAAATCTCTCGCAGAAACTGCAAGTTTTTACACTGGACGCGCCTTTACTAGCGCATTTCGGCCCTACTTCATGACCGTAGTCACCGCAGTGGATGCAGTACGGCGTATTTTTTCGTTGTCGACACTCATCTCTTACATGGCCTTTCTTCCGACAGAATGTACAGGTCAACTGATCATCTACTGGCTTCCTATGTTCTGGCTTAGCTTGGTTGAAATTGACTTGGTGGCCCTTCTCGATTAACGATTCCCTGGTTGCGTCGTTCCTTAAACCCTTGATAAAGCTTTTGGAGGCTAAAATTTTTAAATCTGTTAACAAACCCTTCCTATCTGACTCTCCCCAACTGGTGTGTATTATCTCCAATCCATCCGAAAGCAAACCTTCCAATCTGCTGCCATAATTACTGGCAGATTCTGCTAATCCCTGGTGCATATTGGCCATCTTGATGCGAACTTGTTCCAGAGTGTTTCTCTTGTAAAAACTACGCTGGATATACTCGCAAAACTCGGTGATCGTGTCAAAATCTCGCTTCCCTATCTTTCAACACGCTGGCCCCCGGAGACGCTGCTTCAAACAGCGAATAATGTTGAGTGTATTATCTGAATTCACTTCAGTTCCTTACTCCTGCTCCACTAGTTTGCATCCTTCTATAAACCTTGCTACTTCTGCCGCTTGCTCCGGTCCTTCTCCTCATGTGAATATCGGACAGATGTTATTCACGGAGTTCATTATCGCCATTACTAATTTACCGCTCTCCGTTAACTGCTCCGAAATTTCCTCCTCCGACTTGCCTTGATTTCTAAGACTCTGGATAAGGTGTTCGTTCTCCTCTTCCGCTGTTCCCACAAGTTCGGTCAACTCCTCTTGCCTCTTCCTAAACCTTGTACACTGCGCTTCTAAAGCAATTTTAGCCTCCTGCAGCTGTATATGTTCTTTTTGTTGTTCGTCCGATTTAATATCCTCCACTTCCTCGATTAAGTCCAACAGATACGTTATCTCCGCTAGTTGTGACAAACGTCTCTATTTAATGCTGTCCTTATGTATCTGAATAAATTCCTTGTTCTGTTGTAAAGAACCTAATTTCCGCCACGCATGTACCTGGATGGAGGCGATGAATGTTCGAAACTCATGAACTTTCTGCGCTAACTCCTCCGCTCTTGATTGAGCGTCATCCATCTATCCGTATTACTGAATACTAGTAATAGCAATCTGAATTCAAATAATGCTAAAATTAAAGAAAAAATTTTCAACGCTGAAGACCACCATTTATGTACCTAACAACGAGATTTGTCAAAAAAAAAAATAACTGCATGTAAGTGGAAACCTGAATTTTGAAAATAATAATCATGATTACATGACCTCCTACCACTGAATATTCGAATCCAGTCTATCAACTGATCACTTAAAACCAATAATTAAGTGTTATAACGATGTAAATTTAGTGCTTGGCCCAAATTTACAAAACCATTCCACTGTTTCAATAATAAAAAAAAAATAATCCCTTTTATATAATCTGAAATAAACTGTATAAACCGTATAAACCGAAAATTTACAATTAAATATTGAATTACCTTCGTAAATTCTGAATATTTTAAATAAATATATAACCCTTTTATATCATCTGAAATAAACCGTATAAACCGAAAATTTACAATTAAATATTGAATTACCTTCGTAAATTCTGAATATTTTAAATAAATATATATAAATATATTATAATATATTTAAGATAAAAGTTGAGACTAAATACAATTGGTACTCACATCCCGCTGGCATTATTTTGAAAAAAAATAATATTTTAAAATTTTGAGTTTTAATTACGAAACGAAAATCAAAACGAAAATTTACAATTAAATATTAAATTATTTTACATATATATGTCTCAAATAAATATACTATATATATGTACTATACAGTTAAGACAAATATTGCAATCGTATACAAATTAAAAAGTTTAAATTTTAAAATTCTTAGTATGCCTTAAAGGACAGCATAATAAATAATAATTGCGAAATTCTTGATTAGAAAAGACTCAATATGGCAAAAAAAAAAAATTATGGTTTTTATACCCAATCAAAACCAAAGCCAAACCTTACAGTTTGAATTGCAGAAAAGAAAACATACCTTGTTCCCAATCATTCATAGTCTGGATTCTAGAAAACAATGATGAGATTAATAAAAATACCATTTATTGTAATCTGATTCAAGGGGAACCAGCTATAAATAGTTTAATAGAACTGAAAACAACATTATCAGATCACATTCTTGACCTAAAGTAAATAAACAAGGTAATAAAACGACTTCCCGAGGCTTAAAAAATTCAACAGAGAAATAACAACAATTAATAAAACAAAAATACAACAGCAGTGATTTTGCTGCTTACGTACTCAGCAGTTGCCGATGGTACGCGTATTCTCCACGCCCAAAACCAAATAAAATATATATTATTTGACAATATGAAGGGTTCAAAATATAGCGATATTCCACATTTTGAGAGATAAATAACAATTTACCAAATAATAAAGAGAAACAAAAATAAAATAATACACATACGAGCATATTCAAATAAAATATATATTTAAATAAGTTAAGTGTATAATTACTTTAAATTTTTGTTGTTTCTATCTTTTTATATCTATATGTAATATAATATATAAAAATTTGCAGGTTATGCATTAACCCTAAAAATTCTAATATAACAGTTT
>NC_051846.1:98381685-98406861 GCF_002237135.1 Teleopsis dalmanni | reverse complement strand
TACCGGGACCACGTGCATCCTAAAGTTGAGTTCGGGTATGTCTTTGTGTTGAATTACTACGGACCCTAATGTATAAGTCTTTCCTCCGAATGCACAAATCAATTGTTTAGTATCTGCTGCATACTATATTATTTTATATTTATATTTTATATTATATGGTAGGTGTGCACCTAGCTTAACATATTATACGGACACACACTTGTCATTAACTTATAAAATTATAATAAAAGTCAGTCGTTAAGAAAATCTCAAACCGTGTGTTTCTTTTTTGTGTACAATACACGACAATTTGGCGACGAGGATAACGATGTGCAACTTAATAAAACACTTTATTTTATGTTTAAAAAAAATTATGTTTTATTGGTTTATTATTTTTAACATAACCGGGAAGACTATGTCTTCTTATTCCGTATTATAATTTTATAAATAAAAATTAGGGAAGACTATGTCTTCTTATTCCTTTATATTTTATTTTTAAAGACTATGTCTTTATTTTCGAATTGTTAATTTACAACTAACTTACTCTACAGTTTTTACTTATCATCAAACATTGATCATCACCTTTAAATTCAACGTGACCAAATAATGCAGACAGGGCGTCAGCACTTTTAACCGGTCAGGTGAATAACATGAAAAAGAATTATTATAATTGAAAGTAAGTTACCAACGAAAACAGGAAATGCATGTCAACGAACTCGTTGTTGCAAAAATTAGTGCAATTAATAAGAAATATTATTTATTAACGGAAAATATTGTTGGTATTAACTTGCACAAAGATAAAAGGTTTTTTATTTATTTAAAATTAAATAAAAATATAAAAACAGTTAAAGTGAAATATATGTAAATACATATAAACGTTTAAAAATTTAAACGTATATATATAAAAAAATTGTGCATAGCATATCACGCGGGATTTTACATTCGCACGTGTGAATCTGAAAAAAAAAACATTATAAAGAAAAAAAGAAGAGAGGATTTGTTGATTGGTGATTAAAAGCAATATAAAAACACAATAAAAACAACACACAATGCCTACAAACAGAGCTGAAGGTACAGTAACTATTTATCACCCAAATAACATACAACAATTTTCGCCACAAAGGGAGAGTTGGGTTGTCTACAAAGAACAGCTTGAGATCCACTTTGCAGAAATTGACTGCACCGAAGAAAATCAAAAAAAGCTACATTTTTAAAAGCTATTGGGCCGACGCCATATGAATTGCTGCACAATCTGTGCAGTCCAGCTTCACCATACTCAAAATCGTATAAAGAGCTTTGCGATCTTTTGCAAATGCACTACACTCCACCATTAATTGTTTTTAAGGAGCGTAAAAGCTTTCACACTGCTGTACAAGGTGATGGCGAGACGGTATCGGAATGGCATGCCCGTGTTAAGAAATTTTCGCTCTCTTGTAAATTTGGAGAAAATTTAAATGCGTTTGTTCTTGACCGTTTTGTAATGGGTATAAATCATAAAATTTTTGATCTCTTGTGTGAAGAAGACGAGAAAATAACAATTGAAGATGCTCTCCGTAAAGCACTAATAATGGAGATGAAGCTAGTACGAAAAACTGACAACGTTGCAAATGTCAACTATGTTAAAAACTTTAAGATCAACAAAAGCTACAACAGCAACAACAATAAAAGAAATTTCAACAATGCCAGTAACCAACAACAAAAGAAGGACGCAAATGTAAAAAAATCAGTTTGCTCGCACTGTGGTTGGAAAAACCATTCATCAAATGTTGGTAAATACAAACATAGTAAATGTCACAACTGTAACAAAATAGGACACATTGCTACAATATGTAAAAAAAAGTTTGTTAATTATGTATCAGAAAATGAATATTCCAGTAATGAATCTCTAGAAACTAATTTTTATGACTTTTCCATTTTCAGTGTTAATAAGAAATGTAACGATTCAACTGAACTCTACAGTGTAAACGTTAAAATCAACGGATTGGATATGAACATTGCTTGCGATTCGGGTGCACCATGCAGCTTGGTATCGAAAGAATTTGCTCAAAAATTTAATAAAAATATAAGTCTTGATTTATGTCATGAACCATATGTCGATTTTAACGGAAACAAAATTAAAGTCATAGGCCAGTACTATCAATTGATAGAATGCAATGGTATAAAAAAACAAGTGTTGCTCGTGGTCATGAATAATAACAACAGTCCATTACTTGGAAGAAATTTCTTGCGTAAATTCAATTTTGAGTTAGTGCAAATAAATTTGATTACAAATTCAAATGATCATGCTATACTTATCGAACAATTTAAAAATGAATTTCATGATGTTTTTAAAAGTGACCTTGGCACGTATAAATTGGGAAAAATTTCTCTTGAAGTTGAAAAAGATTGTAAACCTGTATTCTTTAAACCACGTAAAGTACCGTTTGCGTGGAAAGCTAAAATTGAAAATACCTTGAGAGATTTGATAGCTAAAAATGTTATAGAACAAGTTGAACATTCCGATTGAGGCACTGCATTAGTTCCAATTTTAAAGCTTAATGGGGATATTAGGATTTGCGGTGACTATAAAGTCACAATAAACAAATATTTGTCTGACTTTCATTATCCTTTACCATTAATAGACGAAATATTTGCGTCACTTCAAGGAGGTGAATTATTCACCAAACTTGATCTATCAAATGCTTATAATCAACTCGTTCTAGACGAGAAATCTCAAATGCTATGTACATGGTCAACTCATATTGGCACATTTAAAATGAAACGATTACCTTTCGGTGTTAAACCGGCAGCAGCCATTTTTCAGAAAACCATTGAAGGTTTGTTGAGAGACATTCCTTTTGTAGTTGCATATCAAGATGATAACACAGTTTCGGGTAAAAACATGTCAGAACACATCAAAAATTTGAAGGCAGTTCTTTCTAAATTAAATTTTGCTGGATTAAAATTAAACATAAAAAAATGTGAATTTTTCAAAAACAAAATATCGTATTTGGGATTTACCATTGATAAGTATGGTTTAAGTAAAAACAAAGAACGAACAGAATCTGTTTTAAATGCACCTATACCTAGTAATATTTCAGAGTTAAGAGCGTTTTTAGGTATGGTCAATTACTATTCAAAATTTATAGACGGATTTTCTAACAAAATGATGCCCTTGTATAACTTATTAAAGAAAGATGTTAATTTCAAGTGGTCTAAAGATTGCCAACTTGCTTACGATCAAATTAAGAAATATGTTACGTCAGAAAAAGTTTTATTTCATTTTAACCCAAAGCTACCGATTGTACCAACGGATGCTTCAAATTCTGCTGTAGCTGGAATTTTGTCGCATGAATTTGCAAATAATGAACGTAAACCCATAGCGTTTATATCTGGAGCTTTATCTAAAGCTGAGCAAAATTATAGTACTCTTGAAAAAGAGACGTTAGCAATTTTCTTTTGCATAACAAAGTTAAAACAATATTTAATTGGTAATTATTTCGTTATAAAAATGGACCATAAACCGTTAACGTCAATTTTTAGTGAAACAAAAGGTTTACCAATAATGGCAGCAGCTCGCATGCTACGATGGGCCTTCATTCTTTCAGGTTTCAACTATAACATCACATACGTCAATGGACACTCCAATGACGCTGATCAATTGTCACGAATGCCTCAACGTAAGTTGAATGAAAACACTAATGAAGACAGCACATTTGTAAATTTTATCGAAAATGATAATATTTTAAGCCTTGACTTTAAAGGCATAGCAAAAGAAACCAGACGAGACCCAATTTTGTCTAAAATTTGTAAAGCCGTAAAAATGGGAACACTTAAAAATTTGAAGGGAAATGAATTCTCGATCTTTGTAAACAAAGATGTTGAGCTAACCGTTGAATATGATTGCTTATTATGGGGATATCGAGTTGTTATACCTTAAAAACTTAGAAAAGTTATCCTTAATTTGCTTCATGAATCTCATTAAGGGATAGTTAAAACCAAAGCATTGGCTCGAACGTTTGTTTGGTGGCCAAAATTAGATTCAGAAATAGAAGAACTAATAAAAGCATGTATTCCTTGCCAAAAACTGTTGCCTAGCCCTGAAAAAAGTTCACTAATTCCCTGGAGACCAACAAACGCTGTTTGGCAAAGACTGCATATTGATTTTACTGGTCCGATTAAAAATTTTAATTTTTTTGTTATCGTTGATTCTTACTCTAAGTGGGTTGAAATGTTTAAAACCACAGAAATAACCTCCAATTTTGTCATTTCCAAATTAGGGGAATTTTTTTGCCGTTTTAGAATTCCACATACTCTTGTCAGCGACAATGGCAGACAATTTGTATCTGAAATTTTTAAAAACTTTATTAAAAACAACAAAATCAACCACATTTTAACTGCTCCAGGTCAACCATCGACCAATGGACAGACGGAAAATTTTGTTAAAACGCTAAAAATATCAATTTATGCTAATTTAAATTGGAATAAAAATGAAAATCTTGATATCGTACTTAATCGTTTTCTCATGGACTATCGTAATACCAAACATTGCACGATGGAAGAAAGTCCGGCTCAAATATTACTGGGTAGATCCATAAGAACACGATTTGATTTTATTAAACCACCCTTAATTTATGATAAGATTATTGAAAAGCAAGAAAAATATATTTCTAATTACAAAGGAAATAGGTCAGTAGATTTCAAGAAGGGACAAAACGCTTTTGTTCGTGATAACACCAATACTAATAAAAAATCGTGGACTCCAGCAACAATTAAAGAAAAAATTGGCCCACGATCGTTTTATTGTGTCTTACCCAATCAAAGAATCAAAAAACGACATATGGATCAGATACGATCAGGAACAGGTGAAAACCAATTCGTCAGTAATGAGTTCATATCAAATTCGTATAATTCTGATTTGTCAAATTTAAATGATTCAAATATGTATATCAGTTGGACCACTACAAAATTCTGTTGTAGATTTAACAAATGAAACGTTAAATGAAAATAATGTGTTGTCGCAAAATGAAAATTTACATGAAAATTTATTGAATAGAAATGAATTACAGCAACAAATTGTTTTGAATGAAAATAATAATGAACAAAATGAAATGAATGTTGAAACTAATAGATATGCAAGAATATTAAGACCTAGACCTAGAAATAAAAGTACTTCAGACATTTAAAAATACTTAATCGATAATTAAAATAAAAAAAAAAAAACCAAAAATAAGGGGGAGCGTGTTACGTACTATATTATTCTATATTTATATTTTATATTATATGGTAGGTGTGCACCTAGCTTAACATTTTATACGGACACACACTTGTCATTAACTTATAAAATTATAATAAAAGTCAGTTGTTAAGAAAATCTCAAACCGTGTGTTTCTTTTTTGAGTGCAATACACTACAGTATCACTTTGGTCTAGATGTATTTTTCTCTTCAGGGATTCAGGATTGACCAGACTGGTATCTGCCCCTGAGTCCAACAAGAGTACTAACTGCTCATTGATTGCTTGATCGCAAGGTTAAATAATGAAAGCGTTATCGCGGCTTCCTTCTGTTGTACCACAACAGACGTCTGCGACTTGGCTATAATCTTGATTCCGGGGAATATGGTGCTCAATAGATAATCCCCACTTGGTTTTCCACAACTTTGAATAAAAGTTGGATATGAACATTAAGAATAAAATCACCATTGATTGTATGAATTGTGTTACAGATTTCTTTAGCAAACCCCTATGTTCGTCGTAAGTGTGGGGTCGTAATAGTAAATCTGCGGTTTTTCTACAATTGATGTCTTCTTAGTGACCCTCTTTACGCGTTTTAAGGTTGACGTTTCGATCACATTGTAAGTTATTATAGAGGCTCCGATTTCCCCCTTATTTAACCCAATTGGAGTGACTGAGGTGAGTAAACTGTTATTCACCTCGTGCATTTAGGGGTCTCGTATCTCCTGTGGTACGAATGCATTGGAGGACGTGTAGCCGTTTGTAGTCCTGCTCTCAAATCTATGAGGTTGTGGCTGTCGATACTCACGCTGTCTGTACTGTGGGGATTGATTTGAAAATCTTCTTTCAAATTGATTTGGGTCTCGGCTTTGCTTTTGACCTGAACTGAATGTATGAGTTGTATAATTTGAAGGGTTCGATGGACGGTTGGTGATATTTTGATAATTTTTTGATAATGAGCCTTCCGTATATAAAACTTATACTCCTCATGGCCTTTAACTTGGCACTGCTTGCAGAACACAGTTTCAATAATAAAAAAAAAATAATCCCTTTTATATAATCTGAAATAAACTGTATAAACCGTATAAACCGAAAATTTACAATTAAATATTGAATTACCTTCGTAAATTCTGAATATTTTAAATAAATATATAACCCTTTTATATCATCTAAAATAAACCATATAAACCGAAAATTTACAATTAAATATTGAATTACCTTCGTAAATTCTGAATATTTTAAATAAATATATATAAATATATTATAATATATTTAAGATAAAAGTTGAGACTAAATACAATTGGTACTCACATCCCGCTGGCATTATTTTGAAAAAAAATAATATTTTAAAATTTTGAGTTTTAATTACGAAACGAAAATCAAAACGAAAATTTACAATTAAATATTAAATTATTTTACATATATATGTCTCAAATAAATATACTATATATATGTACTATACAGTTAAGACAAATATTGCAATCGTATACAAATTAAAAAGTTTAAATTTTAAAATTCTTAGTATGCCTTAAAGGACAGCATAATAAATAATAATTGCGAAATTCTTGATTAGAAAAGACTCAATATGGCAAAAAAAAAAAATTATGGTTTTTATACCCAATCAAAACCAAAGCCAAACCTTACAGTTTGAATTGCAGAAAAGAAAACATACCTTGTTCCCAATCATTCATAGTCTGGATTCTAGAAAACAATGATGAGATTAATAAAAATACCATTTATTGTAATCTGATTCAAGGGGAACCAGCTATAAATAGTTTAATAGAACTGAAAACAACATTATCATATCACATTCTTGACCTAAAGTAAATAAACAAGGTAATAAAACGACTTCCCGAGGCTTAAAAAATTCAACAGAGAAATAACAACAATTAATAAAACAAAAATACAACACCAGTGATTTTGCTGCTTACGTACTCAGCAGTTGCCGATGGTACGCGTATTCTCCACGCCTAAAACCAAATAAAATATATATTATTTGACAATATGAAGGGTTCAAAATATAGCGATATTCCACATTTTGAGATATAAATAACAATTTACCAAATAATAAAGAGAAACAAAAATAAAATAATACACATACGAGCATATTCAAATAAAATATATATTTAAATAAGTTAAGTGTATAATTACTTTAAATTTTTGTTGTCTCTATCTTTTTATATCTATATGTAATATAATATATAAAAATTTGCAGGTTATGCATTAACCCTAAAAATTCTAATATAACAGTTTTTAATTAAAATATATTTAAATTAGTCATATATTAATATTTCTAGCCATTTCACTTTAAGAACATTAAGCAGATTAATATATGATATATATGCGAATGCAGATAATTAATATATTTAAACTTTAAATCAGCGAAATTAAAATAAAAATTTCACTTTAAAAATATAGAATAAAATTTTAAAAATATAACAAAAATTATTATTAAGTAGACAATATTAAATAAAAAATATAAGAGATAATATTGTGAAAATCACTCCAAAGTTACAATAAAAATAAAAAACCACATAATAAAGAAAAACAAAAAAAAATGCATTTATTTTACAAAATTCTCATTAATTTGCTTTAATTTAGTTATGATTTGTTAGAACCAAAGTTGCAATCCCGTACCCATACCTTTCAGGGATAAGGAAGGTTCCGGATGTATCGTTTCTCTTGTAACAAGAAACAATTCAAAACAATTAGGAGTTTGTGTTTCCTGTTTTTTTTTTTTTTTAAAATAACTTAAGTTACACTTAAACATGCGATGAGTGTGCTTTCCAAATTTTCACATATGTTATAAATCAGACAAAAAAAACTTTCTCAACGGACCATACGTATTGAACTATATAGTTGTTATTTGCTTATAGTTCAATTTAACAAATCTGTAGAGATCTTCAAAGACTTCGCTTGTTCTATTTTTTTGTTTAAAACACTATAATAGGTCATAATGCTGGCTACAAATAATGTTGTGCCTATAAATTATGTGAATTGCTTAAGGAAATAGAACGCCAAAGGCTAATATACGCAATACCGCAAACAACAACGCGTTAACACAACAGACGATAAACTTAAAATGATAAGCAATCCAAATTAATTGTTTAAATATTAATTATTATTGGAAACCTTGGCAAAATTTACACGTTTCATATTTATATACTTGGTTATATGTGTTACGTGATTAAGCAGCATATCCAAACAATTCCTTTATAAGGAAGCAGTCCTCATTTTTACAGAAAAATAAATAAATATTTAAAACGTACTCAGTTTAATAGTTGTAATAATAAAACCAAATATTTTAATCAAATAACAATTTAAAAAAAAATCTTGCAGTTTGGAATATTTTAAATAAAACACATGAATTATCATAACCTTAATGGTGAAACAAATGAGTCTTATTTTCAAATCAAAATATAAAATTTTTACTATTACAAAAATGCTAGAATTCAGAAATAATTGCAATGAAATATATATATTATTTTTTTCTGAAATTAACTATTATTCAAAACTTAATATAATCAAATGTAATACTTGAGAAGGATTATGCTTCTATTAGCATGTTGTTCCATGAAGTTATTAGGATTTCAGTAATTTAATTATTAGCAAAAGTAATAAATGAAGAATAGTTTGTACAAACAAAAAAAAAAAATAAATAAATAATCGGTTACATAAATTTAAATTGTTAAGAAATATTGTTAAGTATGTTAAGAAAAAAAAATAATGTAACGTTCAATATATAGTTAATTTAGATATAACAGGAGGAGGAGGAGAACATAGTAAGGTGTAAAAACAAAGAAAGAAATAGTAAAACAAATAAAAACAGAATTTTTTAATTCATGTCAATCATTTTCTTTTATATATCTTTTTCCTTCACAAAACACATTTTTAATTTCATTCAATAAATAAATAAATAATTATTGAAATAATTTATTGAAATAAATAATCAATAAATATTTTTAAAAACAATTTTTTTTTTTAAAAAAAACAAAAATATTTTGTTGCGAATGTCTTAGTTTGTTATTAAAATATTTTTACCACTCAACAATTTATGTAAAAGTAGTCATATTATATATATTTGTATATATATACATTAGGGTGGCCGTTATTTACGAATGTGTTCAAATTCTAGATGCCACCCCCTAAATTTATTCGAATACTCAAAAAACTACTAAATGTGAAGTTTTAGACTATTCGGATAATGTTTAGAGGTCGCTCATCGACCTTAAACTTCGGAAAAATGCCATTTTTTCACTTTTTTCAAATTTCTTCGCTCCCATCTCGCGTATTTTTCACCTTTGACTATTTGTACCAAATTAATATTATTCTTTACCATATTAGCTTTTTCAAATAAGGTAAAAATCAATCAATTTCGTCCACAATTAACTAAATTATTACTAAAACAAGAAATCATACTAGACGTTTATTGAAGCTTTCAAGAGCAGCATAAATATGGGAGTAAATACGAGTACGTATGAGCGAAAGCACAGTTTCTTGGACACAAAATGGTACAATATAATATTTAAAGAAAATCAAATACTTCCACATTATATATAATTGTCCACACTTGATTTGAATAATATGCACAAAATAGATTAATAAATATAATAAAAGGAAAGGAGTCCTTAAGTAAACAAAAGAAATTCTCTTAGGTGTTAAGGATGAAATAACAACTTTTTGTTACAAAGAACTACAAAAATCAATTTGCAGAGAAGACTATAAAGAACTATTGGAACTAGTTATCATCTCTTTGGGAGAAAGTTCATCACCAATATTCCGTGACCCTGGACCAATGCACCATGCTCGTTGGATGTCCAAAGCCCTTTACTGTTTAAAGATATATTTATTTCGAAATGAGTTCATCTTTCGAAGAGCAAAAGCTAAAAGAAATCTGTTTGTTCATAATACATGTTTACGTAAAATATTGGTTCAAATGTGTTATAGCATCAGAAGCAGCTTACAAAGATTTTTGTTTTATAAAAGAAATGTATAATTATAGATGTATTGATAAGACAATATCTGAGGCTGCTATTAAGAAGATGTGTAACCATTTATGGTATTTATGAGATGAATGCATTGGTCTATCATTTTTTGATGACAACATTCCAATTAAAATTATAAAAAGTATGGTAAATACGTTAAAAAAAATTATATCAATGAATGTTGAAGTAGATAGTGGTGATAAAATGAAAGCCACGACAATGTGGACGATATTAAAAAAGACGGAGAAAAACGAATTCTTTTGAAGATGGAGAATGTAACCGATTTTTTATCGAAATCACTAGAGGATTTTGTGACAGCCAATACCATTAACTTTTTTAAGCGATTAAATATAAATACAGATTTCTTGAACCTAGAACCAGAAAAATGGAACCAACATACAGATTATGTACACGCGTTAAAAATTGTTCACAGTATAAGACCTGTTAATGATACGGCGGAGCGAGGAGTAAAACTTTTCGAAGAATTTAATAGAGCCCTTGGTAAAAATGAGCAAAATAAACAATATTTATTGCAAGTAATAACAGATTATAGAAAGACTTTTAAAATGTATACTAAAACAGTTTTGTCAAATAATAAATAAATATAATATTTTTTTTAAATAAATTACTTAAGGACTCCTTTCCTTTTATTATATTTATTAATCTATTTTGTGCATATTATTCAAATCAAGTGTGGACAATTATATATAATGAGGAAGTATTTGATTTTCTTTAAATATTATATTGTACCATTTTGTGTCCAAGAAACTGTACTTTCGCTCATACGTACTCGTATTTACTCCCATATTTATGCTGCTCTTGAAAGCTTCAATAAACGTCTAGTATGATTTCTTGTTTTAGTAATAATTTAGTTAATTGTGGACGAAATTGATTGATTTTTACCTTATTTGAAAGCTAATATGGTAAAGAATAATATTAATTTGGTACAAATAGTCAAAGGTGAAAAATACGCGAGATGGGAGCGAAGAAATTTGAAAAAAGTGAAAAAATGGCATTTTTCCGAAGTTTAAGGTCGATGAGCGACCTCTAAACATTATCCGATTAGTCTAAAACTTCACATTTAGTAGTTTTTTGAGTATTCAAATAAATTTAGGGGGTGGCATCTAAAATTCGAACACATTTTTTTGCCCCCATACATATTACGGCCACCCTAATATATATGTATATATACTATATATATATATATATATTATATATATATATATATATATATGTATATATATCTATATATATTAGATATATATATATATATATATTTATATATTTATATATTATATATTGTGTATAAATTTGTATTATTTTAATATCAAACCTTAACTTTTAATGTTTCTTTTTATATTATTATTAATATAAAAAAATACAAGTACAACAAAAAACTTAGAATTGCTAAACTCAGCCACTCACATTTGAACATTTATAACAAAAAAAAACTTCTTAGAATTTGAACTTAGCGTAAACTATGTAACAGAACTAGTATAAAAATACTATATGCTTGCATTTACATACCGTCACTGTTCACTGCTAACGTTCACGGCTAAAAAAAATAGTAAGCACAATAAAAAGAAACAAACAAACACCAAAACTTGTGTGCGGCTACTGTTACACATTTAGCCCCAAAAAAAAAACGAGATAATTCATGTCAATTGACAAAATTGTCACAAACAACCGCAAACATTCTATCTCTACATAGAAATATCTTTATTTAGGAATTTTTATTATTTTTTTTTTAAAATATCTTTACCTAAAAAAAAAATGTATTCCTACTAAATATTTTTTCAATTTAATGAAGAATGCAAGAACAAACAAAAAAAACTATAATTCATATATATTACAAATTAATAATAAATTATAAATTAATAATAAATTATAAATTTTAATTGTTGTTTACCTGCATCCTACCGGCTGCGCCAAAATGTCGTGGTCCTACGGGGTTATAAATAAAACGCATGATGTTAAGGGATATGGATACCTTTATTAATTTGTTTATGCAATCCCTAACTGCTGTCTCTACTTCTACCGTCGATCGTTGAATTATGTTGCTCAGAACTGCCCGTCGTAGTATGCCACTATTTTAAGTATTGTTGTTCCAGCAGAGAACGTTGCTGTTGTAGCTGATGTTGATGCTACTGTTGTTGACGCTGTTGTTGTTGTTGCTGATGTTGTTGATGCTGATGGTTATGTTGTTGCTGCACTTGTTGTTGCATGTGTTGCTGCTGCTGTTGTTGGTGCTTTAATATTCATGTGAATACTTTTGAGTAAATTGTTTCTTTTAATTTAATTAAATATTCCACGTGTCGAAAAATTATTTTATTACGTTTCGGTTTAAATTTTTGCTTTACCAATATTTTTGCAGTTTAGATATTTTTTTAAAATTATTCTCTCATATTTTATTTATTGAATTCACGCAACTAAATTCAGACTACTGTACTTAGCTTATCAACTGTGTAATTAGCACAAAAACTAATATTATTTGTAATTTTTATTAGTTATTTTTATTAACAACAAAAAAATTTATTTATTCAGTTCATTCATTTCAATGCTTGCAGTTTATTCACCGCTTCCTTTTCAATCTGAATTTGCACTCATTAAAACTTTACTTGATTTTTCCCGTGTCAATTTAACCGAGCAGTGATACCGACATGTAGCCACGGAGTTCAGCGAGCGAATCGTACAAAAACTTTTCACTCTTTGTATCAGCTTCAAAAGTAACGTGTTCGCTGGGCACGTTTCGTAGTATCAGCACATTCCACGTTCACGTTGTAGGACCAGTGCCTTCAGCATAGTACGCTGTTACAGTTTTGTAACACGATACTTAATTTCCGGGCCAATTCTAAATAATATGTAAGTTTGGCCAAACCGGTAGTTGCACACCCTACTTATCACAACAACCTTGTTCTAGCATTGCGCTGTAAGCCCCCAATACCTGACCCACTACTTCGATGAAGTGGACCATAACCTTTCCACTATCCCTTTACATAGCCGCGGTTTTCGTGACCCTAATCACAAAGTATATTGTTGATTCCACCCCTGCTAGTTAGCCGTAACCCCTCCCCCTTCTATATCGCCCTTCGTACCTAGTTCATGCCCTTGCTTTATGATTTAGATGAGCCTAATTCACTAGGTATTAAATCTATTTTCTTATTCCTCTCTCCCATGATTAATGGAATGAAGTTTCCAAATTGCTCTGGAAATCCACTAAGAGGTGGTTTTAGTGGGTTAAAGTCTCACACTCTGGCTTTCGATGCTTTTCACCTACTGCAAAAAAAAAAAATAACCCACGATTACCATATGGTAACGCAAATTAAGGCGTTACATAAACATGCGTAACATATATATTATAACACCTACAGGCATGGTTTATACGTTATTTTACGCGGGAAAGTTGCATCACTTCAACAAACTTATTTTATGACAGTGTATGTGGGCATACCGTAGTTATCGCAAGTCAAAGTGAAGTGCAAAAAAAAAATTGAAAAATTTTTTATTTCGATATGGCACATCGGTAATAAACGGCTATAAAATATTTATTTTTTTGGCTGGATCCGGATTATTGAAATAAACTATAAAATTGTGACGACTCTTCCTTGGGGTTCGTTTCGATTTGCTGGGGTATCATCAGTCTCTCCAGGATCGTCACAAAAAATTTTATTTGTAACCCAAATATTCAAAATTATAATGCCTTTTAAGTATGTTTTATTTAAATATTTTTATTACGTAAAGTTCATTAAGTATAGTTAATTACAATTTAATACAGAATATTTATGTATGAAAATTTAGAACAGAAAGGTGTATTTAAAAGAATTTGCTTATGACTTAGGAATTTGCTTAATAGGGAACTATTTTAGACTCAGTCGACGATATACCGCCCGTCGTGTCTTTGTAATTTTATACAACTATTTCTTCGTTGAATGCTTCTGCTATAGAAAGTATTCTTACGTTTATTATGAGAAATCACTTTTGGCTCAGTTGACGTTATACCGCCTGTCGTGTCTTTGTAATTCTATATGATTATTCCTTCGTTGAACACTTCTGCTATAGAAAGTATTCTTTAGTTCGATTTGCTATTCTCAGTTATATGTGCCTTAGAAATTATAAACCAAGTGTTCGCATAAGTAAAATGCGCGTCTTATATACACATTTGACCGAGCTTTTGTGTAGCGCATCATTTTTTTTTACAGCTGGTTTTGGTGATCTTTTGTTTATTTATTTGTTTGGTAATCTGCTGTCTCATCTTGCATGCGGTACTCAAATGCATATTTTATTTCTTTGCACTCTCTTCTTGTTATTTTCGAATATCTTCCACGACGAAAATTTTTGACAATTCTGGTTTGGTTGTTTCTGTGTTTTGTAGTTTTGTAATTTTTTAATTTAAAAAATAAAATTATTTAAATATATTTAATAAAACAAAGTGAAAATAAAGAAAATGTGGTACGTATTTTGTTTATTTGTTATTTAGGTATTTAATTAATTGATTTCAATATTTACAGATTAAATTAATTCAGTGAGTGTATTGCAAATATGCGTGTACGAGGTGGGTTTTGGTATGTTGGTACATTTTTTTAAGTTTTTTAAACAATAATTTATTAAATTCATTTTTTTTCTTTAGATCTTACTTTACATTAAACGATATGAATATATGTAGGAGGAAATTGGGTAACAAATTTCCATCCTTACAAAATTTAAATCAAAATTATTCGGCAAAATTATTTTTTTTGCATAATTTTTTAACGATTCACTTCAGGCGTTACCATATGGTAATCGTGGGTCGCCTAGGGTACGTGTCTTTTATGAAAAAAACTACGGTTTTATTTCATTGTCAGTGTATTTTTTTTTGTATCCAGGGCATTTTTTCTAGAAATATTACGTTATTCAGTTAACATTTTATATATTATACCATTTTATAGTGGTCTATCTTTATAAAAAGTATTTGATTATATTGATCAGATAACAGAAGATGAAGAAAACTAGCTTATTAATCACGCCACCTCAATTTATATTGAGCTACCTATAGATGGAAATATTTCTGGTGAAGACGATGGTAAAGAGGTAGCTGGTGACATTCCAGACAATGTTTTCCCAACTTAAAATCTATATGTAAAATTGTAGTGGCTAACAGTTGACATATGCAAAATTTCGATGGAGAAGAAGATGAACATCCCAAATCAATAGTGTACGTTTATTCGAAACAGCACAAAAGCAAAACAAATGTATCGCTCTTGTGCGATCACAGAATATAACAAATATATGTGTAGTGTGAACAGATTTGACCAAAATTTGGGGCAATACCAACGTTCGACTTTGGCCCTGTTGCACCAACACTTTTCACTTTTCACTTTGCAAAATTTATGAGTGACTTTTTTTTGCAAAGTAAAAGTGAAAAGCGTTGCACCAAAGACTTAACATAATTTACTTTGTACTTTGCAAATAAAAATTTCACTGCAAAGTCTTGCACCAAAAAATTATATCACTTTCATTTTGCATTGGTTTTTGAAAGCATTTCGTTTCTGTATGTATACTTGTTTTTTGTTTGTTTGATATTTTGATGCTATGAGTACATGATTTATGCATAGTATGTACTTATGAGTTTAATTTTTGTTTAAAATAAAAGTTTTTAAAATAATATTTTATTTTAATAATTTATTTTATTATAATTTGTAATATTTGTATAATTTTAGTACAATTATATGTTATATATTAATACAAAACACAAAATTTTTGTATATGATTTCTTTTATTGACATTGAATCGTAGATAAAGAAGTTGTGTATATCCATAGAGACAATTTTTATGCTTTTAATTTATTTTGCTGTTTGAAAAGTTATAGAAAAAGAATTTATATGTAAGGAGTATGAGTATGAGTTGTTTTAACAACAATTATATTGAAAAACAAAGTTAACAAATATAATAAGTTGCTTTTATATAAAAATTTAGTTGAAAATCTGTCATTATTATTTAATTTTAAAATATTATAAGTTATTAAAGTATTGTTTACTTGTCGCTGTGTATTATCCTAATACAAAAGAAACCTACGCATAAAGGGCCTAAATTATTGATTTTATTTAGAACATTTTTTTTAATTTATACAAAATTACCTTAAAACTGACTTAACTAATTTTACTATCAACGTTAAAATAATATGTTGTCTGTTATCACTAATTTTAGTGAACTATATTATTTTTAATTACATTTCAAACAAGGTTCAAAAAACGACGCAAGTCCAGGCACTTGTGATTTTTTCTTCTATTGTCTTTAGAAATACATTTTTATTATCATAATTAGATACGGATAATTAGATATTTAAAAATGTTACAATGTTAGCTATTATAGGATATTTTTTACCCATGTTTTTTCTTAGTTCATAATTCGGAGAATTTGAACGATAACAGACTTATAATAATAATAAACTGATCATTATAATAAATAAGTGTTCATGCTTAAACAATAATTCACATAAAATATTTATATTAAATGTATTATAAATTATTTTTAGAAACTGAACTCTTTAATTCACAATTTAAAAGTATTGTTCGGTAATATATCCCTTTAATTATTGCAACTAAATTTATTTCAAAAACAGCAATAATATTTGCTTCAACTAATTTTCTATTTCTATTTTTTTAAAACTATTTTTATTTATTTATTAATGATTTCTTTCATTTTACGCATTGAAAGAAATCACTTTGCAAAATTTGCAAAGTGAATTAATCATTTGCAGTTTTTTTGAAAAGTTTTGCAGTTTACTTTTGCAAAGCGCAAAGTAAAAAGTGTTGGTGCAACAGAAACTGCAAAGAAAGCAGTTTTTTGTCAAATATTTCACTTTTCTTTTCATTGAAAAGTACTTTGGTGCAACGCTTTGCATTTTTTGAGTGTTTTCAAAACTTTGCATAACTCAATTCTCAAATTAATGCTTTATGTTCTCAATGAGAGAAAAATGCTCAAAAACTCAAACTCATAAAAATTTGCAAAGTGAAAAATGAAAAGTGTTGGTGCAACAGGGCCTTTGTGTCAAATGTTTTTCGATCTATCATATAAAACCATGAAGGATTTTGACTCATAAAACAGTTCATTTTCATTCAATTTCAACAATTTTCTACTTCCCTGCAGATTTTCTTAATAAAAATGCATTACTTTTTCATACTTCTTCTTCGTCTTTCTTTTTCATATTTTTAAAGGAAAAAAGGAAAAGAAAACCCGTTTCCTTTTAAATAAACACGTACCATGGGCGACCCACGGTTACCATATGGTAACGCAGGTTTTTCACATTTTCTGAAAAAGTGTCAACACGAATCAAAAAATTGAAATCATTGACATCAGTCAAGAAGTCAAAATACACTAATGTATGTCTTATTAACAAAACCTGCCACAAAAATTAATCTGGGCATTACCGGGTTAATATAAAAGGCTACTTTTCGAAAAACATCTTTAAGAAGTATTTTGTAGATATGGCGTAGTGGATACTATAGCAAGCGATATGGGACCCATTTTTATAACTCCAAAGTTTCCAGCTACAAATGGGCTGGCCGAACATTTTGTCAAAACTTTAAAAAAATCTTTAAAAGTAAATTTGAATTCTGGTGAAAAAAGCACCTTGGACGTGATACTATGAAACATTGTGCAAGGGGTGAGTTTCGAATCGATATATTAAAACCATCTTAATTCGTAAATAGAGTTAGTAGAAACTAATATTATTATTAAATAATAGGCTATGAATGGACCCCGAATGTTCTGATGTCTCCTTCTCCTTATTACAGAGTCGACAGGAGTCACTTTCTACCGCACCTATAATCTTCATGTGTTAATTAAGTCTATAATGTCATGTAAAAAGTTCAGTGTAGATTTTAATAACATTTCTGTTAAGGTTAGCATCAACTTTCATGAGTTCGGAATCAATGAATCTTCTTGACTGTCGCATCCGTGTTTACGCTATCCAGTGTTCAAGTAGATGTTGTTTTTCTCGTTCACATAATAAGGGTTTTTGTGAAGCTATTTGTTACCCCGAAGAAAGGCTCTGGACCAATGAAAGGAGTACATGCACCCTTCTTTACTAGGGAGTCTGCTATTTCATTGTCATCATGTCCTTCATGTCCCTGTACCCACATAGGAGTAACATAGTTCCTCGTTGCTATGGTATTGAGAAGTTGAAAGCATTCCCAGACCAATTTTGATTGGAATGAAGATTTTGCTAAAGATTTTAGAGCAACTTGGGTGTCTGAAAGAACGTATATTTTGGCACCTCGAGTGCTTTGATAAGACCTTTTATAAGATGAATAGAAGATTAGCTTTTTATAAAGAATTCGAAGTGGCCATCAGTGACCGATTAACTTGGAGAAACAATGAAATAATCTTAAAACTGAACTCTCAATTATGGTACACTGATGGGTCTAAAATGGAAAATGGCAGTGTAGGAGCAGGAATTATAGAGGAATTGAAGAATCTTTATGGAATTGACGAGTGTCAAACGACGTATCTAACTCTGCCCATCAATGTATCAGGTTCGAAATTTTCAACAGCAAAAAACAGTCCATCTACCGGCCTAAGAAAACCGATTGACATAGGTATCACGACTTAGTGTATTCCTTAAACTTTTCTCTAGCTAGGCTGTTGCTGTGATCATCAACTTGATGAGATCGATGAGTTTAGATGAGATATTACAAACATTTTTTCACTGTTGCCGGAAACGCCACAATTATAGGCAAGGGTCTTTGGTGGAATTTGCAACTAGCTAATAAGCACAAACTAGTAAGGAACTTATTCCATAGGACAAAACGCTGTGGAAGGTGGAACCAATGTAGTGTTACGCTTACTGAGTACAACAAATCAATCAGATAGTCAAAGTAGACTACCTGGCGTAGCTATTGTGAAAGTATTGAGAAGTTGCCTGAAGCAGCTAGACTACACAAGGCTTTAAATAAGGTCACAACAAATGATGTGGATCTTTTAAGAACAACTTTCCTTTATCACTTATCACCTCTCCTTTACTTTCGAGTTTCTCTTGCAAACACGCTTGTCTGGCTCCGTAAAGCAACAATATCACAATCAAACAGAAAAGATATTGCTCCCACATATCAGGAAGATGCACTATCTGGTACTATTTTTGAATGAAACAAGGTAAATTGGGCGATCAGCTCCTTCAATAATTAAGGCGTCTGGAGGCAATGGTATCCGTCCTGCGTTACTACAGAAATGCACGGGTTTATTTTACTATGAGTTACATTTGTCACTGCTGGAGAGGAGTGAACATCATATTTATTCCTAAACTTGGTAATAAACCCATGGACCACCCAAAGTCTCTTAGACCTATTAGTCTTACCTTACTGAAAACCATTGAAAGACTGATTGATGTGGACATATGAAATAAACTGGAGCCAACTGTGCCTATCCACTCCACCTAATTTGCCTACTCATAAGACAAATCTACGGAGATCGCGCTGTATCATTTGGTGAGCAAAACTCAAAGCATCTTTCAATCTAAAGAGATTGCTTAATGTGCATTTCTGGGTCTTTCGCCATTGCTAAACTGGAAAGATAAATAAATTAAATTAAACATTAAACTTAAGCAATCTAGATACAATTCTATAGCTTATGCAGATGATCTGACAATCATTGTTTCTGGTAAATATGATGCCACGTTTACTGACGTAATGCAGGCGGCTCTATAAAAAGTTTTGAACTGGTGTACAAAAGAAGGTTTTAATATTAACCCAAAAAGAGCAGTGTTTGTGCCATTTTTTAGAAGAAATAAACTGAATATTGGGTCCCTATTTATAAAAGATATGGCTCAGGAATCCTCAGATGAGCGTCCTAGATAAACACTCACCTGAATAATAATTGCCAAACCCACCCGAGTCATGTGGATGTACAGAAACTCTTACAGTAAAACCTGGAGCATAAATCCCAGAATTCTATTGTGGCTATACCGCACAATGGTCAGACTCATTGTACCCTATGTAGCTCCTGTATAGTGGGATAAAACACAACAAAATTATGCATTATTCAAATATAATAAACTGCAAGGAATCACATGTTTCACTATGATACGAACTATTCGTATCTGTACTACAGCACTGGAGTTCATAGTGGAGTCCATTACCCTCCTGCATCTCTTTATTAAAAAAAAAGCACCTTTAAGTGCAGCTGAGCTACACCCTTTTATCAGTATGCACGGAATTCTCGGCAGTCCTAAGTTCGTGTCTGCAGAAAATTCAAAGTCCTCATTTCTGGGTGCTGGGTGCCTGATATTGAGTCTAAGGACAATCTTGCGCAGTCAAGATCTGCCATTTAACTTTGTGGACTGGAGCCATATTGTGAATTAAGTTGGTCTACAACTAGATCTCGCGACATTCTAGGTAACGATTAGGCTAAAGAGCTGGTTTGTTCCTACAGTTACGGTAAGGTATCCTTTCTCATCACCAGGAGGATGATGAGAGGAGATCACTGTGTCAAAAATTACTTTTTTCACAAAAAATCAACTCGCGGTGTTCTGTTCCGTTAGGAGTCGTTACCCTTTTTATTTTTATTGTATTCAGTTCTAAGTAGGTTGAAACAAGAGCCAATGAAATTATATTAAGTGAAAAAATTGTTTTACATGTGTTTCGTCAATCGAAGTCAATCGAAAAACAGTCTGGTACTGAAAATAGCTCAGCCCTATCCCCAGATAATAAACGCTACAGTTTGGACCATTATGTACCATTATTGTTAAATGATTTTTAAATCACTCTAGAATACTCAACGTTTTACTAATGGTAAAGGCTGAATGCTCTTTAAATAACTGCATTCAGTAACACGAGTACAATTTTAAGTTATGAATAATTTTTTTGATAATTGTGTGGTACAATACGAAGCTATGTCCTCTTGAGTTGTGTTGAGTACTCTCATGCCAATTATAACAAGCAATATGGTTTCTACAATTCTTGTATCTTTATTGTTTGTATAAGAGCATACAATACTACTATCAAAATATTAATTTTGGTTTGAAGCAAACGGCACCTCATTCTAAATTTTTTATTATTGAAAAATGTTTTATATTTATTTAATTACATTGTGAGTTGATTTTCCCATATGCATAAATGTATATCCATGTTTCAAAATCTCATATGTTTGGCGTACATTGTTAAGTTACATTTAATATGGAAATCGGAAACAAAAATTTTGTGACAGAAATAATTTTTATTTGCTTAATGCTCACCTTGATTTATAACAAATTTGGATATGTTTTGAAACAAAAAAAACCGAAACATGAATACCCTTTGCACTTAGTTATATTATAATTAAACAATTTGAAATTTGACAATAAAATTTCTTCGTCTATATACCTATATTACATGAAAATTGTTTTTTTCGACGGAAAATGCAATGAAGATATTAGTGGGTAAACAAGCGAGTATATTTTTAAAATTATATGATCTGCATATAGTAACAGAGAGCCCCTGAACCAAACTAAGTTGACTGTAACTTAAAAACAATGTAGAAATTATTAGGAATTATTGTAGTAGGTTCTATCAGGTGCAATACAATCATGTTAGAGGATGACCACATAAATGCAACTCCTGCTACTTTTTTTAATGGTTATTTCAGAATATGCAATAAAAAAATTATTTGAAATGGAAATAAAATAATAACTTTTTAGTAGATATATTTTTATAGGTATTTTTGATATTCCATCTGCAAAGTGTACCCCTTCAATATATTGCTGCTGTTTGTTAAAGTGAAAAAGAGGATGGCGCTTGAATGACTCATTTTTCGCTTACAAAAATTGTCAGCAAACAAAATTGCCGCACCTGGGGCAATGCAAATCAACAATTAACTTTCAAAAGACTATTACATCAAAAAAAAAAGCCGATGTATTGCAAAATAAAGAACAAAAACCCCACAATTGTGATCTCTACGACTACATGATCACCAAATTTTTTTTATAAATTTAATATCCATTCGGTGTTGTTGCTTGAGAAATTTTTAGGTGTAATTTCATGTTTTTAATTTACCAAGGTCATAAATTTTTTCGACAATTAACTTTTTGCGGGGTTACACAAACTCAAACTCTCGACACTGTAAACATCCATCAAGTTATTGCTAAGATATTATTCGCCATATGCCTACAAGTGATAAAAAATTACCTCAAGTGATGTTAAATGTTTTGTAAAGGACATTTAAATAATGTATAGTTTTCATCTAATGGCAAAGTACAAACAATATCTTGTAACAAAAATTTAATCGAAATCTTAGTTACACATGTATTTTATTTATATTTACTTTCTGGATAATCTTGTATGATTTCAGAACTCTTTCACTAAGTTACAAACATCTTAACAAATTTAAAATACTGTATTTTTTTATAAAAACATGATTTTACATCATATATTTTTTTGTCGGTTAATAACTCATATAAGTTAGACATGTACGAGTATGTGTTTAATACATTTCAGAATACACACCCTCTTATTTCTATAAAAAGGTGAAAATTAAAGACTTTTTAGTTACTCAAGCGTTGGATTCTCGTTAAGCACGTGTTAAGTTTATACGGTGAAGTAATTTATAATATAATAATGTCTTGTATTGGGAACATATCTGAAAAAGAATGTCAGAACACTGAATTTCAACGAAAATTAAATCTTAGTGGATTAGTCACTAAACTAACAGCACAAAAAATTTCTGCTGATCCGAACTGGAATAAGGAAGATGATTTTCATTCTGATGTTTCGACTACAGACAAGTTTTTAACAAAAGGTGCGACTGCAGTTTATATATAATATATTGAAGCAATATATTGTTTTTCTTTAAAAACAATCAAATTTTAGTAAATTTATGCTGAAAAAAATATTATTGCACCAATATGATCCAATGCATGATCGAAGAAATTACAATTTTTGCAGACGTTATGTTAACTAATTGACTTAATTATTGACTTATAATATTTTTTATAAGAACCAAAACTTACTTCAACGCAATATTTGAAGTTCATGAATATAAGTATGACTGCTTAAGGTGAATGATGACTTTATTAATTAAATTTAGTTAAATATGTCCTTAGTTCACACACCAAATTTACGCATAGTGCTTTTAAATATATTTAATTATACTTTGCTTTCTTAACTTCAAAAAATAAAATAAGTGAAATTTTATTGTTTAATAGTTTATTTAATATGTGTAGAAATTATTTATACATACAGGTGCATTTTTGTTAACACCTTCATATGAGTTATCGATTGAAAGAGCAGCTGTGATATGCGAAAAGATGAGTATTAAAGGATATTTTAGTTTAACGAAAACCGCTACAGGGATCCTGTTTAAATTTTCGCATCCTGATGACTATCAATCAGTAATAAAAAAAGGATTTCATAAAGTAACAGGTGCTAGGTTTTACAGAAAAGTAAGTCGATCTTTTACGCTTATTTTTAACAGCAGATAATATATATTATCTGTTTCTCATAATTTGTTTAAATAAATCGTCTTTACAGTTTCTTTACAATTACATTCTAAAAACATTTTAAATTAAGTTATGAATAAATTCATAGATTGCAATTCCATGTCGTCCACGTAAAACGTTTACTCTCTATGCCTTAGAAGTTCCAGAAGACTTGCCTGTAGAGGACTTAAGACATGCACTGTATAAATTTGATTCAGTAGTCGAAGTTGTAAGAATACATTTAAATACTCAGTCACCTGCTTCACCAACTGAAAAAAGTGTCGATGGTACGATAATTATATGATGCAATTGAAGTTCATATTATTTCATATATATAAAATACAGAAACAGGAAGAAGTGAGCGACCTGAACGAAAGGTATTACCTCTCGCAGTTATTCGAATTACTTTAGCTTCAGTGGATGAATATAATATACTTCTACAAAATGGATTAAATTTTTATGATGCTACCTTTTTTCCAACAGATGCAAATATCACAATTAAGGATGCTAAAATAGATTACAAGCGCCGGTAAGTTTTTGATATTCTATAGACTATACGTGGGTATCACTAACACTGCAGCCAAAGAATCTATAGTACTCTAGATTCTTTTCTACAGCTATTCTTATAACAGAACAACTTATGATAGGGATATCACAAATCACGATTTTACATTCAGTTAATTACAATCCAGAAAAGAGACATGTATAAATCTACAAATAATATATAGGAAGTCAACAAAGTATTGCTTGAATAAATAATTTTACAAAGAATTGGAGCTTTAATACAATATGTGTCTTAAAACCAGTGAACGAAAACAAACACTAAAGTACAAAACATAGTGTACTGTTTGTCATCTTTGTTACAAAACACTAAACGAACAGTACATTAAAAAAAGTCCGAAACAATTCAACAATTTTTAGAGTTTGTGTACTTTTCACGAAGGTAGTGCTCATTATAACGATCTTTTCACGAAGGTAGTGCTCATTTTAGTTATCTTTTGCCGAAGGTAGTGGCCTTTTTAGTGATCATTTTCCTAAGGTAGTGGTTTTTTAGCGTTTGTCGAACAAAACGATTTGGAAACGTTTTTAATGTGCATTGTTGTTGCTACGTTTGCATAAGAAGAAGAAAAAATTTTGTTTGCATTTGTATTGCATGTATTTTGTTTGTGTTTTTAAATAAAGATATTGCGTATGCATTTATTGATGCATATTTAATATTAGGGGATGAATTACATAGATTTAATATTTTATTGCGATTGAATGATTCATATTATATTTATAATGCCAATAAAAGGCAAAAAAACTATCTTTATTTAAAAACACAAACAAAATACATGCAATACAAATGCAAACAAAATTTTTTCTTCTTCTTATGCAAACGTAGCAACAACAATGCACATTAAAAACATTTCCAAATCGTTTTGTTCGACAAACGCTAAAAAACCACTACCTTAGGAAAATGATCACTAAAAAGGCCACTACCTTTGGCAAAAGCTAACTAAAATGAGCACTACCTTCGTGAAAAGATCGTTATAATGAGCACTACCTTCGTGAAAAGTACACAAACTCTAAAAAT
>NC_051846.1:98365202-98381585 GCF_002237135.1 Teleopsis dalmanni | reverse complement strand
TTGGATTGACTGTAAATTATAATAATGATAATGGGCCAGTAACATTAACCAACAACAGTCGAAGATAAAAGCACTCAGTGTGTCTTGGATTAACTGTAAATAAGCGTTCGATTTAAATAAATTGAGACATGCATCAACTGGTGAAACTTGCTTGCGGGGCATCCATTTTTTTGTTTGAGCCCAAGTGAAATAGCGTGGTACTTGTGAATAGAGCAATGTTCTTGCAAAGGCACCAAAATCATCCGTACTATTACACAATTCAAAAAATGCAGTGAGTGTAGATTTAGGTGGATTTGTACCACGATCAATCACTGTCTCGTTCGTGAAAAATACACGCTGACCGTTTCAAGATGGATGGCTAACTGAACAGCTGCTGGATCCCGTTCATGAATTAGAAAACCGAAGATACGCCAAGCAGCTTCATTGGAGCTGATGTACCGACCAATTTGGTAGAGCGTAATTTCACCGTTTTTGTTCATTGGAGGAGCATTTAGATTAGTATTTTCTACTCTAAACACAGCCATATCACTGCCTTTATGGACATACTTATATATATGATGCTCTTCACAGAACTGCAAAACTCAACATTTATGTGAGCATTGTATGTCTTGCTTAGCAGAGGCGAATACGGCACCACCCGCCGTAATGATTTATAAAAAAAAATATATACACACAGCCAATAAAGTCTTCGTACACCTTACGAATTTTGATATGTGATAAAGAAACACAACATAATTTAATATTTTATATTAAAATTTTTACATATATTTATTCTTTGATATCTTAAGTTTAAATAGCAAAAGACTGAAATTGTATTCTTTTGTTCATTCTTGAGATAACGGGATAAAAGTGTCCATGCATGTAAATATAAGCCCCATAAAATCTGCGTACAGTTATAAAAAAGCTAATAAAATCGGTAGAAATTTTAAAAATAAGGCTAAATTTATTACTTTGTTGTTTAGCCACACTGTTTTAGAACTTCACTTAATCTGTTTGGCATGGAATTAACCAACTTCTGATTTTCTTCAGCAGTAATTTTCGCCCATTCTGCTTGCATTGTAATCCGCAAAGCTTCTTCACTTGTTATCACATGCTGACGAATTCTTTTTTCCAATAAATCCCAAAGATTCTCAATGGGGTTGAGCTCAGGTTATTGTGGAGGCGTTTTAAGCTGTCTTGGAACGCTGTACAAAAACCAAAATTTAACAATCCCCGCTGTGTGTTTTGGGTCATTGTTCTGTTGGAACCAAAATGACGTGGATAAGCCCAAATTATCTGCACATTGTTTCCAATTTCTTTTTAAAATGTTTAAATAACCCCATTTATTCATTGTCGGTTCTATAAATTTCAACTGACCTGCACCATCAGCCACCATGCCGTGTTTGACTGTACCAACAAGATTTTGTTTCTCTAACGCTGCTCCTGATTTCCGTCACACATTTGACGTCCTTACCAAAGATGCAGAACTTGCTTTCGTCTGAAAATATCACTTGCTTCCAGAACTCTGGAAGTTTATTTATGTATTTGTTTGCAAATTCAATGCATTTCAACGCATATTTTGTCTGTTTACAAGTGAAATATACGGTTTCTTTCTAGCGACTCTACCACGATATCCAGCTTTATGTAATACTTTTCTAGCAGTCTTCGCACAAATACTTTTTTAAATGATTGATTTATATATTTCACAATTTTCGAAGAAGAAACACGAGATCTTCAGCATATGGACTATTTTTCGCTTTTCTCGGACTGATAAAACCTTTGGACGCAGAGGACGCAGTTTAGAAGATAAAATTCCGGTTTTTTTTTGAAGTTCTCCACTATGCGCTGATGAATGCGTTCTTTTAATAGTTTCACCAATTTTTCGGAAACTTTTTTCATCTTTCTATAGTTTAATAATTATTAGGGGTATTCACTCTCTCTTGTAAACTCATTGCAAGGAGCACGAAATGCATGAATGCTATACAAAAACTGCAAGGCTGCGAGAACACCTCTGTTGCAGAATTGCATCATCAAAATGAATCAGCTGTTTTTGCAGCCGTATCACATTGACCAAAGAAAAATAAAAGTATAACAATGCCGCGAACAAGTGAAATACAAAAATGTATAGATTTTTTAATTGAAAATAGTGCTTTTAATATTTTGATTGAAGGTATTAACATGTTGTTAATGTAGTTTTCACTACTGTATAGTTTCTATTTGTTAGATGATGCAAATTACTGGGAAGTGATGGAGCAATTAAATGAAGACCTTTTGTTTACTTTAGTAAACCATCACGGAAATCACCAACCCGTACCCAAATCTATTCAATGGAGATCTACCATTCTTCAAGAATTTGATGAAGGCCGTTTTCGTCAGATGCTTAGAGTAAATTGGAACGAATTTTCCTTAATACTCTCACTAATAAACACTAGCGCGGAGTTCACTAATTCACATTCAATTCAACAATTCCCGCTCGATCTTCAACTTGCTATTGTTTTATATCGTTTGGGTTCATCAGGCGAAAATGCGGCTATTCGTAAAGTCGCTACATTATTTGGTGTTGGAGATGGGGAAACAATTTATAAGATACCCCGAAGAGTCATTCGCTCCATATTGGAGCTGCAAACCAAATTTATAACGTGGCCAGATGTAGCTGAACGACAAGATGTAGTGGAGAAAACCTATCACGAGCATCCACATTGCATTGGATATATTGACGGTACTGAAATAAAACTTGCCGAAGCACCAGTGGTTAACCATACATCCTATTTTTCAAAAAATAGAGTGTATTCAATAAAAGCACAAGTCGTATGTGACTATCAGCTGAAGATTCGACATGTCGCAGTTGGTCACTATGGAAGTGCACATGATGCTCGCATGTTTCGTACAAGCGCTCTCTGCATCCAAGAAAATTCTTTATTTTCTTCGGAACAATGGTTAGCAGGCGATTCTGCTTATCCATTACTTAAAACTCTTATAACTCCGTTTCGGTCAAACTCCCAACAGCTTGACTACTCCAAACGTAAAACTTTTAACTTACGCCATAGCAGATTTCGTGTAAGGATTGAACATCGTTTTGGACTTCTGAAGGAACGCTTCGGTAGCCTTAAGGAGTTAAGAATCCGTATTCAGAATGATACAAGTCATAATTTTTGTTCAAATTGGTTCCTTGTTTATTGCATATTGCACAACATTTTGCGACCTTCATGTGATGATACGGAACACGTGGATTACGTACATGACAACGATGAAGAATCTGATGAGCTTATGCAGAATGAAGCTAGTCAGAGAACCAATGAAGGAGCTTCGAAGCGCAAATTTTTGTATAATTTAATGTTCGGTAATCAATAATTTACGAATACCAATATATAAAACATACATATATGTATATATATTAAATATATAATTAAGAAGTCAATTGCGACATTACTTTTTTTCCAGTAGGTTTATTTCAAAACAATAATAATGTTTAACAACGTATACATATATATTATATAATATAAAAATAATTAGTATAATAAAAATAGTTATTTGTTATATTTTTTATCGATTTCATATTTTGCAATTCTTTCTTTCATTTCCAGTTCCAATCGTTTCAATTCCATGTCCCTATCCCTCCACTTAGCTTCCATTTCAATTTTTTTTTCTTCAATAGCAATTTTCCGCTTCTCAATTTTGCTATATGTCTCGTGTTTTATTTTTTCGAAATCTAACTTTTTTTCCTCAAATACGTGTTTTTCTCTTTGTACAGCTAGCTGGCTTATGGCAGAATTTGAACCTTTTTTAGCAATTTTAGGGGATGCGAGTGGGGTAGTGGGGCTTTGCACAGCAGAACGCACGACTTTCGGTGCAGAGCTGGATGATGTGTCTGCAGACGATTCAATAAAATGAACTTCGTCGCCTAGCGCAGAACTAACTGGTGGCTCTGGCAATGTGTCCGTACATATTACAAGCGGCTCAAAATTAGACATGCGTCCAAACACTTCATTCAAAAGTTCAAAGTGTGGACACATTTTCGTAAGTTTCGCTGAAATTGATAAATAGATAAATTAATTCACAAATGTATATGTATATAATATTATATTTGTGAAAACTTAATTAATGGCCACATCGTTTTAAATCATTGAACGAAACGCATGCATAGCCATAGATTAACATATCTCGAAATTTTACTAACCGTCAATAGTACTGCTGTCCGATTCATTTAGCAGTCCTGCGCCAGTTGCGGCAAGCCAGTCGTTCGCTTTTCGATACTGCGCCTTTAGATGCCGTACCTTTCACCGTACAAGGTCCCACGTTGCATCCAACTGTGTCTTTTCTAAAAATTTTTTATAAAAAAATTGTGCAGTTGGAGTCTGTAAAATTAAAAATAAAAATTAATTAAGAGTTATACAAATAAAAACAGGAAGTAACCTCAAATTCTGCTTCCTCCTCCAGAAATTCTATTATTTGGAGCACTTCTCGCTCCGTCCACTTCTTGTGCGGCTGCAACCTTTTTTTTTTATTAGCTGGTGCTCCGTCCTCCATTTTTATCTGAAAATACATCGCAAAAATTTTAAATAACCAAAATTTGTATAATATTTTAGCAAACTTACCTTTCGCTACCAAATTCAAATTTAAAAATGAGAAGCAACAAATGTCAAAACAGCTGATTTCTGCCATTTCTGTTTTGTTGCAATCAAATGTATATAGGTTTTAGTATTGGAAGATTGCACGCAATTGCACGAAATTTTGTGCGTGTATTTTGTTGTTGTTATTTGCATTCTCGTACAATCTGTGCATTTCGTGCACCTTGCAATGAGTTTGCAGGAGAGAGAGAATACCCCTATTGTTCTTTCGTGTACACTGATATCTCTTCCCCTTGATTCCATACTTTAAAATAGTAACTACTTAAAAATTAATTAATCTCTCTAAATGTTCAATTCAAATGCTAAAAAATATCAAATGAGCAAAAAATAAGAACAAACTGCTTAAAAATTAACGATATTATCTAAACAAACAAACTGTACGCAGACTTTATGGGGCCTATATTTACATGCAGGGACACTTTTATCCCATTATCTCAAGAATGAACAAACGAATACAATTTCAGTCTTTTGCTATTTAAACTTAAGATATCAAAGAATAAATATATGTAAAAATTTTAATATAAAATATTTAAGTATGTTGTGTTTCTTTATCACACATCAAAATTCGTAAGGTGTACGCAGACTTTATTGGCTATGTGTATATAATTATTTTTGAGTTTTAGCCAGTAATGTATTTAGCAAAGAATACTTTGTACCAAAGAAGATTTTATATAGAACGGAAACTTAAATGAGCACAACACAAAATAACAAACACACTCTCAGAAATTGCACTAAACCATCTCAAAACGTACGATTATTTCCAACTTGAGAAAGTTTAGGTATGTGCGTGAAGATAGCGTCGACGATAAGTCCAAAATGGAATTGGAACATTTTTCGCCGGATGAAAAATGCAGTATAGTTTAATTAAGGAAAAATTTATTATTTTATTAAATTTAATGCAGCAAAAGGCATTATTAAGTAGAAAATTGAATTAATTTACTATCTACATTCAACTTTTATGTGTAAATGATGTAATTTGTATGAAAAATGAAAAATAAAAATCAGCCCCAAAAGATGCGGTCACTAATTTATTAATAACTTTTAAACTAGAGGTACCATTTTTTTCTTTTATAGCTCATTCGAAAGAGGATAAAATTACCTTTCATATAATGCAAAATTTTGTATAGGTTGTTCGATTAACTTAGGAGCAGTACTGCGATGAAGATAGAGATGTCATTTTCAAACATTATTTAATTAAAACTTTGTTACTTGACCAAAAATTATAAACTAAAAAGCTTATAACAATAAAAAATATGTTTGTTTTTCTAAATATAATCGCTTTTTACATAATATAGAAAAAATTTTCTTCAAAATAAGGAAAATAAAATTTTGTAAAAATAGGTTACTTTACAAAATTAATTATATCTTTAAAAGCAGAGGTACCATTTTTCTGCAAATTAGATTAATCGAAAGAGGACACTTCAAACTTTCATTTAATGTCTTCATATTTATAGATTGGTCGATTAACTTAAAAGTTATTGAGTGTCAAAGTTCAGAAATTAATTTTCCTTTAAAAACGACATTTTTCTTATAAAAAGCATATCCCAGAAGTCAGAAAACAGTTTATATATAAATAACTTTCAATACAATACTCTAATAAGCACAATTATTTGAAAAAAATCGAAATTAATTTAATTTTATTAATTATTCAAAAAATCTGTACAAAGTTGGTTAATAGATGGCATACCATCTTAAATTAAATTCGCTGAAAAATTAAAATGGCACTGAAAAACATAATGTACAGTTGCAGAGTTATTGGTAAGTCCATAGTACTGCAAAAGAAAAGCTAACGTCGAATTTTTATTAAACTTGCTGCATCAAAGATATTATCAAAATAAGAAACTAGAATTTTTTCTAAAACGATTGATATACAATATTGTATATCTTATTCGATTAACAAATTATATATAATTAAATTAAATGTGAACTAACTTGGGCATGCACAACAGTTGAAATTGCGTTGATGATATATGTGGGATATTATATATCAAAATATAGTTAGCGTCGAATTTTTATTAAGATTATTGCATCTAAGATATTATTTGAACAAAAAACTAGAATTTTTCTAAGCCAATTAATGTCTAATATTATATTTATTGTTCGATTAACAAATTAAATAAAATTAATTAAATTATGCGCTAACTTGTGAATGCAAAACAGTTTAATTTGCATTGATGATAAATTTGGGAAATTTAATGTCAAAATATAGTTAGCGTCGATTTTTTATTACGATGTCATTTCAAATTTTAATTAATTAAAACATTATTATTTAATTAAAAACTATGAAATAAAAGACAGATAACAGTAAAAAATATGTTTGGTTTTCTAAATATACTTAGTTTTTATATAGTATAGAGCAAATTTTCTTTAAAAATGGAAAGCAAAAATTTGTAAAAACGAGGTTGCATTACAAAATTAATTATATCTTTAAAAGCAGAGATACCATTTTTCTGCAAATTAGCTTAATCGAAAGAGGACACTTCTAGCTTTCATTTGATGTATTCATATTTATAGATTGGTCGATTAACTTAAAAGTTATTGAGTGTCAAAGTTCAAAAACTAATTTTCTTTGATACAAAATTAATTATATCTTTAAAAGCAGAGATACCATTTTTCTCGCAAATTAGCTTAATCGAAAGAGGACACTTCTAGCTTTCATTTGATGTATTCATATTTATAGATTGGTCGATTAACTTAAAAGTTATTGAGTGTCAAATTTCAGAAACTAATTTTCTTTGATACAAAATTAATTATATCTTTAAAAGCAGAGATACCATTTTTCTGCAAATTAGCTTAATCGAAAGAAGACACTTCTAGCTTTCATTTGATGTATTCATATTTATAGATTGGTCGATTAACTTAAAAGTTATTGAGTGCCGAAGTTCAGAAACAATAAAATTTATAAAATAAATTTTAAAAATAAAAATCAACACTAACACTTTTTTGTTCTGTTAATGTAACAATTTTAAAAAATTATTATACGCATTAACATTATTTATTCTTATTATATACATACATATTTTATTTGTTTGAAATTTATTTGAAAAAAATTATTTCTGTTTTTTTAGGGCCAGCAGAAGAAAAAATTTAACAAAAAAAAAATTACCAAAAAATGTGAGTATAATTTAAAAAGAAATATTTAAAAAAAAAAATGAGAATAAATAGAAATAAATTTATTAATTATAACATATCTTTTCATTTCAGATAATCACCAAAACAAAAAAGTGACTGGGCCAAAGCCAACCAGTCAAACCCAGTCGGCACCGCCGGTACCGGTGCAACAATATCAGCTGTGGCTGCAGCCACAACAATACCAGCTGTGGCCGCAGCCACAACCATACCAACTGCAGCCGCAGCCGCAGCCACAACTATACCAGCTGCATCAATTCCAGCCGTGGCCGCAGCAGCAAGCATACCAGCCGGAGCAACATCCATACCAGCCGGAGCAGCATCCATACCAGCCGGAGCAGCAACCATACGACCTGTCGCAGCCGAGACAGCATCTGCTGCAGCCGCAACGGATACAACAACTCTCGCAGCCGCAACGGAGACAACAACTCCCGCAGCCGCAACAACCTCAGCGCAATAGTGGAGGTGATCAATTGGCAAATGACCTGGAAAAAATAATAATTTGAAAATTATTTTAAATATAAAATATTAAATAATATTGTATATAAATATAAATTATATATAAATATAAATTATATCCTTTTCTTTAAAAAAATAAATTTAATAGTTTTTAATTAATGTAATAAATAATAAATAAATATATTTGATGAAAAATAAATTTTGTTTTTAAATTTTTAAAAATTTTAAAACCTAATTTTCATGCAAAAACAAAATTACTTATAAAATTAAATGACTCAATAGACTTACATAGGTCTATTGAGTCATTATGTTCTTCAGCTAACAATTATTTGTATAAGATCCTTTACTAATTATTTAATTAACAAACTTCTTAACAATCACATCGATATGCATACACTTGCTTATTTATTTGTAATAAATATTGGGGATATCATTGATAGGACTACAGAATTTTAAGATTTCTGTATATAATTTAGTCTAGTGGTTTAAAATATGTCAAAAAAACCTATCGGTAGTACAGACCCAAGTTATTATATTTTTAAATTAATTTTATTTAATTAGTTAATCAAACAAGGTTATATTATAATAAATCGTCTAAAATAAAATTCTATAATTTTATTTTAATAATATCTTAGATGCAGTAAATTTAATGAAAATTCGTGACATATAAATATCCCAAATTTATCAACGAAATTTACTAACGGTTGTGCATAAATAAGTAAGCGCACATTTGAATTAATTATAATTAATATGTGAATATTCTATTTTTTTTTAGTTTATTCTGTACTAAAATTTTTCTGTCCTCTGGTATATGATTTTTAAAGATAAAAGGTTTTTCTTTTCAAAGAAAATTAGTTTCTGAACTTCGGCACTCAATAACTTTTAAGTTAATCGACCAATCTATAAATATGAATACATCAAATGAAAGCTAGAAGTGTCTTCTTTCGATTAAGCTAATTTGCAGAAAAATGGTATCTTCTTTCGATTAAGCTAATTTGCAGAAAAATGAGTATCTCTGCTTTTAAAGATATAATTAATTTTGTAATGAACACCTCCGTTTACAAAGTGTCTCTTTCGATTAAGCTAATTTCAGAAAAATGTATCTCTGCTTTTAAGATATATTAATTTTGTAATGCAACCTCGTTTTTACAAATTTTTGCTTTCCATTTTTAAAGAAAATTTGCTCTATACTATATAAAAACTAAGTATATTTAGAAAACCAAACATATTTTTTACTGTTATCTGTCTTTTATTTCATAGTTTTTAATTAAATAATAATGTTTTAATTAATTAAAATTTGAAATGACATCGTAATAAAAAATAGACGCTAACTATATTTTGACATTAAATTTCCCAAATTTATCATCAATGCAAATTAAACTGTTTTGCATTCACAAGTTAGCGTATAATTTAATTAATTTTATTTAATTTGTTAATCGAACAATATATATAATATTAGACATTAATTGGCTTAGAAAAATTCTAGTTTTTTGTTCAAATAATATCTTAGATGCAATAATCTTAATAAAAATTCGACGCTAACTATATTTTGATATTTAATATCCCACATATATCATCAACGCAATTTCAACTGTTGTGCATGCCCAAGTTAGTTCACATTTAATTTAATTATATATAATTTATTAATCGAATAAGATATATAATATTGTATATCAATCGTTTTAGAAAAAATTCTAGTTTCTTATTTTGATGCAGCAAGTTTAATAAAAATTGGACGTTAGCTTTTCTTTTGCAGTACTATGGACTTACCAATAACTCTGCAACTGTACATTATGTTTTTCAGTGCCATTTTAATTTTTCAGCGAATTTAATTTAAGATGGTATGCCATCTATTAACCAACTTTGTACAGATTTTTTGAATAATTAATAAAATTAAATTAATTTCGATTTTTTTCAAATAATTGTGCTTATTAGAGTATTGTATTGAAAGTTATTTATATATAAACTGTTTTCTGACTTCTGGGATATGCTTTTTATAAGAAAAATGTCGTTTTTAAAGGAAAATTAATTTCTGAATTTTGACACTCAATAACTTTTAAGTTAATCGACCAATCTATAAATATGAAGACATTAAATGAAAGTTTGAAGTGTCCTCTTTCGATTAATCTAATTTGCAGAAAAATGGTACCTCTGCTTTTAAAGATATAATTAATTTTGTAAAGTAACCTATTTTTACAAAATTTTATTTTCCTTATTTTGAAGAAAATTTTTTCTATATTATGTAAAAAGCGATTATATTTAGAAAAACAAACATATTTTTTATTGTTATAAGCTTTTTAGTTCATAATTTTTATTCAAGTAACAAAGTTTTAATTAAATAATGTTTAAAAATGATATCTCTATCTTCATCGCAGTACTGCTCCTAAGTTAATCGAACAACCTATACAAAATTTTGCATTATATGAAAGGTAATTTTATCCTCTTTCGAATGAGCTATAAAAGAAAAAAATGGTACCTCTAGTTTAAAAGTTATTAATAAATTAGTGACCGCATCTTTTGGGGCTGATTTTTATTTTTCATTTTTCATACAAATTACATCATTTACACATAAAAGTTGAATGTAGATAGTAAATTAATTCAATTTTCTACTTAATAATGCCTTTTGCTGCATTAAATTTAATAAAATAATAAATTTTTCCTTAATTAAACTATACTGCATTTTTCATCCGGCGAAAAATGTTCCAATTCCATTTTGGACTTATCGTCGACGCTATCTTCACGCACATACCTAAACTTTCTCAAGTTGGAAATAATCGTACGTTTTGAGATGGTTTAGTGCAATTTCTGAGAGTGTGTTTGTTATTTTGTGTTGTGCTCATTTAAGTTTCCGTTCTATATAAAATCTTCTTTGGTACAAAGTATTCTTTGCTAAATACATTACTGGCTAAAACTCAAAAATAATTATATACACATAGCCAATAAAGTCTGCGTACACCTTACGAATTTTGATGTGTGATAAAGAAACACAACATACTTAAATATTTTATATTAAAATTTTTACATATATTTATTCTTTGATATCTTAAGTTTAAATAGCAAAAGACTGAAATTGTATTCGTTTGTTCATTCTTGAGATAATGGGATAAAAGTGTCCCTGCATGTAAATATAGGCCCCATAAAGTCTGCGTACAGTTTGTTTGTTTAGATAATATCGTTAATTTTTAAGCAGTTTGTTCTTATTTTTTGCTCATTTGATATTTTTTAGCATTTGAATTGAACATTTAGAGAGATTAATTAATTTTTAAGTAGTTACTATTTTAAAGTATGGAATCAAGGGGAAGAGATATCAGTGTACACGAAAGAACAATAGGGGTATTCTCTCTCTCCTGCAAACTCATTGCAAGGTGCACGAAATGCACAGATTGTACGAGAATGCAAATAACAACAACAAAATACACGCACAAAATTTCGTGCAATTGCGTGCAATCTTCCAATACTAAAACCTATATACATTTGATTGCAACAAAACAGAAATGGCAGAAATCAGCTGTTTTGACATTTGTTGCTTCTCATTTTTAAATTTGAATTTGGTAGCGAAAGGTAAGTTTGCTAAAATATTATACAAATTTTGGTTATTTAAAATTTTTGCGATGTATTTTCAGATAAAAATGGAGGACGGAGCACCAGCTAATAAAAAAAAAAGGTTGCAGCCGCACAAGAAGTGGACGGAGCGAGAAGTGCTCCAAATAATAGAATTTCTGGAGGAGGAAGCAGAATTTGAGGTTACTTCCTGTTTTTATTTGTATAACTCTTAATTAATTTTTATTTTTAATTTTACAGACTCCAACTGCACAATTTTTTTATAAAAAATTTTTAGAAAAGACTCAGTTGGATGCAACGTGGGACCTTGTACGGTGGAAGGTACGGCATCTAAAGGCGCAGTATCGAAAAGCGAACGACTGGCTTGCCGCAACTGGCGCAGGACTGTTAAATGAATCGGACGGCAGTACTATTGACGGTTAGTAAAATTTCGAGATATGTTAATCTATGGCTATGCATGCGTTTCGTTCAATGATTTAAAACGATGTGGCCATTAATTAAGTTTTCACAAATATAATATTATATACATATACATTTGTGAATTAATTTATCTATTTATCAATTTCAGCGAAACTTACGAAAATGTGTCCACACTTTGAACTTTTGAATGAAGTGTTTGGACGCATGTCTAATTTTGAGCCGCTTGTAATATGTACGGACACATTGCCAGAGCCACCAGTTAGTTCTGCGCTAGGCGACGAAGTTCATTTTATTGAATCGTCTGCAGACAACACATCATCCAGCTCTGCACCGAAAGTCGTGCGTTCTGCTGTGCAAAGCCCCACTACCCCACTCGCATCCCCTAAAATTGCTAAAAAAGGTTCAAATTCTGCCATAAGCCAGCTAGCTGTACAAAGAGAAAAACACGTATTTGAGGAAAAAAAGTTAGATTTCGAAAAAATAAAACACGAGACATATAGCAAAATTGAGAAGCGGAAAATTGCTATTGAAGAAAAAAAAATTGAAATGGAAGCTAAGTGGAGGGATAGGGACATGGAATTGAAACGATTGGAACTGGAAATGAAAGAAAGAATTGCAAAATATGAAATCGATAAAAAATATAACAAATAACTATTTTTATTATACTAATTATTTTTATATTATATAATATATATGTATACGTTGTTAAACATTATTATTGTTTTGAAATAAACCTACTGGAAAAAAAGTAATGTCGCAATTGACTTCTTAATTATATATTTAATATATATACATATATGTATGTTTTATATATTGGTATTCGTAAATTATTGATTACCGAACATTAAATTATACAAAAATTTGCGCTTCGAAGCTCCTTCATTGGTTCTCTGACTAGCTTCATTCTGCATAAGCTCATCAGATTCTTCATCGTTGTCATGTACGTAATCCACGTGTTCCGTATCATCACATGAAGGTCGCAAAATGTTGTGCAATATGCAATAAACAAGGAACCAATTTGAACAAAAATTATGACTTGTATCATTCTGAATACGGATTCTTAACTCCTTAAGGCTACCGAAGCGTTCCTTCAGAAGTCCAAAACGATGTTCAATCCTTACACGAAATCTGCTATGGCGTAAGTTAAAAGTTTTACGTTTGGAGTAGTCAAGCTGTTGGGAGTTTGACCGAAACGGAGTTATAAGAGTTTTAAGTAATGGATAAGCAGAATCGCCTGCTAACCATTGTTCCGAAGAAAATAAAGAATTTTCTTGGATGCAGAGAGCGCTTGTACGAAACATGCGAGCATCATGTGCACTTCCATAGTGACCAACTGCGACATGTCGAATCTTCAGCTGATAGTCACATACGACTTGTGCTTTTATTGAATACACTCTATTTTTTGAAAAATAGGATGTATGGTTAACCACTGGTGCTTCGGCAAGTTTTATTTCAGTACCGTCAATATATCCAATGCAATGTGGATGCTCGTGATAGGTTTTCTCCACTACATCTTGTCGTTCAGCTACATCTGGCCACGTTATAAATTTGGTTTGCAGCTCCAATATGGAGCGAATGACTCTTCGGGGTATCTTATAAATTGTTTCCCCATCTCCAACACCAAATAATGTAGCGACTTTACGAATAGCCGCATTTTCGCCTGATGAACCCAAACGATATAAAACAATAGCAAGTTGAAGATCGAGCGGGAATTGTTGAATTGAATGTGAATTAGTGAACTCCGCGCTAGTGTTTATTAGTGAGAGTATTAAGGAAAATTCGTTCCAATTTACTCTAAGCATCTGACGAAAACGGCCTTCATCAAATTCTTGAAGAATGGTAGATCTCCATTGAATAGATTTGGGTACGGGTTGGTGATTTCCGTGATGGTTTACTAAAGTAAACAAAAGGTCTTCATTTAATTGCTCCATCACTTCCCAGTAATTTGCATCATCTAACAAATAGAAACTATACAGTAGTGAAAACTACATTAACAACATGTTAATACCTTCAATCAAAATATTAAAAGCACTATTTTCAATTAAAAAATCTATACATTTTTGTATTTCACTTGTTCGCGGCATTGTTATACTTTTATTTTTCTTTGGTCAATGTGATGCGGCTGCAAAAACAGCTGATTCATTTTGATGATGCAATTCTGCAACAGAGGTGTTCTCGCAGCCTTGCAGTTTTTGTATAGCATTCATGCATTTCGTGCTCCTTGCAATGAGTTTACAAGAGAGAGTGAATACCCCTAATAATTATTAAACTATAGAAAGATGAAAAAAGTTTCCGAAAAATTGGTGAAACTATTAAAAGAACGCATTCATCAGCGCATAGTGGAGAACTTCAAAAAAAAACCGGAATTTTATCTTCTAAACTGCGTCCTCTGCGTCCAAAGGTTTTATCAGTCCGAGAAAAGCGAAAAATAGTCCATATGCTGAAGATCTCGTGTTTCTTCTTCGAAAATTGTGAAATATATAAATCAATCATTTAAAAAAGTATTTGTGCGAAGACTGCTAGAAAAGTATTACATAAAGCTGGATATCGTGGTAGAGTCGCTAGAAAGAAACCGTATATTTCACTTGTAAACAGACAAAATATGCGTTGAAATGCATTGAATTTGCAAACAAATACATAAATAAACTTCCAGAGTTCTGGAAGCAAGTGATATTTTCAGACGAAAGCAAGTTCTGCATCTTTGGTAAGGACGTCAAATGTGTGGAAACAAAATCTTGTTGGTACAGTCAAACACGGCATGGTGGCTGATGGTGCAGGTCAGTTGAAATTTATAGAACCGACAATGAATAAATGGGGTTATTTAAACATTTTAAAAAGAAATTGGAAACAATGTGCAGATAATTTGGGCTTATCCACGTCATTTTGGTTCCAACAGAACAATGACCCAAAACACACAGCGGGGATTGTTAAATTTTGGTTTTTGTACAGCGTTCCAAGACAGCTTAAAACGCCTCCACAATAACCTGAGCTCAACCCCATTGAGAATCTTTGGGATTTATTGGAAAAAAGAATTCGTCAGCATGTGATAACAAGTGAAGAAGCTTTGCGGATTACAATGCAAGCAGAATGGGCGAAAATTACTGCTGAAGAAAATCAGAAGTTGGTTAATTCCATGCCAAACAGATTAAGTGAAGTTCTAAAACAGTGTGGCTAAACAACAAAGTAATAAATTTAGCCTTATTTTTAAAATTTCTACCGATTTTATTAGCTTTTTTATAACTGTACGCAGATTTTATGGGGCTTATATTTACATGCATGGACACTTTTATCCCGTTATCTCAAGAATGAACAAAAGAATACAATTTCAGTCTTTTGCTATTTAAACTTAAGATATCAAAGAATAAATATATGTAAAAATTTTAATATAAAATATTAAATTATGTTGTGTTTCTTTATCACATATCAAAATTCGTAAGGTGTACGAAGACTTTATTGGCTGTGTGTATATATTTTTTTTTATAAATCATTATAAAAATTTTTAATCTTATATATAAAATTAACATTGTCACAATGTTAGTCACCGTACTCCTCCGAAACGGCTTCACCGATTTTTACCAAATTTTATATGCGTATTCAGTAGATCTGAGAATCGGCTACTATCTATTTTTCATACCGCTAAAGTGATTAGGGAGTCTCTACCCAGCAAAAATATCCTTATTGCTTTAACAAAAAATTTTTTATTTTTTTGACTTAAATTTTGTTTAAATTTTTGAAAAAGAAAAATTTTTTTCTTAATATTTTATGTAACTACGCCAACAAGTACATCGAGCATTTACATCCACTTCGTTTCTTCGTCTTCGCCTTGCATGGCAGATGGAAAATGTACTAAAAATTTTTCTAAAGATTTCACTAACAAATACAACAAATATAACAAATACCGACGGATATCTAATATATCGTCGAAGAAATCCCGTTACTTGGGGACAATGGCGGGTGGTGCCGTATTCGCCTCTGCTAAGCAAGACATACAATGCTCATATAAATGTTGAGCTTTGCAGTTCTGTGAAGAGCATCAAATATATAAGTATGTCCAGAAAGGCAGTGATATGGCTGTGTTTAGAGTAGAAAATACTAATGTAAATGCTCCTCCAATGAACAAAAACGGGGAAATTACGCTCTACCAAACTGGTCGGTATATCAGCTCCAATGAAGCTGCTTGGCGTATCTTCGGTTTTCTAATTCATGA
>NC_051846.1:98360234-98365102 GCF_002237135.1 Teleopsis dalmanni | reverse complement strand
GCATCATCAAAATGAAACAGCTGTTTTTGCAGTCGTATCACATTGAGCAAAGAAAAATAAAAGTATAACAATGCCGCGAACAAGTGAAATACAAAAATGTATAGATTTTTTTATTGAAAGTAGTGCTTTTAATATTCTGATTGAAGGTATTAACATGTTGTTGATGTAGTTTTCACAACTGTATAGTTTCTTTTTGTTAGATGATGCAAATTACTGGGAAGTGATGGAGCAATTAAATGAAGACCGTTTGTTTACTTTAGTAAACCATCACGGAAATCACGAACCCGTACCAAAATCTATTCAATGGAGATCTACCATTCTTTAAAAATTTGATGAAGGCCGTTTTCGTCAGATGCTTAGAGTAAATTGGAACGAATTTTTCTTAATACTCTCACTAATAAACACTAGCGCGGAGTTCACTAATTCACATTCAATTCAACAATTCCCGCTCAATCTTCAATCTTCAATCTTCGTTTAGGTCATTTCATCAGGCGAAAATGCGGATATTCGTAAAGTCGCTACATTATTTGGTGTTGGAGATGGGGAAATAATTTATAAGATAATCTGAAGAGTCTTTCGCTCCATATTGGAACTGCAAACCAAATTTTTAACGTGGCCAGATGTAGCTGAACGACAAGATATAGTGGAGAAAACCTATCATGAGCTTCCACATTGTACTGGATATATTGACAGTATTGAAATAAGACATACCGAAGCACCACTGGTTAAGCATACATCCTATTTTTCAAAAAAATAGAGTGTATTCAATAAAAGCACAAGTCGTATGTGACTATCAGCTGAATATTCGACATGTCGCAGTTGGTCACTTTGGAAGTGCATATGATGCTCGCATGTTTCGTACAAGCGCTCTCTGCACCCAAGAAAATTCTTTATTTCCTTCGGAACAATGGTTAGCAGGCGATTCTGCTTATCCATTACTTAAAACTCTTATAACTCCGTTTCGGTCATACTCCCAACAGCTTGACTACTCCAAACGTAAAACTTTTAACTTACGCCATAGCAGATTTCGTGTAAGGATTGAACATTGTTTTGGACTTCTGAAGATACAAGTCATAATTTTTGTTCAAATTGGTTCCTTGTTTGTTGCATATTGCACAACATTTTGCGACCTTCATGTGATGAAACGGAACACGTGGATTACATACATGACAACGACGAAGAATCTGATGAGCTTATGCAGAATGAAGCTAGTCAGAGAACCAATGAAGGAGCTTCGAAGCGCAAATTTTTGTATAATTTAATGTTCGGCAATCAATAATTTACGAATACAAATATATAAAACATACATATATGTATATATATTTAATATATAATTAAGAAGTCAATTGCAACATTACTTTTTTCCAGTAGGTTTATTTCAAGACAAGAATAATGTATTAAAATGTATATAAATATATTAATATATGTAATAATAACATAATATAAAAATAATTAGAATAATAAAAATATAACTAATTCTTAATTTATTGTTATTTGTTATACTTTTTATCGATTTCAGATTTTGCAATTCATTCCTTCATTTCAAACTCCAATCGTTTTAATTCAATGTCCCTATCCCTCCACTTATCTTCCATTTCAATTTTTTTCTTCAATAGCAATTTTTCGATCCTCAATTTTGCTATATGTCTCGTGTTTCATTTTCTTAAAATCCAATTTTTTTTCCTCGAATACGATTTTTTCCCTTTGTACTGCAGCTAGCTGGCTTATGGCAGCATTTGATCCTTTTTTTAGCAATTTTAGGGGATGCGAGAGGGGTAGTGGGGCTTTGCACAGCAGAACGCACGACTTTCGGTGCAGAGCTGGATGATGTGTTGTCTGCAGACGATTCAATAAAATAAACTTCGTCGCCCAGCGCAAAACTAGCTGGTCGCTGTGGTAATGTGTCCGTACATATCACAAGCGGCTGAAAATTAGACATGCGTCCAAACACTTCATTCAATATTTCAAAATGTAGACAAATTTTCGTAAATTTCGCTGAAATTGATAAATAGATAAATTAATTCACAAATGTATATGTATATAATATTATATTTGTGAAAACTTAATTATTGGCCACATCGTTTTAAATCATTGAACGAAACGCATGTATATAGCCATAGATTAAAATATTTCGAAATTTTACTAACCGTCAATAGTACTGCCGTCCGATTTATCTAGCAGTCCTGCGCCAGTTGCGGCAAGCCAGTCGTTCGCTTTTTGGTACTGCGCCTTTAGATGCCATACCTTCCACCGTACAAGGTCCCACGTTGCATCCAACTGTGTCCTTTTCAAAAACTTTTTATAAAAAAATTGTGCAGTTGGAGCCTGTAAAATTAAAAATAAAAATTAATTAAGTGTTATACAAATAAAAACAGGAATTAACCTCAAATTCTGCTTCCTCCTGCAGAAATTCTATTATTTGGAGCACTTCCCGCTCCGTCCACTTCTTGTGCGGCTGCAACCTTTTTTTTTATTTGCTGGTGCTCCGTTTTCCATTTTTATCTAAAAATACATTACAAAAATTTTAATTAACCAAAATTTGTGTAATATTTTAACAAACTTGCCTTTCGCTACCAAATTCAAATTTAAAAATGAGAAGCAACAAATGTCGGAACAGCTGATTTCTGCCATTTCTATTTTGTTGAAAGCAAATATACATAGGTTTTAGTGTTGGAAGATTGCACGTAATTGCACGAAATTTTGTGCGTGTATTTTGTTGTTGTTAATTGCAGGCTCGTACAATCTGTGTATTTCGTACAACTTGCAATGAGTTTGCAAGAGAGAGTTAATAACCATAATATATTTTGCTAGGACACTAATCCATAAAAAATTCTAATATTATATCAAATGAAGTGAATATGAATGACACAATTGATAGTTTATATATGACTAAATTTTGTTTACATTTCATTATCTAGGATTGCTTAAACTAATACAAAACATACTAGATTATAACATTATGACGACATTGGGAGCGAATTCAAAAATTGTAACATTATAACATTATGACGATATTGGTCATAAAGCTGGTTTAAAGCTGGTGGCGAAGAGCTATCAAAATGCATGCTACAGCTAATTCGCAACATTTGGTCGGATGAATGCATGCCCAATGATTGGAATTTAAGTGTGCTTTGCCCAATCCACAAAAAAGGTGATCCTGCAAACTGCGCCAACTACCGCGGGATCAGTCTTTTAAATATCGCATATAAGGTTCTGTCAAAAGTACTATGTGAATGATTGAAGATAATCGTCAACCAACTGATTGGACCTTATCAGTGTGGCTTCAGACCTGGCAAATCAACTCTAGACCAGATATTCACAGTGTGTCAAATCCTGGAGAAGACTCAAGAAAAACAAATCGACACACACCACCTATTTGTCGACTTCAAAGCTGCTTTTGACACTACGACTAGAAGCACACTCTATGCCGCTATGTCTGAATTTGGTATTCCAGCAAAACTTATACGGCTATGTAAAATGACGTTGAGCAACACCACTAGCTCCGTTAGAATTGGAAAGAATCTCTCCGAGCCGTTTGATACCAAACGAAGTTTCAGACAGGGTGACTCCTTGTCGTGTGACTACTTTAACCTAATGTTGGAAACGATAATTCGAGCAGCAGATTTAAACCGTACTGGCCAATATTCTACAAAAGTGTAATGCTGCTTGCGTATGCCGACGATATTGATATCATTGGTCTAAACACCCGCGTCGTCAGTGTGGCATTTTCCAACTTAGAAAAACAAGCAAAGCAAATGGGTTTTGTTGGTAAAGTGAGGACAAAACAAAGTACTTTTCTGTCAACAAAATCGTCCTGAGGCGTCTTGGGGATCTACGCCACTGTGACAATTATAAGTTGAGTTGTTGAAAGATTTGTTTATTTAGGAACAGCTTAAACACCAAAAAATGACGTCAGCCTAAAGATTCAACGAGAATTACTCTTGCCAACAAATGCTTACTTCGGGCTAAGTAAGCAATTGAGAAATAAAGCCTCTCTCGACAAACAAAAATCACGCTCTACAAATCCCTTATCATGCCTGTCCTGCTGTATGGTGCAGAAGCTTGAACAATTACCAACAGTGATGAGAAGGCGTTAGGAGCATTCGAGAGAAAAATTCTTCGGAAGATCTATGGTCCCTTACGCGTTGGCGACGAGTATCGAATTAGATGGAACGATGAGCTGTATGAGCTATACCGCGACATTGACATAGTTAAGCGCATAAAAATTCAGCGGTTACGCTGGCTTGGTCATGTCGTGCGAATGCAAGAAAGTGCTCCGGTTAGAAAGGTATTTGATTCGGTACCCGCAGGTGGAAAACGCGGTAGAGGACGTCCGCATCTTCGGTGGAAGGAGCAGGTGACCAACGATTTGGGGGCGCTCGGTACTACCAACTGGCGTCAGAAAGCAACTAATCGGGCTGACTGGCGGAGGCTACTCGACGCGGCCAAGGACGACACACGTCTGTAATGGCCAACTAAGTAAAGTAAGTAATTCGGCATTACACGACATTTGGCAAAGTATTTTGATACAGCGAATTTGAGAGACAATCCATCGTCAATGTTTTTCTTAACAGTAGTTTTAAAAGATCTGACGAATCGTTCGGCTAATCCGTTTGAGGCTGGAAGAAACGGTGCTGTTATTACATAGTAGCCACATTAAATTACAGAATGGGCCAGCAAAGTCGATATGTACTATCTCCCAAGGTCGATCAGCTTCAGGCTAGCTTACGTATTCACGTGCGATGTCTTTGTCAATATTAGTCTACCAGACATGTTGTCAAGCTAGCTGTTTCATTTTCGATACTCCCCAATGACCATCATGAAGAAGCACGACTTCTATGCCATAGGAGGAGGCATCTGTAGCTAGA
>NC_051846.1:98332759-98360134 GCF_002237135.1 Teleopsis dalmanni | reverse complement strand
TTAATAAATGCATACGCAATATCTTTATTTAAAAACACAAACAAAATACATGCAATACAAATGCAAACAAAATTTTTTCTTCTTTTATGCAAACGAAGCAACAACAATGCACATTAAAAACGTTTCCAAATCGTTTAGTTTGGCAAACGCTAAAAAACCACTACCTTAGGAAAATGATCACTAAAAAGACCACTACCTTCGGCAAAAGATAACTAAAATTAGCACTACCTTCGTGAAAAGATCGTTATAAAGAGCACTACCTTCGTGAAAAGTACACAAACTCTAAAAATAATGTTTGTGTTCGCGGACACAAACTTTAAAAATTTTTTGATGTGTTTCGGACATGAGCAGTACACTACGATACTGTACTGTTTATTTTCGTTCACTGCTTAAAACTAATATAATGGATCTTGTAACAAAACTTTCTACGTAAAGAGTGTTAGAGTTGCAGCATAGCCAAAAGTCACATACAATTAAATTTTTTTTTTATATTGTGTTCACATTAAATTCAATTCACTAAAGTAAATAAAAATCTAAATTCATTTACGCAGTTACTTTCTATCCGTGCCGTATTGGCCGTTTTATTTTCTTTCAAAGTTGAAAAAAAAAATGCATTAAGTCTGATTGAAACAATTTGGCATCAATATTAAAGTAAGTCAAAGACATCTATTTGTTTTATTGTTGTGTACAATACAAAAAATAAATATTGTAAACACTAAAAATTAATTAATTTAAATAAAAGAAAACAAAATGAATAATAGATGGGCAATGGTAACCATTTTCTATCTTATTGTTTTGATACGAGTATGTTGCAATTTGTTATTGTTTCTGCTCATATGATTGTGACTGATGTGAACATTCACAATAAATTGATTTTTTAATTTGCTGCACTGTAACTTAGGACGCAAAATTTTTTGCCAGTAAAATCTAAGTCTGAAGATTTTAAGAACATTGTCGTTGTTTCACATGTTTACTTTCGTAAGCTGTGAGTATATTTTTGCAATTACGAATGAAAAAAATACGGTTACTATACCATATGATCAAAAAGTTTCAATCAATTGTTGTTGATGTTACACAAAATTTCCTTATAAAACTTTATATGATTATCTCAAAATTTGACGGATAGACAGAATTAAAACCTTTAATTTATTTGCCATGCTATAATTAATATATCCTGATTTGTGGTATTCGTTATCTTCTTCTATCTGCTTCGTGAACATATCGAATGTACTTTTATACGCAATAGCATATAAAGAATAAAAGTAAATCATTGTTGTTATTTATTGTTATTTATTTATTCATTGAATATAAATTTTTAATTTTGATAATGTATAAAATTATATATTTATATTCACATTGTAAAAAAATCAAAATTATTAAATAAAAAAATCTTGTAGATACTCCTGAAGATGTTGAAAAAAACCAACGAAACGTCGGGTGAAAAAACGAAATAAATTAATTTTTTATTTGCATTCCATTAAAAAGACTAGAGTAGCTTAATGAAAATTATAACTTAAAAAACAAAACGTACTGGTTAAAAAACATCATCATTAAAAGCAATTTGTATTTTCTTTGATGCTTTTTTATGCGCAGTTAAATATACATTTGTATATATATATATAATATATATATATATAAATAAATTTACATGAATAATTATATATGTATATATAAATAGTGAAGTACATATGTATGTATATTGAAACTTTAAATTTAAATTTTGTTTCAGATATCTTGAAGGCAATACACCTGGTAGAGTACGTGAGCTGCTGCCGGTGTTTGATGCGGCTGGTTTCTGTAAAGTAGCTCCACCCACAAGTAAGCTAATTAAACCACCACGGTCATGAGTTCAACCAAATTAAAGCTTTATTGAATAAAACAACAACTCAATCTTTTGAAAAACGGATGCCAGCTCAACGAATTAATTGGGTGTTTTTTAATTAATATTAATATGCCATATATAGAACTATCAATTACTTTGGACTTTGATACTACCATTAACTACTTATTGGAATTGCTTAATTGGACAATAAAAAAATATTATTGTCTAATAAGTGTGTTTGTACAATTTTATTTTTATAACCACATATAATCTTTTAAATTGTTTTATTAAGTAACAGTGAAATATTAAATATATTGATTAAAAAATTTGAAATAAAAATTTAGTATTAGATAAGTGTGTGTGTATAAATGTAATAATATGTGTACACACACCTGCATATAGTTATGTACGAATTTGAAATTCTTATTCAATACTGAATTTTTATTTGAGCATTTAACAACTTTTATACCTTTTTTACTTAGTTACTAAATTATATTTTTCTTATACTAAAATACAATTTTGTTTTGTTCATTAATTACTTCCAAAGATAAAACACAAGAGTGTTTATTTTTTCAATTTGTAAATATTTAATGATGCACATATATGTACATACATATGTTATCAGTAAAAAGTCGTAACATTTTCTCCCTTTTTGGAGTGACAAACAAAAAAATAATTCTTGTTGCGACATCGAACTGAAAGTCTGGAATCTTTATGTCTCTGAAGTTATACGCGTTCTTTTTTACAGTCAGCGACAAAACTCTACATACACCCCCCATTTTTGCTAGCTCGTAAATCCAAGGACATAATAGAAAAAAGTAATGATACAGTTTTGTTTAGAACTGTTTTTTAATAATAATAAACAAAAGAAAATCCATTCATCAATATAAATTAACAAAGTTATTCGAAAAAAACCTAAAAAAATCATTGACAAAAGTCTACATACACTTCATTGGTTGTTAGATATAGTCGACAGTAATTTAAATGTTAAACGGGAAAGTACCGTTTTTCATATTTCATGCTTGTGGCATGAGTCATACATTTATATAATGCACTTAGTTGTGCTTTGAGAGTGGTATTTAATTGACACGAGGGGTCCACGAAAAGAATTTCAAGTAATATGCGAAATTTGGTTATTAAACATAGAAATGAAAAAAAACCTTATGGTAAAAGTATCAAAATTAGTAAATTTGACTCGATCAACAGTTCAGACGATATTAAAAAAATATAAAAATAGTGGTTCTATTGAAAATAAGCCTCGCAGTGGCCGCCCAAGGATACTCATACGTAGGGATGTCAGCTTGGTTTTAAAAGAAGTTAACAAAAATCCGAAAGTAAGTGCCTTAAAATTAGTCGAACACATTGCTAATGCAACTGGAAAGCATGTCAATCCACGTATAGTACAAAGAACGTTGAACAGCCACGGTTTTCATGATAGAATACCACGCAAAGAACCTTTAATTTCTGAAAAAAACCGAAAGCTGCGCTTGGAGTTTGCCAAACAATATAAAGAAAAGGATTTTGATTTCGGGAAGCAAGTTTTATTTACAGATGAATCCAAATTCAATATATTTGAAAGCGATGGGAGAGCTAAAGTTTGGAGGAAAGCGAAAACAGCACTGAACCCGAAGCATATAATGCCAACTGTAAAGCATGGTGGTGGTAGTGCTATGGTTTGGGGAGCCGTAGCTGCAACTGAAGTAGGAAAAATAGCTTTGACGTAGATTGACATGCTTTCCAGTTGCACTAGCAGTGTGTTCGACTAATTTTAAGGCACTTACTTTCGGATTTTTGTTAACTTCTTTTAAAACCAAGCTGACATCCCTACGTATGAGTATCCTTGGGCGGCCACTGCGAGGCTTATTTTCAATAGAACCACTATTTTTATAATTTTTTATTATCGTCTGAACTGTTGATCGAGTCAAATTTACTAATATTGATACTTTTACCATAAGGTTTTTTTTCATTTCTATGTTTAATAACCAAATTTCGCATATTACTTGAATTAATTAAATACCACTCTCAAAGCACAACTAAGTGCATTATATAAATGTATGACTCATGCCACAAGCATGAAATATGAAAAACGGTACTTTCCCGTTTAACATTTAAATTACTGTCGACTATATCTAACAACCAATGAAGTGTATGTAGACTTTTGTCAATGATTTTTTTAGGTTTTTTTCGAATAACTTTGTTAATTTTTATTGATGAATGGATTTTCTTTTGTTTATTATATAAAACAGTTCTAAACAAAACTGTATCATTACTTTTTTCTATTATGTCCTTGGATTTACGAGCTAGCAAAAATGGGGGGTGTATGTAGAGTTTTGTCGCTGACTGTATATTTTGCTTCACTTTGTACACTGTGCTCTGTTTCAAACATTTCTGACGTGACTCATAGCTGATCTTTGTAATCATGCTTCAAATTCCAAAGTATAATTTTATTATTTATTTATAATTATATATTCTCGTTGTTACCCATTCGGTTTGATATAAAAGTCTTTAGGTCTTGTCGTTGATTGGTATAATCATAGTACATACCATATAACAATACTGGTTTCACTTGTTTCACCGATCATGATGCATTGACATCCCCCTTTGAGATTGTATTCTAATAATAAGTCTCTGTTAAAAACATAGAATTATGAAGAATGTAATTTGCGTCTGTTAAAAAAATCATAAGTTGTGATAAGGGAATGGAAAGAAAATAATTGTACTGTAACGACCTTTCTATGGCTGGGGTATACTTAGCGAGTAAACCAGGGTTCGTTATAAGAAATTTATTTAAGTAAAGAAGGATACACTTGTGTTCCATGTTTTTAAAATAACATTTATTCGTACCTTTACAAAAGAAAATATTGGAGTTATAAGTAGTAATAAAATTAAGAGTATGAGTGTTGGAAGCGTTGTGTTCGTCGAAATCGTTGAGCTCGTTGTAGTCGTCTACAGTGTGGAAAACGTTGAAAAACGTTGATGCCGCTGTGATTGATGTGAAGTGTTGATATAGTGGTGGCCGTTGGAAAGTATTGAAAATGTCGGGAACGCAAAAATCAGTATTGTAACGCCTTGCAATGAAAGAAATTCCAAATAGCAATGGAGTAATGTCAAATGCGTAAGCGTTGTACGCGTTGCAATCGTTGCGAGCGTAGAAATCGTTGAAATCGTTGTTGTATTACAATCGTTAGAAGCGTTGTATGCGTTGCAATCGTTGCGAGGCGTTGGAATCGTTGTGATCAGTAGTGTAAAACAAACATGGCAATGAAAGAAATTCAAAATAGCAATAGAGTAGAACGCTTGGAAAAGAGTAATCTTACTATCAATTCAATAAAATCCTTGTCAGCTATAGCCAGACAAGGATCCCTTCCTGAGGTTGCGCCTGACCACGCTTGCCAGCAATTGCCAAACGCTCGTAGTCCACACGCCTTCGAACAGTGTTGGTGACTCGTCGTCCATTCCTCCATCAGCTACGGCCAAATGGAAGTCTGGATGACTAGTTAAATTACCCTACGACAGCACATGCCAAGCAGAAGGTAACTCAACTGGCTAAATTGCTCTACGCTAGCATCAGCCAAGCAGAAGGCAATTCAACCACCATCACTTCGCCCAAACCAGTTTATCCATGCACATCGTGATCGTCAGCAATGGCCAAAAGAACCGTATATGCCTGGACCAACTAGTCTGAGCTCCCACTGTCGTTCCTAATAGAATTGACTTACCTTGCAATGAAAGAAATTCCAAATAGAACGACTTGGCAATTTCGCTGCCCTTTTATTTGAAATTCTTTCCATTACAGGCAAAAACAAAATTATTTTCATGTAAACAGAGTCCCGTAAATTTGTCAAAACAAATTTCTTATTGTTGTACGCATTGCAATCAAATTTAATAAAAATAACTGCATCACATAAAAAATGCGTGCATATTTTTCTTAAATTCGTTTATGCAGACAAACAAGAGAAATAGTTACAACAAATTGAACTAACTTTTATTAGCTGCAAAAAAAACTAATCAGAACATATTTCGGATTACAGGGTCATTTGTTTATAAAAAATATTTGTTTTTAGTATGAAATTTACAGGGTCATTAATCTATTAACAATTTAATTTAATATGGTAAAAAAACTCGTTACATGTAACTATCAATTTAATTTGTGGGATTAAATTTTACTGTAAAATTTGGGCTTTACAGTACAAACATATTGTTGTGAATATGGAATTTAAATAATCTTTGATATAATTGCTGGGAATGTCAGTATAGTTGAAAAATAAGTTTTGATATATATTGTGGTTATTAGAAAAAAGTGTGTTTGTGTTTGAGAAAATACAGGGCATAATAAATACGGTTGCATTAAACTCAAGTTGACTATTAATTACTTATCAGGATCCAGTGATCGCGAACGACCACGTAAACAAGGTAGAACAAACACAGCAATAGGCCTTTTCGGTGGCTCGCAAGTACGGCAAAAAGCAGCAAGTTACTAATGTAAACTGGCCGAAATGTACATAAAACAACAACACTATTATCTCTACTTCGGCCAGCATAGGTTTACTGGCCACAAAGAGCAGTCAGTAAAAAAAAAGTGTTACCAACGCAATAAGCGAACAATTGTGAGCCTTCATTGGAAATTCCAACGAATATTGCCATCATATGTCAAATATTATATGTAAATAAAAATTCAAACAGAATTCAAAAATTTTATAAATCTTAAAATTGGAAAATAAGAAAAATTTCAGTGTTTTATTTTAAAATTGAAACTGTTCTGCCATTTTTGTTTTGTTGCAAGCAAATATACATAAGGGGTATTTACTCTCTCTTGTTAACTCATTGCAAGGAGCATGAAATGTAAGAATGCTATACAAAAACTGCAAGACTGCGAGAACTCCTCTGTTACAGAATTGCATCATCAAAATGAAACAGCTGTTTTTGCAGTCGTATCACATTGAGCAAAGAAAAATAAAAGTATAACAATGCCGCGAACAAGTGAAATACAAAAATGTATAGATTTTTTTATTGAAAGTAGTGCTTTTAATATTCTGATTGAAGGTATTAACATGTTGTTAATGTAGTTTTCACAACTGTATAGTTTCTTTTTGTTAGATGATGCAAATTACTGGGAAGTGATGGAGCAATTAAATGAAGACCTTTTGTTTACTTTAGTAAACCATCACGGAAATCACGAACCCGTACCAAAATCTATTCAATGGAGATCTACCATTCTTTAAGAATTTGATGAAGGCCGTTTTCGTCAGATGCTTAGAGTAAATTGGAACGAATTTTTCTTAATACTCTCACTAATAAACACTAGCGCGGAGTTCACTAATTCACATTCAATTCAACAATTCCCGCTCAATCTTCAATCTTCGTTTAGGTCATTTCATCAGGCGAAAATGCGGATATTCGTAAAGTCGCTACATTATTTGGTGTTGGAGATGAGGAAATAATTTATAAGATAACCCGAAGAGTCTTTCGCCCCATATTGGAACTGCAAACCAAGTTTATAATGTGGCCAGATGTAGCTGAACGACAAGATATAGTGGAGAAAACCTATCATGAGCTTCCACATTGTACTGGATATATTGACAGTATTGAAATAAGACATACCGAAGCACCACTGGTTAACCATACATCCTATTTTTCAAAAAAATAGAGTGTATTCAATAAAAGCACAAGTCGTATGTGACTATCAGCTGAATATTCGACATGTCGCAGTTGGTCACTTTGGAAGTGCATATGATGCTCGCATGTTTCGTACAAGCGCTCTCTGCACCCAAGAAAATTCTTTATTTCCTTCGGAACAATGGTTAGCAGGCGATTCTGCTTATCCATTACTTAAAACTCTTATAACTCCGTTTCGGTCATACTCCCAACAGCTTGACTACTCCAAACGTAAAACTTTTAACTTACGCCATAGCAGATTTCGTGTAAGGATTGAACATTGTTTTGGACTTCTGAAGATACAAGTCATAATTTTTGTTCAAATTGGTTCCTTGTTTGTTGCATATTGCACAACATTTTGCGACCTTCATGTGATGAAACGGAACACGTGGATTACATACATGACAACGACGAAGAATCTGATGAGCTTATGCAGAATGAAGCTAGTCAGAGAACCAATGAAGGAGCTTCGAAGCGCAAATTTTTGTATAATTTAATGTTCGGCAATCAATAATTTACGAATACAAATATATAAAACATACATATATGTATATATATTTAATATATAATTAAGAAGTCAATTGCGACATTACTTTTTTCCAGTAGGTTTATTTCAAGACAAGAATAATGTATTAAAATGTATATAAATATATTAATATATGTAATAATAACATAATATAAAAATAATTAGAATAATAAAAATATAACTAATTCTTAATTTATTGTTATTTGTTATACTTTTTATCGATTTCAGATTTTGCAATTCATTCCTTCATTTCAAACTCCAATCGTTTTAATTCAATGTCCCTATCCCTTCACTTATCTTCCATTTCAATTTTGTTTCTTCAATAGCAATTTTTCGATCCTCAATTTTGCTATATGTCTCGTGTTTCATTTTCTTAAAATCCAATTTTTTTTCCTCGAATACGATTTTTTCCCTTTGTACTGCAGCTAGCTGGCTTATGGCAGCATTTGATCCTTTTTTAGCAATTTTAGGGGATGCGAGAGGGGTAGTGGGGCTTTGCACAGCAGAACGCACGACTTTCGGTGCAGAGCTGGATGATGTGTTGTCTGCAGACGATTCAATAAAATAAACTTCGTCGCCCAGCGCAAAACTAGCTGGTCGCTGTGGTAATGTGTCCGTACATATCACAATTATTGGCCACATCGTTTTAAATCATTGTACGAAACGCATGTATATAGCCATAGATTAAAATATTTCGAAATTTTACTAACCGTCAATAGTACTGCCGTCCGATTTATCTAGCAGTCCTGCGCCAGTTGCGGCAAGCCAGTCGTTCGCTTTTTGGTACTGCGCCTTTAGATGCCATACCTTCCACCGTACAAGGTCCCACGTTGCATCCAACTGTGTCCTTTTCAAAAACTTTTTATAAAAAAATTGTGCAGTTGGAGCCTGTAAAATTAAAAATAAAAATTAATTAAGTGTTATACAAATAAAAACAGGAATTAACCTCAAATTCTGCTTCCTCCTGCAGAAATTCTATTATTTGAAGCACTTCCCGCTCCGTCCACTTCTTGTGCGGCTGCAACCTTTTTTTTATTTGCTGGTGCTCCGTTTTCCATTTTTATCTAAAAATACATTACAAAAATTTTAATTAACCAAAATTTGTGTAATATTTTAACAAACTTGCCTTTCGCTACCAAATTCAAATTTAAAAATGAGAAGCAACAAATGTCGGAACAGCTGATTTCTGCCATTTCTATTTTGTTGAAAGCAAATATACATAGGTTTTAGTGTTGGAAGATTGCACGTAATTGCACGAAATTTTGTGCGTGTATTTTGTTGTTGTTAATTGCAGGCTCGTACAATCTGTGTATTTCGTACAACTTGCAATGAGTTTGCAAGAGAGAGTTAATAACCATAATATATTTTGCTAGGACACTAATCCATAAAAAATTCTAATATTATATCAAATGAAGTGAATATGAATGACACAATTGATAGTTTATATATGACTAAATTTTGTTTACATTTCATTATCTAGGATTGCTTAAACTAATACAAAACATACTAGATTATAACATTATGACGACATTGGGAGCGAATTCAAAAATTGTAACATTATAACAGTAGCGACGAACTGGTCATAAACTGGTTTAAAGCTGGTGGCGAAGAGCTATCAAAATGCATGCTACAGCTAATTCGCAACATTTAGTCGGATGAATGCATGCCCAACGATTGGAATTTAAGTGTGCTTTGCCCAATCCACAAAAAGGTGATCCTGCAAACTGCGCCAACTACCGCGGGATCAGTCTTTTAAATATCGCATATAAGGTTCTATCAAACGTACTATGTGAAAGATTGAAGCCAATCGTCAACCAACTGATTGCACCTTATCAGTGTGGCTTCAGACCTGACAAATCCACTCTAGACCAAATACTCACAGTGCGTCAAATCCTGGAGAAGACTCAAGAAAAACAAATCGAAACACACCACCTATTTGTCGACTTCAAAGCTGCTTTTGACACTACGACTAGAAGCACACTCTATGCCGCTATGTCTGAATTTGGTATCCCAGCAAAACTTATACGGCTATGTAAAATGACGTTGAGCAACACCACCAGCTCCGTTAGAATTGGAAAGAACATCTCCGAGCCGTTTGATACCAAACGAGGTTTCAGACAGGGTGACTCCTTGTCGTGTGACTACTTTAACCTAATGTTGGAAACGATAATTCGAGCAGCAGATTTAAACCGTACTGGCACAATATTCTAAAAAAGTGTAATGCTACTTGCGTATGCCGACGATATTGATATCATTGGTCTGAACACCCACGTCGTCAGTGCGGCATTTTCCAACTTAGAAAAACAAGCAAAACAAATGGGTCTTGTGGTAAATGAGGACAAAACAAAGTACTTTCTGTCAACAAACAAATCTCCTGAGCGTCTTGGGACCCACGTCACTGTTGACAATTATAAGTTCGAAGTTGTGAAAGACTTCGTTTATTTAGGAACCAGCTTAAACACCAAAAATGACGTCAGGCTAGAGATTCAACGAAGAATTACTCTTGCCAACAAATATTACTTCGGGCTAAGTAAGCAATTGAGAAATAAAGCCCTCTCTCGACAAACAAAAATCAGGCTCTACAAATACCTTATCATGCCTGTCGTGCTGTATGGTGCAGAAGCTTGGACAATTACCAACAGTGATGAGAAGGCGTTAGGAGCATTCGAGAGAAAAATTCTTCGGAAGATCTATGGTTCCTTACGCGTTGGCGACGAGTATCGATTAAAATGGAACGATGAGCTGTATGAGCTATACCGCGATATTAACATAGTTAAGCGCATAAAAATTCAGCGGCTACGCTGGCTTAGTCATGTTGTGCGAATGGAAGAAAGTGCTCCGACTAGAAAGGTATTTGATTCGGTACCCGCAGGTGGAAAACGCGGTAGAGGACGTCCGCATCTTGGGTGGAAGGACCAGGTGACCAACGATTTGGGGGCGCTCGGTACTACCAACTGGCGTCAGAAAGCAACTAATCGGGCTGACTGGCGGAGGCTACTCGACGCGGCCAAGGACGACACACGTCTGTAATGGCCAACTAAGTAAAGTAAGTAATTCGGCATTACACGACATTTGGCAAAGTATTTTGATACAGCGAATTTGAGAGACAATCCATCGTCAATGTTTTTCTTAACAGTAGTTTTAAAAGATCTGACGAATCGTTCGGCTAACCCGTTTGAGGCTGGAAGAAACAGTGCTGTTATTACATAGTAGCCACATTAAATTACAGAATGGGCCAGCAAAGTCGATATGTACTATCTCCCAAGGTCGATCAGCTTCAGGCTAGCTTACGTATTCACGTGCGATGTCTTTGTCAATATTAGTCTACCAGACATGTTGTCAAGCTAGCTGTTTCATTTTCGATACTCCCCAATGACCATCATGAAGAAGCACGACTTCTATGCCATAGGAGGAGGCATCTGTAGCTAGAACCAACGGTTCCTGATAATGTGCTAGTTGCGCTGCATTGAGAACATGCGTCTTAAGAGCTATAAATGCTTGTTGTTGTGCTGAACTCCATGTGAATTTTACATTTTTTCGGTGCAGTATCTTGATTGGCGCGGATAATTGTGAAAAATTAGGTATAAAATTATGGTAGTAGTTCACCTTACCCATGAATGCTTCTGCTTGCTTTAGATCTTTAAGCGGCTGCAGATTTTTGACTGCTTTTAGTCCTGACTCATCTGGCAATATGCCTTTTGCACTAATTTGACGCCCGAGATATTCGATTTTGTCTCGTAGAAAGAAACATTTTTCTTGCTTGCACCTGATATCATTTTGTTGCAAAATTCGAAGTACTTGTTCTAGGCTGCTGATGTGTTGTTGAAATGTAGGTGCGGAGATGATGATGTCATCTAGATAATTTCCGTAACCTGCTACGCCTTGAAATAACTGTTCACGATATCTTTGGAATATAGCTGGAGCGCTTGCAATTCCAAACGGTAAACGTTGGTATTGGAATAATCCAAGCGGAGTGTTGACAACCGTTATTGTTTGTGCTTCATCGTCAAGTTCCATTTGTAAATACGCGTCCTTAAGGTCGATGTTTGTAAAATGTTGACCGCAATGAATTTTATGGAAAAGACTTTCACGTATAGGCAAAGGATATTGTTCAATGACAATTTGTGCATTGACTGCTTCTTTAAAATCCCCATAAATTCTTATGGAACCATCAGCTTTTGGAGCAAGTACAATAGGCGAAGCCCATTGGAAAAACTTCACAGGTTTCCAGATACCCGCATTTGTCAATCGATCGACTTCTTTCTTGGAAAGATGCATTTGCGAAAAAGGAATTTGTCGGCTTTTGTAAAACTTCGGATGTGCATTTGGCTTTAAAAAAGTACTGACCTTAAAGTTTTGTATAGTGCCAAGAGCTGGTTCAAAAATATCGCTATATTTCTTACACAGCTCGTTAAATTTGTTTGATTTACTTTCAGTAATGCTACAAATTTGCTGAATCTCAAACCCGACTCCATTTGAAAAGACACAATTTTATTACAAATTTCCAAGTCAATGTAATTCTTATTGCTTTCAGTTTTTACAATACATGTCAAACTGTTAATTGTTTCAACAGTACCAATGTTGTGACTTTTACGAATTGCGTTTGTTGCTCTTGTTTTGTTTTGACATGCACACTGGTGCAATATTACCAATTTTGTTACATCTATTGCATACAGCATTTCTAAATTTGCAGTTTCCACAGCCAGAACATGATTTGAATTTTACTTTATTATTGTTATTGTTGGAAACATGCGCTTTTTTTATAATTGCACCAACTGAATTAACAGGCATTGAGTTTTCGATCGTTTGTTCTTTAATTGTTGCCACCGTTTTAGTGGTTGTTTCGGACAATTCTGCAATCTGCAAAACATCAGCAAGTGTCGGCTGCAACAACACTTATTCTACTATTATTTGTTGTTGTACACTTATTGATGTCTTTATATACTGGGGTTGATGATGTAGTATTGTTGTTTTTGAACTTTGTTATTGTACGTTGTTTTTGCACTTATTTTTTCTTAAAATATATGATAGCCTTTGTTCTTCCAAATTTGATGAAATTTAATAGTAGTCTCATACAATTATATGAGGTTTGTCTATTAAATGGTTAGTAAGCATCATCAATAGCGCAACAGTGGGTGTTGTTAGTGTACATAATTGTAATATGTGAGGTAGTGAAGACAATGCTATGTTCTATACTAACAATGACAACATGAATTATATAAATAAACATCATATTATTTAATAATTACTCACATTTTATACATATTTTAGTAGGTGTTATTTTTTTAATTGAAGCCCTGTGCTCCACTAGGAGAGAAGGACAGCAGTAAGTAAGTAAGTATTATTTTAATAAATCATATAAAATAGAATTATTAGCTTAATTTTATTATTTAGATTATATTGATTTTGCACTATCTTGGCAGCTTTTTACTAGCCACTTTGAAATATAAAAATCTAAACAATATAAGAGAAGAAAAAGGTGGAAAAAAAATGCCGCATTCAGTTTTACTCCAATACCTCCGAAGATTTTTCCACTTTCCAAAGAAAGCTACTTGTAAAGATACTTGGCTGAAAGCTTCCAAAGTAGAAGACAAATCTACATTGCTTATATTCAGTCGACATTATAAAAGCACGTACTTAAAGTCTTATACAATACCGCCTACTGCTGTTCCGTCCTTATTTGAAATTTATTAGAGTAAAAGTTCTATTATACAAGAATTCAAAGTGGCTACTAAACAATTGCCGAAATAGTCAAAGATTAAACAATAAATTATAAAAATTAAAAAAATTTGAATTTGTGTGTAAACCATTAACCTAATTTTATTCATTAATGCTTTCAATACTATACCTTATAATCAAAAAAGACCGAGAATTTAAAAAAAAACAGAAAGTTTTAATTTTTAATATTTTTCTTTATTATCGCATTCAAAGCACTCTCCTCCTGCGGCAATACATGCATGTCTACGCTTGATCCAATTTTCCGTACAAGTTTTATAGCCAACCGAAGCTATGGCTTTTAGTTCACACTGCGAATTCTCTTTTATAGCCTCTATGGTCTCAAAATGCGTTCCTCGCAATGGCAATTTGAGTCGGAGGAAAAGGAAAAAGTCACACGGGGCCTTTTGTTCAGTACGGTGCTTTGTTGATGATATTGGTGGAATTTTTAGTTAAAAGCTGCGACACAACCAACGCTGTGTGAGCTGGTGCGTTATCGTGGTGTAAAATCCATGAGTTTTCCTTACATAAATCTGGCCTCTTTTTGCGAATGGCCTCACGCAAACGACTCATCACGGCCAAATAATACTCCTTATTGACTGTCCGGAAGGAATTCCTAGTGCACCACACCACGAATATCGAAGAAAACAGTCACAAAACAGCACAACCTTGATTTTGAACCGACTTTGGAGTTCTCTTTTCGGTGTCGGCTTATCTTTGAAGCACCATTCGGTCGATTGTTGTTTGGTGGGTATTTAAAATTCATAGACCCATGTCTCATCACCAGTTATGATACGTTCGATGAATGTGGGGTTACTATCTGCGTTGGAAATCAACTCTTTGGCCACATCACAACGACGCTTTATTGAATGAAATTTAGCTAAAAATCGCCACACGAAAATTTTTCGTCTCTTTGTATAGACGCCAAACAAAAACTAATCATACGATATGTGTTAAACTTTGACAGAATGTGTATAATAGTGTTGCCAGCGTGAAAATAAAAAAATGTACCTATTAGATAAACGCAGGAATTCAAAAATTAAAATTCGTTTTTGATCAGAAGGTATAAAAAATAAAGAATAAATTTAATTTTTAATAACTATAATTATAATGTACTTCAAATAAGTCAATAAGTATATTTTATACAATTAAATTAAAGGAAGTTCATAATTCTATTATAATAAATTTAATATATACTTACATTTTATAAAATTTAATAAAATAATAATAAAAACTTAAAATATAAAATATAATTAATTATTAAACAACATGGTTTTGCCTAAGCAAAATATGTTGCGTTAATACTGCTTTGACTGGTGACTCCATTAACAAACTATTGGTGATCATACATGAAATAATATATTCCATAGTAATTATGTTTGAATTTTTTAACAAAGGTAATTTGCCTTTGCCATGTCTTTACATTTCTATGTATTTGATGACACATCGTATAATTGTCTTATTAAAATTTTTTTTGAACAAAACATTTACAAATGTTCATAAAAGTAACGTGTATAAACATTTGTGAACATTTGTGAACATTTGTAAATGTCTTGTTTAAAATATTTTAATAAGATAATTATAAATCTAAATTATTTCCTTTTTTACAAAAAATTAAGCACAGATCAAGTTCTAAAAAACAAAACGAAATATATGCTGAAAATTTTTAAATAAAAGCGTTTTCATTTGGTTTGTCTGCTAGCCGATAAGGAATTTTATATTTTAATAAAATGAAAGATGATAAAAACATAAAAACCATGTCACTACACAATAGTACATAATTACTTTTTCACTATTTACATAAATCTTTTATTTGTGGAGTTTAATTAATATTTATTTATTTGTAATAACTAAATATAAATATTAAGAACCACCTACACTGACTCAAAACACGTTTATAAGTATTAAAACAAGAAAACGTTGATGCAAAAGTTCAGAGCGTGCTGAATTGCATCACAAGCATACACATGTGAAGCGAAAATAAAATAGAGAAATAAGCACGATAGATATACATATATCTTGTAAGCGTACTAAGCTATTATACATCCTCCACGCCCACAAAGTATTAATAAATTATCCAAGGCAATTATACGCCTGGATAATTAGAATTATTGTACTCGATGCAGTTATACGTCAGAGTATCAATAATAAATTAAATCAAAGTAGTTATACGTCTTGCCCAACACAAACAGCATAAGGCAATTATATGTTTAACTGTAATAAAAAATTGAACAAGACCGTAATTCGTCTTAATCTTTCTTTTATTACAGCAAAGCAATAAGAGGACTCCCAACAAAATGATTCACAAGAAAAGTAACGTCTTATATCGACAGTCTAATAAAAAATTTGACTGGAGACGCTATAAGCGCCAAGGAGCTGGTATTTTAACAAAGTTAAAGTTTTCCAAAAAAAAAATAATATCGCCCCGCCACAAAACCAAAAATCAATAGAAAACACTAATTCCTCTATATTAGGTTGTACATTATTGAAAGAATTAAATTTAAATAAAAAAAATCAAATTGTAAAAATCAATCTTTTTGTCTTGGACTAAGAAATAAAAAAATAAATTGCAACGACGTTGGACAGCTTGCCTCAACAATACAATGAGTTAAACGTGTCATTATAATATAATTCAATAAGATCAATAAGAAAATACAAACTAGAAGAGAATGGCAATTCTCATTCACCAATTCTAAGGAATACACTTAATTTGCATACAAAAAACTTACTTACTTCATCAAAGAAGAGAAGGAAAATAAGTCTTAAATCGCATTTGCAACATCTAAAAAAATCGTTTGATTTAATTGTGTTATTACTAAGAGAAAGAACTAGTTAATTTCTAATAAAAAAGAAAAAACCCGATATGTATAATCAATAAAAACAAAAATGTATATTATATATATGTAGGTTGCTAATTCCACTATAGCTTGATTTTTATGTGCCTGCTTGTTACCGGTTCGGATGCAAAAGAGAGCGAAGCTTGATTGCGTTCTGTTTTTATATCATCCTTAAGTTGTGATGCCACAACGTTGTCATCATGCTTTCCGCGTGTTATAAACTATTTGTGGTTGCCATATCCGCCATAGTACTCTCCCCTTAGAAGATAGCCGGAGGACTGTGATGAAGGCTATGTGTGAGTGTGATCTTCTATTTGTCTATGGCGTCTGACTGCAATGGACTGTAGTTCAATGGAAGCGGGTCTTATTTGGCGAACGTGACTTTTTTCTTCGTACCTTTTACTGGTGGTGTGTTATTCTCTGGCATAGGAATGTTTAACAAAATTTTTAAGAATTTCTTTTCTGCTAAAACATCTGTATTCTCCAGTAATGCTGGCTTTAAAATTTCTATTGAAACGTACAACTTTTTGCCACCTGCTTCAATTGTGAACACTCGTTCACTTATTTTGTTCAAGACTTTATACGGTTCTGTATATGGTGGTTCTAGTGGTTTTCTGATGTGATCTGAACGCAGAAAAACGTGTTGAGCAATTGTTGAGTTCTTTGTGTATGAAAATCGGCCTGTTGCTATGATGTGCTGCTGGCGTTGGTCGTACTTCACGCAAATATTCACGACATTTGTTTAGGAAATTTGATTGATTAGAAGGCGTTGACGCAGATGATTGAGTATTATGTTGGAAGAATTCGCCAGGCAGACGGAGGTTGATACCAAAAGTCATCTCTGCAGCAGATGCTCCTATGTCTTCTTTCACTGATACTCGTAACCCTAAAAGAACTGATGGGAGTAATTGGAGCCATGTATGTTTTGGTCATTAACATTAGTGCTGCTTTTAGCGTACGGTGGAACCTCTCTACCATGCCATTCGCTGCTGGATGATAAGGCGTAGTGCGGATTCGTTTGGTTCTTAATAGGTCAGTTAAAGCTTGAAACAGAATTGTGTTCCCTGCTCTGTTGTTATTACTTTCGGCGCGCCAAAAATGGGATAACCAGATTGTATAAAAATTTACAGCTACTGTACCTGCGGTCATATCTTTTAATGGTGTTACTTCTGGCTATCGGCTAAACCTGTCAATCATGGTTAATGCGTACCTATAATCCTGACACTCTGGTAATGTATATAAATCTAGGTGGACATGGTCGAATCGCTGATCGGTTTTTGTAAATACGCTTGGCTTCATTCTGTTGTGCCTATTGACTTTGGATTGCTGACAAACTTGACACTCTTGAACCCATGTTTTTATGTCCTTTTGCATTGATGGCCACACGTATTTTGATGTTAGTTATCGCGCTGTGGACCTGAAATCTATATAAGCCAGAGAATGCACTAAGTTGAATACCTCTTTGCGTAATTGTTATATTTCCCAAATACTGTTATATTTACCAACCTTCCTCAAACTATAGTCAACAACATAAAAAGGGGCTAATGCGAGTAATTGACATAAGGCTACACAAAACTGTTTATTTGTTCTATATTTAAAATATATTTTGATCACGTCTTGAGCAATGACCTTTCATGTAACACTTTTTATGCTATGTTAACTTTATTTATTTATTTTTATTTCTCTTTATTTACTTATTTTATTTAAATAAAATTCTAATTGACATTCATGTATTTTCACATATTAGTTTTGATATATTTTATTCCATTACACATCTTACAATAGTTATTTCTTCAAAATTAATTGTCTTTTTAACTTATTTGTTAATAGTTATTTCTTCAAAACCTTAATTGTCTTTTTAACTTATTTATTTTACATGTTTAAAAATTCCTTATTAAACAAAATTCAAAACCGTAGCACCTACTCGTGCTGATATCAAAAACCAACAACCTTGCGTACTTTCTCAAACAATTCGTATGCCTTTCCCACAAATTTAGAATACTTACCGATCCCAAATTTGGTGTACACAACTAGCAAAAATTCAATTGGCATGCAAATATTACGCCATACAACCATTACTATCAACTTCAGGGGCGGTTTATAATATAAAATTAATATGTTAATACAATATTAATATATCAATATTAATATATCTCAATATTAATGACTACAGTTCTCCAATTTACAACATAATGATTTGAGTATAAATAGTCTTAACTGGCCCGTCGTGTCATCACAGTATATCTCTAAGTTCGATTGCAACTGCAATTTTTTCAGTTGCAATTTCGTGCTTGTGGACATCAACTGTTTAAGGCTGCAAGTTTCTGGCATAGCTATCGAGTTGATCCGCGAGAGTGTGTCTGCTATTATGTTGTCTTCACCTGATACATGTACGATCTCGGTAGTGAATTCTGCTACGTAGCTCAGATGGCGTAATTGGCAAGGAGATACCTTGTTGGCTTTCTGCTGAAAAGCGGACCTCAACGGCTTATGGTCGGTGCGGATGACGAAATGACGCCCTTCAAGCAGATGACGAAAATGTTTTATAGATGCGTAAACTGCTAGGAGTTCTCTGTCATAGGTGCTGTAATTCATTTCTGCCGATTTAGGCTTGGCGGAGAAGAACGCTACTGGTTTCCACTGGTCGTTGTTTCGCTGCTCCAGAACTGATCCTATTGCTGTGCTGGAAGCATCGGTTGAAAGATGAAGATGTGCTGTTGGTGATAAGAATACTAGTTGCGTTAACGTTGATATGCCCGCCTTACAATTTTTAAATGATGTGTTGAGTTCCGCTGTCTAGACTATTTCTGTCTTATCTCTCTTCTTGGATTCTCTCAGTAGGCTGGTTAGGGGTGCTTGTAGCTGTGCTGTTCGAGGAATGTACAATAATAATTGTCAACTCCAAGGAATTGACGAATGTCATGTATTGCCTTAGGTCGAACATAATTTTGAATGGCTTCCACACGCTCCGCTGGGGAATTCATGCCACTTGCTAACAAATGATAACCTAAGAACTGCAATTCATCGACACCGAACTTGCATTTTGAAATATTAACGCCAAGATGTGCTTCATGTAGCTTGTCTTGCACGATTTCTACGTGTTTTTCATGTTCTGCCATGCTATTGATGAGAGTTACTGGCACAACTGAAACAACTAAACCTGTGTCGACTAAGAAGTTCAATTTGTTTAGTTGGTCAAAGACATCGAGACGGGTATCGATCATGCAGCTGGAAGGTGCGTTATCGCATGCCGCACTTATCTGCGATAACGTTTTTAGTTTTTCTCTGTTGGTGTTGAGCTGTGATTTCCAGCTACCTTGCTAAAATCACATGGTAGAGTGCATTTACAAGCCCTGGACCCAAATCGTATATGGTAATTACATACTTTGTTTCTAACATTGCTCTGCCTGTGACCTCTTTTTTCGTGACGATGATCCGCACTTCTAACACGACTGCTGGATTTTAATTGCGTCTTTAATTCACCCAAGCTGCATATAATTTGCTGTACTGCTGTCTCTAATGCCAGTACTCGCGCTTTCAACGGCGATGACAATTGACTAAAATGAGTGCCAGTTGTTGAAGTTGCAGCCATAACGTATTGTGGTGTTGGTAAATTGTCCATGATACGGTCAGCTAATCTAGCCATGTTTTCTAAATCTCAAGCGTTGCATGCAGACAAAATGCATCTAATGTTGCTGGGCAAACATTGTGACCAAAGATTTGAAAGTGCATCTTCAGAAATGTTAGTACTAGCTAGATTGCGCATGTCACGAAGCAATTGTGACAGTAGCTTTTCTGATAGCTCCAAGTTTGTCAGCAATTTAATTACCAAAGTGTCGGATCAATTCTTCTTTTAATGTTCTATATTTATCGGACACTGGAGGCTTCTTTGCGATGTCTGCTATTTGGCCAAGAGTATTTGCGTCGAGTGCCGTAATAACTGTTTAATCTTTGGAGACGTCTGATGTTATTCTATTGACATGCAGTAACCCGTCGATAATTCGGGACCAGAGTGAAGGAAAGGTGGTAATTTCACCACACTTATCGCTTCCACGCTCTGTCCCTTTTCGGTTTGAGTAAGCGCTGATGGAACTGCCAGACTCTGCTGACTGCTTTCTTTCATGCTCATGATGTAAGTCGCCACCGATTTCGATTAAACAAAAATTATGTGAGCAAATTTTTGTTTTTTGTATGTCTTTACTTATTCAGTCGTAAAGACGAATTTTGTTTCTTTTACGTTGATTTTTCTTTGATCGGGGTCACCAATTTTTGGTTGCTAATTCCACTATAGCTTAACTTTTGTGTGCTTGATCGTTACCGGTTCGGATTTAAAAGAGTGCAATGCTTGATTGCGTTCTGTTTTTATACCATCCTTAGATTGTGATGCCACAAAGTTTAATGTGATGTCTACGAAAAACATTTAGTTTCTGTTGTAAGTATTTCAAAAATAATAAAGATGGTACCTGCAACGTCCCACGCTGTTCAAGATCACTTCTCTGTATGATTGTTGGTTTGTTTATATATCTATATACACTTACGGCAATGGTATATTTATATTTATTTATATTTATTTAAATATGATGCACTTTTGTTTATTACTTTTTATTCCTGGCTGATGTTTTAAATTTTGCGTTTTTTTTATGCTTTGTTTTTTACTGATATTTTTATATACAATGTGCATTGTGCTATCGTGCGCACTCAATAAAGAAATAGTGAATAAAGAATGTAAAAGTAAAGCTTTTGTGTTTTTGTCTTGATCTGTGCAAGTTGAGGCGAATTCCACTTTAAGCTTCACTGAAATTTGACTTAGTGAGAGGAGATGGTATTGTCAAATAGGAATAATCAACAGATATTCAAAAGGCAAGTCATAGTTTTATGGAAATAAAAGTAAAGTGAGCTTTCTAATAGTTCATTCACCTCAAGATCAAAACCAAAACAAAGCCAGCAAAAACCAGCAAAAGCAATCCACAAGAGGAAGATATACTAACAGGAAAGTGGTGAAATGTTCTAAAGAACCTTCGGCGGTAAATACAAAATCAACAGGACTACGAATGTTATAGAAGGATTTTTAGTTAGGCGAACTGGCCTATAAAAGACCTAGCAGAGGCTTTATTCAGTCTCCTTTTTCTTGTAACGAAAGGTTGTCGTGCGTGGCAGGTGATATTAAACTTCTTAATTCAAAGTGACTGCTTATTCAGTTATTCACTGAAAGTGAAAAAAATTAAAGAAATTTTTAAAGTTTTTTTTAAATTAATTTGTAAAGAAAGCCTAACCTGCTAAAGAGAAAAAATAATAATAAAGCAAAAGTGAGTGAAATATAAAAAAATTATTTAAGTACCACAGACAAAATTGTTCATATTAGATCAGTGAAAAATTCACTTAAAAAGAAATAGAAAATTTATATATATAAAAACACAGAAAAAATTCTTAAAAAACATAAGGCCAATAAATAAAAAAAAAAATAAGAATTAAAAATAAAATTTTTCCCTAACTGTGTGTCAATATAAACACAATAAGTGCAAGTATTTATAAAAACGGAAAAATAAACATTTGCTTAACTGCAAACGACATATGCCAATGTAATATTTGTGATGCTGCAGATTGTAGAGAAAAGTCTCACTAAAGAGTAGTCAAATTAACGGAAACAACTGTAAAAAATTAATACAGGAAACGGAAAATTGGATGAAATCAACGGCAACAATTCACACCGTTATGATGCAACGGTGTTTAGGTATTCCTGTTGCAAATGATTCAACACAGAAAAATTGAATGTCTGAATTCAAAATATTTTTTTATATAATTTTACTATATACATTACATCACATCATACATTACAAAGAAAATTAATCTGCTAAGTAACTTTATGTGATAGTAATGCATTTTGTTGTTGAAAGCAGAGAAAAACTTTAAAAATGGAAATAAATGCTAAGAAGACATTATTTTTGTTATTTTCATTATTATTGTTTTTTTTAATTCTAAACTGATTTATATAGTTTATTGAAGACGATCTAAAAGTGTAAAGTAAGAGAAAAAAGAAACACAAAGAAAGAAAAAAAATAATAATGCTAAAAAAATAAAGAGAAAAGAATACTAAAGAGAGAAATAGAAACATATAAATTTTTGTCTTAATCATACAAATACACATATATATATTTTTTTCCAAAAATTTTTTGAAATTATCAGCTAGGTCATCAGCAGCTTGTGTGACGTCATTACTGCGGCTGTGAGATAAGCTACGAAAACTAATGTTGAACTTGAAAGAGAAAATTTAGTATCTCTGATAAAAATATTATGTTTCCTCATGTTATTCTCTTTATTATCAGTGATATTTTTTTTATTGCCATTTTGCTGATTTAACAGGCATCTCTCCTCCGCGCTATCTGTATCTACTTAATCTTTGGGTGTGAATTGCTTAAATTTTATTTATTTTTTTCTTTTTTTCTTTCAACTTTTTTTTATTGTTAACTTCAAAAGTTTTCTTTAGACATGTATATACATTACTTAAGTATCTTTACTATAGTCATGAAATATGTAAAAATATGACTTTTGGTTAAAATATGTACCAAAAAAAAGGAAAAAATATTGTAATTTGTTTTATTGTCATATATCAAATATGGAATAAAGATTTTGTTGAAATATTTATGGTATATACTTATATATATTTACATTGTTATTGAATTATGCATTTATAGAAAAAAAATATATTGGAATTATTTACTTTTTTTTGTATTTTATTTTTATGTCTCTGTTAATGATTATAACCATTATCAATAAATAAAATAATAATAAAAAAAATGGTTAGTTGAACTATATAAAAATTTTTTTTTTTCTTGGTTTTGTCTTATGAAGGCGTTGAGCAATTCTTCCGTATTTACTCTATTTGTATCACTGAAATCATTATGATATTTTAAGGGTCTTAAATAAAAGGGTGGTATTAGTCTTGGGATCACATTGTCCTCATAAGGTAGAGCTACTTAATTTTTTTGTTGAGAGTTTTTTTTTGCTTCGTTTGATTGGTTTTTTTGATTCTTTTTATACATATATTTTTTTTCATTTTATCGTTTAAAAATCAAGGTGATGAAAGAAAAACAAAAATGGAATACTTTTGTAATGAATTTTTTTTTTGTAATTCCTGTGGTTCGTTTTTAGTTGGGATAACTCAGCCTTAACTAAGGTCCACACAAGAATTTTATTTGGTGAGACCCTGTCACTTCTGATTTCCACGCTGACGATGAACAGAACCGCAAACAACCTGACCGAAACTAAATTTAATCGATAATGAACCGAGCTGAAGATACCCAACATCTCAAACAGACTACTCGCTCTACAGCCGACACGATATAACGCTGACACACGTAACTGTTAAAGCAACGTGTGTTATACCCCGTGCAACCTAGATTTAGTAACTGTTAAAGCTCTGAATCTTGCTTACCTTAAACCACTCAATTGTATCTCTGTAAGAAGGTTTTCTGCAGCCTCTTGCCATAATTTGTACCTCTGATCTGTTCGACTCCAACGCTAACTACCTTTTTATAAATTGCTGAAAAGTTCCTATTACGACTTTTTATTTATAATCAATTATACATGTAATCATTCAAAATTTCTTTATTTTTTTACAAAGTAAAAAAAAATTAACATAATATAATTATTTTCAGTTCTCAGTATTGCTTTAGCTTTTACATTTCGTTAGCATATATTTACTTAAAATTTCAGGTTATTTTTTTTACAATATATAAACAGAGAAAAAAATTATTATTAATTTTTACATTACCAATTCAATTCAATATATTTCTGTAGCACTATAAATTTCGTTACTATATAGTGTAGTGCGCATACACATATTGACACAGCACATAAATAATCTTCAGTTTATTCCCATACTTTGTTGCGATATTTATGCAACGGGAATTAGACACCACGCGATAAGCGTCGTGGAATGTGCTGGCTAGTCAAATATGTTTATGCGCACTTAATATAAACTGCATGTGCTTGCGCTGCGACGTTTTGCACATGTATTAGTATAAGTGTTATGTATGCGCTGTGTCGCTATGTACTTAGACATTAAGCATAATAACTTTTATGTACACAATTTTAATAAAGATTTAGACATGAAACTATACGGTTATCTTTCATTTGCTTACAATAGTTTTATTCAAGTTTTTACTTATGTTATTTTTCAATAACATGACAAATTATTATAATTTATTTAACAGTTTCAATTGTTTCTTTAACATTTCATATTTTGTTAACACACAATTAACTAAAATTTTAAAATTCACATTTTTGTACAAAAGCTCTTTATCTTTGATGTTTCTTCTATTGTTATGTTGTGTTTGTTTATTTATTAAAACGTGTTGTGTTGGTCTAATACTTTTAGTGCATAAAATTTTATTTAGATAAAAAAATTATAAACCTATTAAATAATACATAACAATTGTCCAAGGTTTGTACAACATTCTTCCATTAACTCATATTTGTGTATACGTTAGCCAATCATATTTTCCACTTCTTTTCCAGAAAATTTCCGGTGGCAAAGTTTTGTTGTTGCCGTAGTAGATTTTGGGTGAGTTGGTTTAACTTAATGTCTTTAATTAGTAATTCACGCATTTTTTTGTTACAGATACCTTCGGTTTAATAAATTTAAGCGAGTGTTATTTGTTGTGTGTTCGGTGGTTGTGTTGTGTTGTAATGATCAAATTTTTAGTTGGAAAAATTTTGATCGTTACACTCCCTCCTTTCTTTCGGAAAACGGATCTATACGGATGTGTCCACTTTTGGCTGTTCTTATCAGACATAATTTTCCATCTAAGGTAGCCTTAAACCAATGCCTTTTGCCTTTCGACCGTTTATTCAAATTATAGCTATGTCGCTGCAGGCATGCCGCTGGGTCAACGTCCACTTTCTACCATGCTTTCTGTACTAGTTATAGTCGGTGAGTCATATAATTTTGGTGTTGAACTGAGTAGTATTTTTGCCAGGGGAGGCGTAGGAGGACATTCCCAACTTCGCTTGGCTTGCGGCTTAGCTTGGTCGTCGCCCGACCATACTGGCGAGGCTGTTAATTCCAGAACATCCTCAGTATCCCAACCAAATGAGGTGTTATGCAAGGGACTTGTTTTCCTTTCTGGTTCAACTGTATTTAGGGTTTTCGCCATTTCTTCGGTATCGGTGTCTTCGCCGAACAACTCTACAAAGCGTACGCATAGCCGTTGTCGTAATGCTTCATCTAGATCTGCCTTACATTTCCATGACCGGTGTAGATTCGTTTTCGGCTTTTCCAAGATAATGTTCTCGCGCCCAACACTTCTTGCTATACGGATTCGTCTTTTAAAACCTATTAAAGTACAATTTATTAGTATGAAATTACGTTCTTTTTTTTTCTTAAGCCATTAATTGTAGTATTTTTTATTACGACTAATATGGGCCGTCAACAAATTATCGGTATCTAGATTACGCAATTTTACAATGACCGGTGACAAGAAATCTATGACTTCATATGGCCCCAAAAACTTTGGTGTTAGTTTAGCATTAAAGGCTTCTTGTGCATTGGACAATGGATGTGTTTTATTTAGTACTAGAGAACCACACTGTAGCTGCCAATCCCGACGACGTAAATTATAGTGACGCGCCTGATCGTTGGCCGCTTTCCCCATGTTTCCTTTCACTATGGCATATACATCTAGTAGTTTACGCGCCTTTTCCTCTGGTGTTTCCATTGGCCTACCTGTGCCAGTCGTAACAGAGTCATACAGTGTATTTGGCATACGTAGTTCTCGTTCTTGTGTAACAAACGCAGGAGTATAACCAGTTTAGGCTGAAATGGAGGAATTTATGGCCAGTGTAATTTCCGGTATATACTCATCCCAGTGTCGGTGGTCAAACTTCGAATTCTGAGCGATCATTGTTCTTATCGTTCGATTGGCACATTCAGTGGGATTGCCTTGCGGTGAGTAAGGTGCGGTCTGTTGATGCTGAACACCCAATTCCTCCAGAAATTGCTTAAATACTTTGCTTGTAAACTGTGTTCTATTTTCGGTGACGAGAATTTTTGGAACTCCGAATCGAGACATGATATGTTCACGAAAAGCACTTGTTGCCCCTAACTCTGTAGCATTCCTCATTGTAATAATTTTTACCCACTTTAAAAATTTGTCGAAAAACACAAGAGCCATCGTATTGCCCTTAACAGATCGTGGCATAGGACCGATGAAATCCGCACACACTGTCGCCCATGGTTTTTCTGGAATAGCAGTTAGGATCTTCCCAGCACACATTTGTTGTGAAACTTTGTACTTTTGGCAGGTATCGCATTTCTTTACGTAATCTCTTATATCGCGACACATCCCAGGCCAATAATAGTTTGCCGCAACACGAACTATTGTCTTCTGATTTCCTAGGTGCCCCGCTGTGACGCTATTATGACATTCCTTCAGAACTCGAAGACGCAAATCACGTGGTACGCACAGTGTCCAGCACGGTTGACCTTCGTTACTAAAATTGTTTGGAATCCGACGATATAACAGCTCACCTTCAATGATGTAATCAGGGTATTTCGCAGGATTCTTTTGCACCGCTTTCTTCAGACTTGGTAGCCATCCACAGTAACGATCACTTTCATTATTCGTGTCTAGCTGAGTTAATGTGGGTTGTGGTTGTCGGGATAGTGCATCAGCGATTACGTTATATTTCCCCTTCCGGTATTGTACTTCGAAGTGATATTGTTGCAGTTCTAAGGCCCACCTTACAATTCTACCAGAAGGATTATCGATGCTATTTAGCCATTTTAATGCCAAGTGATCAGTGATAACTACAAAGTGGTA
>NC_051846.1:98325769-98332659 GCF_002237135.1 Teleopsis dalmanni | reverse complement strand
CTTATCCAAGGTCCACACAAGAAATTTATTTGGTGAGACCCTGTCACTTCTGATTTCCACGCTGACGATGAACAGAACCGCAAACAACCTGACCGAAACTAAATTTAATCGATAATAAACCGAGCTGAAGTTACCCAAGATCTCAAACAGACTACTCGCTCTACAGCCGACACGATATAACGCTGACACATGTAACTGTTAAAGCTACGTGTGTTGTATTATAGGTCACAGTTAACACGCCCTTCCCTGTTCACTGTTGAAGCGTCCAGGGGTCGGAGACGTTAGGTTACTATTGAATGCCACCTACAGTTTCCGACATTATGGTATAAACACACGTGACTGTTAAATTGCTGAAAAGTTCCTATTACGACTTTTTATTCATAATCAATTATACACGTATTTATTCAAAATTTCTTTATTTTTTTACAAAGTAAAAAAAAATTAACATGATATAATTATTTTCAGTTCTCAGTATTGCTTTAGTTTTTACATTTCGTTAATATATATTTCAGGTTATTTTTTTACAAAATATAAACAAAGAAAGAAATTATTATTAATTTTTACATAAAATAACTAAAACTATCAAAGACAGTGCAACTACAAGCATTCTTTCTGGCAATAGATTTGCTGAATTAGCTGAAACTACAGAAGAAGCTAATCAGCCTATTACCAAAAATTTTAAACCGCCTCCAATCTACCTGCGTGAACGCAGCTCAAATAACCTAGTTACAATCCTTGCAAGTCTGATTGGAAATAATACTTTTCATATTGTTCCTATAACTAGGGGCAATATACACGAAACCAAAATCCAAATCGACACTGAAAACAATTTTAGAGTCATAACCAAATATTTCGAAGACGGCAAAAAAAATTACTACACATACCAACTAAATAGTAGTAAGGGCCTTGTTGTCGTCCAGCCGTTAATTAATATTCAACAGCTTGAAGTAAAAACCGCACCTTTCTTTTTAGTAATCTGTTAAAGTTGAACCACTTTCTTAAGAAACCACCTAACATTCACTCCAATGAAATTTAACCCATTAATCTACGTGAGGTTCGTGATATAAGGTTTACTTATTTTATTTTATTTTATTTTATACAATGTATAGTTAAAATAAAAATTTGTAACATTATGTAATTAGTTATAAGATTTTACAACTTATTGTTAGTCTCATTTTAAGAGAAGATGCAATAAATAAATATATGTTTAAAAAAAAAAAAAAAATTTACATTACCAATTCAATTCAATATATTTCTTTAGCACTATAAATTTCGTTACTATATATATTTTTCAATAACATGACAAATTATTATAATTTATTTAACAGTTTTAATTGTTTATTAAACATTTCATATTTTGTTAATACACAATTAATTAAAATTTTATTTTATTTATATTTTACCAATTCAAATCACTATGTTTCTTTAGTGTTATAAATTTGCACATAAATGTATTTACAATTTCTTTTTCTGTTGTAATAAAAATAGTTTCAGCACCAAACAGAATCGGGTACACACCTCACGATTGAAAACAAATTCACGAATTTTTGCTTTGCTAGTTTACTGCCTACTACACCGCACTGCTTAATGTCAACCAACGAAACAAGAGAGCTCTTCCTGGTGCATGTACTTTTTATACCGTCAACGATCAACGGTGCCAGCTGTAAACGAGTTAAAGTTCAACGACCGTTTATCGAAGCTCGTTTTCCGATCCCTCTGCAATGCACCAGCGAAAGTCCAGCTTTAGGGAGAATTGTCATGTGTTACTTGTGTGCAAGCTGGAAGTTGTTCTTTGTTTAAGCTTTGCCCTAGTTCCACATTTTTGTACAAAAGCTCTTTATCTTTGACGTTTCTTCTATTGTTATGTTTTATTTGTTTATTTATTAAAAAGTGTTGTGTTCGTCGAAAAGTTTTAGTGCATAAAATTTTATTTAGGTAAAAAATTATAAACCTATTAAATAATACATAACAATAGTCTAAGGTTTGTACCAGAGTTCGGAATGTAGTGCACAAAATCGCACTGCACTGTGAGTGGAAATTATTTTTAAAATATGCACACGCACATTTGTGGTGTTAAGAAAAAAAATGCACGCACTCAAATTTGTTGTGCGATTTCAAATTTCACATCGCACAAAGCGATGATTGTGCACACAGATTCGGGCACACACATTTGTGCTGTGCGACTGACTTATAAAAATGTGCACAATCAGTGCGGTGCGAGAAAATTTTATGCTCGCACCGCACTGTGCGACAAAAAATTCTCTCTGCACACGAATGTGTTGCTCATATTACGATTGCAAAAATGTGCACAAATGTTTTTTTTTTAAGCTATACGAGCTAAGGGATGTGGAATCTTCAAAAGATACTGGTAGCCCGTACTACCTGCATGCACGATTCGCAACCAAGACTTACTCTTTTGCTTGATATTTGCGCCTACGTACTAAACCTCATCCTAACACCGTGTCTCTTCTAACCATAAATCCCTCCGGAACCACCTTTAAGCATTACTTCGGAGGGTGGTGATTCAGCGATTGCTGTCATCTCTTACTGCTCTTCTAGTTCTCTCTGCTGCTCTCTGTTCTTCTGTGATTTCTTTCGCAAAAATACACACCAGGTTCTAGATTTCTGTTGACTTTAACATCAGTTGGATGATGTTATCAGGTGTGACCTGCTCTCTGGTTGCTCTTGCCAAGGAGCTGCGGTGGCTCTCATATCTCGGGCAATCAAAGAACACATGTTCCACCGTTTCTTTTGTATATGGACATGCTGGGCACGTGTCGTCTTCGTCATGTTTGAACTTAAAAAGATGTGCTCTGAAGCAGCCGTGTCCAGTTAACATCTGGGTTAGGTAGTAGTTCTCCTGCCCATGCTTTCTGTTGGTCCAATCACTTATCTTCGGAATGAGCCTATGCGTCCATCTTCCTTTTGTGGATATATCCCAACTCTGTTGCCACTTATTCAATGCTTCTTCATTGAGCTGATTGAAGTTTGTAACCCCAATTCTTTTTGCTACATGCTTTTCCTTTTCAATTTCTGCTTCCTGCTGTAGTGGCATCATTCCGGCAATAACCATGGCCGCGTCAGTAGATACTGTACGGAATGCGGAAACAACTCTGAGAGCGCATCTTCTGTAGGCTGCGTCTACTCCTAATCTGTACATCTTTTTATTCATTGCATCTGCCCATATGGGAGCCGCATATATAGCAGTAGACTTAACTACATTTGTGAGTAACTGCTTCTTCTGTTGTCTAGGTCCACCTATATTGGGCATTATTCGCGATAGTACACACGTTGTTTTCGCAAATCTTGCAGCAACATATCGTAAATGCTCTTTGAAGGTGAGTCTATTGTCAATCATTACTCCTAGATACTTGATTGCTTGTTTTGATGTGACTCGCTCATTGCCAACAGTTATTGTAATGTACTCAATCTTTTTCCTGCTGCTTACAAGAAGGACTTCAGTTTTATGATCAGCAAGTTTGAGGCCTACACTTGTGATCCAGATCCTTACCATAGCGACCGCGTCCTTGCATGTTAATTGTATCTTTTCTATATGTTTCTCTTTAACCACCAGCGCGATGTCACCAGCAAATCCAATTATTTCTGCACCTTCTGGGAGCTCAAGTCTTAGCACTCCATCATACATAATGTTCCACAATATTGGACCCAGTACCGAGCAGTGTGGTACCCCTGCTGTTACTTGGTATGACCTTGTGCCTCTGTCTGTGTAATACAAAAGCACTCTCTCTTTAAAATAGTCAACGATTAATTCTACTAGGTACTTTGGAACGTCTTTCCCTTGAAGTGCTGCTAGAACAGTGTCCCAGTCCGCTGAGTTAAATGCGTTTTTAACGTCTAATGTAATGATAATACAGTATTCTTTGTCTCCTTCGATCCAACGTTCTCCTATAATGGCATCTTTTGCTATGGCTATGACTGCTTCCACGGCCTCTATTGTGGAGCGTGCCTTCCGAAAACCAAATTGTCTATCTGATAAACCATTGCCATTCAAGGCTTCTTCTAGTCTTCGACTAATTATCTTTTCCAAAAGTTTACCGGCCGTATCAATCATACATAGCGGGCGGTAGCCTGATGCATCTTGTACGTTATTGCCCTTTGGTATACGCACCAACCTTTGTATTTTCCATATCTGGGGGAATGTTCTCTCCTTTATACATGCGTTGAACACTTCCCTGAATGAATCAGCGTTGATTTCTGTGGCCAGATTTAGTATTCCATCTACTCCAGGTGCTTTGGTTAGTTTCAAACCTTTGCATACCACTTCTAATTCTTGCCTGCTAACGTCAGGTATTTCATTCTGTGGCTCACTATCTTGTACTGTATAGGTTATATCAGCTCTCTACGGGAAGAGACCTTCAACTATTGCTTGTAGCTTAGCTGTGCACAAATGTGCGATTGTACAAACGTGCACAAATGTGCACAAATGTGCGATTGCACAAACGTGCACAAATGTGCGATTTTGCGCTTGCACCCAAGGGTGGAAAAATATTACAGGAACTTCACAATTTTGTTTGAAATAAAAAATATTATTTTGTTGCAAATTTTGAAAAAATTGATATTTGCGTTCGTTGGGATTGTAACTTATATTAAAAATTGCATAAATTAACAAATATTTAAAATAATTATTTTTGTTAATTAATTAATGTAAACTAAAAATTATAACTGTCTTAACCTTATTTGTATTTTAACTTAAAATATTAGTTTTTTGTATATTACTTTGTGCATTTTTAAATGCAAATATAGTAAGTGAACTTAAAGTATTTGTTTGGAAAGTTTTGCACCAGTTTAAAAAAAATAAAAACATATTTTAGGAAGATTTTTTTATGCCCAAAAAATATGAAAGATTGAAAGATTAGGAAAATATTTTTTTTGAACAGGTAGCAGGTATTGGTATTGGTGTATTTGTTTAATAAATTTTGCAACAGTTTAAAAAAGATAATACGGGAGGGCCACAAATAGGTATTTTTCTTCTACAGAAATATGTATTCACTTAGGTAGAGTATCTAACATTCATTAAAAAACGCGAAAGATTAAGAAAATATTTTCTTGAACAGGTAGCAGGATTTTAGCGCCCTTTCTACTGTGCTAAGTAAGCAGAGATATAATTTAAGTGAAAAAAATATTTCAGCAATGTTATTAATAAGATTAAATGAAAATTTATTTCAAGAAATATGTAATAAAAATTATTTATTTTTTAATAAGAAATTAAGATATTAAATTATTAAATTATTTCAATAACTTTGTTAAATTTAAGCTGTGATTAAAGATAAAAATTTAAGTGAAATCTAATAACAAAATTAATTTATGTTGTTGTAAAAAATATTTAATTTGCTTTTTATAACCTTACTAACGAATCTTAGTGTATATCTTACTATTAAATAAAATTTTATGAAGTAGTCCAAAATTGATATACATATTTAATTTTTTCAAAGTACGATCCGTAGAACCGATCCTCTTTACTTATAACATTTCGAAACAAATACTCTTTCTCTATTAAATTCATGTACCTATTTAATATAACAAAGTTTTCAAGTACATTGTGAAATTAACTTTATTTGCATGTTTTAAATTAATAAACCTTAAAATAATAAGTAATATAAGCAATAAATGTAAATCTAATAATAAATTCAAAATTAAAATATAAATACAAAATCATTTCTTCAATAAAATATTTCGTATTAAGACCAAAATTAATACAAATCAGTTTTTCGTACTATTTTGCTGCGATATTTGTCATAATATTGTGCGCTTTTAAATCATCATTTCACACAAATGTGCAGAGACATTTCGTCTCCGCAGCTGCAAACTGTAAATTCCCGGAAGATAGTAGTAAGTCTTGCCGAAGATGTGGTGAGGAAGCCCATTTTGCTGCTGCATGCAGCAAGGACAGCAAATGTATTCTATGTGGAGGCAAGCACGCTGTTGGAAACGCTCGCTGTCCAGAGTTCAAGAAGGCGGTAGACAAAGTGCGCAAATGAGGATTGTGCAAATCAATCTGAATCACTGCAGGACGGCACAGGACCTGCTTTCCCAATCGGCTTACGAGCGAAATATGGATATAGCTCTACTGTGTGAACAATATCATGATGTAGGAAACTCGTCGTGGCTTTCAGACTCCTCCGGTAAAGCAGCAATATGGAGCGCAAATGGTAGGGCCTTTCAATGCTCTACTACAGTCAGCCGACGTTTTTTTACCTGGGTCAAGGTAGATGAGATATTTTTGTTCTCTTGTTATGCTCCTCCTAGTCTGGACTTACAGGAATTTGAGCAGCTACTCTCTGAAATCGTGACAGAAGCCAGGGGCAAGTCTCCGCTTATCCTGGCCGGCGACTTTAACGCTTGGTCTACTTTCTGGGGTAGCAATCACACCAACGCTAGAGGAAGAGTGCTCATGGAATGGTTCTCTCAACTAGATGTTGTGCTTCTGAACACTGGCGAACATACATTCGAAGCAGGCCGGAATCGGTTTGCCATCGACTTGACATTTGCTCACGACACGATAGCACAAAGTATGAAATGGTCAGTTGGAGACATCTATTTGCATAGCGATCATCGCGCAATTATCGTCGAACTCTGCACACCACCAGTGCGTAGTAGAAATGTCTGCTTGAAACGTAGATGGAAACATCGACTCTTCGATGAGGATATCTTCAAACTGGTCTGGAGCGATAACGTGGAGTACCCAGAGTCTGCTGCTAGCATGGCGCAGGCGGTGATCTCCAAATTAATTGCAGCGTGCGACGCGGCAATGCCCCGTGCGTCATGTAGACCAGCTAGAAAACCAGCCTATTGGTGGACTGAAGAGATCGCTCGTTTAAGAGGCGACTGCATCAGAGCAAGGCGCGTCGCTCAACGAAACCGTAACTGCG
>NC_051846.1:98318161-98325669 GCF_002237135.1 Teleopsis dalmanni | reverse complement strand
AATTTCAAAACAGTAGTATATGTTTAACACAGCCTAGATGTCAGCCGGACCTATATAATTTCAAAGCTGGGACAGTTCAGCCGCAGCCAAGATTCTTACAAGGAAATTTATACTTACAATGTGAGGTTGGTTCTCCGAATCAGTGACTGTTGCTTTTCTTGTTAGGTCAAATTAATTTAGAAGCACATCTTGTTCAATTTAATTCTTATGTTTGGATATATTTGGGCTTTTCAGTTTTTCACATTACAATCTTAGATTTAACATATAAATAATAAAGAGATGAGTGGTAAAAATAAAGAACTAACTAATAATATGTTTACACGCGAAGTAGCTTTCTTCACAGTATTTCCCCTGGGCTACATTTAACATCGTCTAATCATTTAACACGATCATTAGTCTTATTATTTATATATTTTTGCGCGGCAGTATTAAGTACGATGAGTTTATAAAGTTTTACAGCGATTACGCGAACACATTTTCGTTATATAAACACAATTTTCGTTATAAAGAGACACAATTATAATTTATTTTATTTTTCCCGCTGAGCGATATTAAAACATTGTCAGCTCATATGACGCGAACTTCGTCCTTCGGAACGAAGTACAACTGTAAAGATGCAAATTTTGGTTACCTAGAGAGCATTAACATTGTGTACTGTTAAAGCCTACCATGCCGTGTTGTCTCCATCTAGTAAGTATTAAAGCTCCTAGATTGGTAACCTTACCTTGTTGATCCTCCGATATTGCTAGTAAAAAAGAGAACGATTTTACGAAGACATGTCCTTTTATCTGAACTTGGTGACGCTTTTAGTCCCGTTATCGCCATGCTTGCTGTAGTGATGCACTTCTTTTTTTTGTGCAAACATTATTTTCGGTTGTTTACTGCTTGTGCGAATTTTATTTGTAACATTGTTTTTGGCTGTGTATTGCTTGTGCAGATTTTATTTGAAACATTGTTTTTGCCTGTTTACGGCTTGTGCAAAATTTTTATTTAAAAAAAAAAAAATTGTTTTTGACTGCTTATTGGTGTGCTCATGCTTGTTAATTCCACAAATAAGGCAGGGCCGCGTAGTATGCTGTAACCCTAATTTTCGTGCGGGAAAATTGGGTCGTTAGAAATTTGTGTTTCCAAATTAAGCTGTAGTTTATAAACTCGTTCTAATTTAAAAACACGGTAAGTGCTTTGGTTAATGTCATTAATTAAATAAAAAAATAACAAAAAACCTGGAACTAGAGCATTAGAAGTTTGTGCAAACAAATTATATATGGACTATAAACTAATTAAAATTCGATTATTTCCTAGGACCACTGATGATGAGTACTTGACAAATTTCAATAATGCGGTCAGCCAAATTTCAATAACATTAAATAAATTTCTTGTGTTTGTCCTTTCTTTCTTTGCTATTCGAGAACCCTCTTTAAATATACATATGTGGCTTCTTTGTCACCACAGCAACAACTAGAACTATATCCTTTTATATTATAAAATGTGAAATAATTACATTGTGACCGAAAAGTTTTCGGAAATTCTCATTTAAAATTCGCGCGCTGTATATTTTTCGATATTTTAAGTTTATGTAGTTTGGCAGCACTGTCCTTAATAACTATGCCAAAATGACGCGAGCGTCGGACAGTTCGTTTACGGCAGCTGTTGAAACCAGTTCACCTCAGTAGTGCGTTGCGAAAAAAACAATGGAAAAAAATATTGAACAAAGAGTTTGCATCAAATTTTGTTTTTCGAACGAAATTTCGTGTGCAGAATCGTTGCGAATGCTACAAAAGGCTTATGGGGAATCAGTTTTATCGAAAACTCAAGTTTATGAGTGGTACAAAGCCTTTCAGGACTGTCGTACGACCGTCGAAGACATGCCGCGTTCTGGACGACCTTCGACCTCTACCACCGACGAAAACATTGAAAAGGCAAAGGAAATCGTGTTCAAAAATCCTCATGTGAGTGTTAGAGAGATAGCACGAGAGCTAGGCATCGGTCGTGAGATGGCTCGTTTGATTTTGGTGGACAATTTGTGTATGCGACGTGTCAACGCCCGGCTTGTTCCGATTCACCTCAATTTGTTCAACATTATCAACGATTTTAAGGCCAAACATTCAATAAATACCATCGAACAGCCACCGTATTCACCTGATCTTGCACCGTGTGACTTTTTCCTGTTTCCCAACCTCAAATTACCACTCAGAGGAACGCGTTTTGAATCCATAGAAGACGTAAAACAGAATTCGCAGAGGGAACTCAAAGCCATACCGGAAAGCGCCTATAAAAAAAAATGTTTTGGATGTTGGAAGAAACGTTGGCATAATGTGTATCGCTTCTAATGAAGCATATTTTGTGAAGGAGATAAAATAAATATTGATGAAGATTAAGAATTTTGCGTTTTATTTAAAATTTCCCGAAAACTTTTCGGTCACAATGTATACTTAATAATTGAGTATAAATAAAAGAAATTTAAATAAGAATCACGACTTTGAGTATTTCAGCACATATGGCTGAACTATAAGGCAATTCATACATGTCTCCGCAGTTCAAGAAACCTCACTTTCATAGTGTGGTAGCGTAATCAAACTTTTTACATTTTTGTATATGTATATAATATATTCACACAATTTTTATTGTTAAAAAATGTAGTATAATATTTATATAATAATTACTTTAATTTTTTAAAAAATTTTAGTTACTTCCGACGTGACGACAATTTATTCAACATCGTTAAAAACACGTTATATAGATAAAAATGTTATTGTTGTTCATTTGCTTCAGGGTCCGGTCTAGACAGAATTTCTTCACAAAGAGCAATATAGTCCTGTGAATATAAAAAAATGCGATTTAGTTTTTAAATGACTACGAAAACTATTATTTTCGAATACGAAAATACAGCTTATATTTTTTTTCTTACTTTTAAATTTTCAAAAATGTTTTTAATTTGTGTATAAAATAGAAACATCTAGAAATTGAGTTGCTGAATTTTAAGTATCATGCAGTTAAATGGTTTCGATACAGTTCGAAGGCCTGTTAAAAATGATAAACACTAAAATATGACCTTCACTGACATATTAAAATTCTAGTGCTTCCAAGTAAATGAGCAAGCCGCAACCACAACATTACTCGTTTACTTAATCGAGTATAATTAATATGCTGCCAAATAGATTAAGCATTTTATTATAAAACCTTTATAAAAACTTGTGTATCTAGATTTGACTAGGTACCCTAAAATTGTATTTGTATATTATTTTAAAATTTAAAAAATTATGAATTCAGACATTGAACTTCGCAAACAGAACTGTGGGTAAATAATTCCGAAACCTGAATGTTTGCTTATTGTGCATTTCTGGGCCAATGATCTAATTCACATTTAATATTTTTGATTACATCTCTCCATAAGTCGTGTGCCTAACTAAGAAAAATAAATTTTTTTCTGCAAAAAATCGATTTTCTCCTTCAAGAGCACTACTTCAGTTTGAGAGCAATAACTTTTTTCATTTTTTTTTTTATTTTCTTTTTATTTATTAGGTGAACCGGTATGAAATGAGCGTTTTTTGGTGAAAATAAAACACTAATTATTAATAGGAAAGTAAAAAACATTTTATTCAAAGTATTGGCCATTGCTTTCTACACCTTTTGACACCTTCTTTGGCAATTTGTGGATACCACGCCAAAAAATTGTTCGTCTTTTAAAGCAAACCAACCAGACACCCAATTTTCGACCTCCTCGTAGGAATCAAAGTGCTGCTCAGCCAATGCGTGTCCCATCGATGAAAACAAATGGTAGTCGGAAGGAGCCAAGTATGGTGAATAGGGCGGGTGGGGTAGCAACTCTCAGCCAAGTGTTTTGATTGCATCCTGAACCCGTTTTGCTTTGTGTGCAGGTGCATTGTCATTGAGCAAAATTACCCTGCCGTGTCTTCTGGCCCATTCTGGTCGTTTCTCGATCAATGTATGGTTCAAATTTATTATTTGTTGTTCATAGCGACCAGCATTGACGGTTTCACCAGGTTTTAGGAGCTCGTAGTACACCACATCTTTCTGGTCCCACCAAACACACAGCATTGTCTTCTTGCCGAATCGATCTGGTTTTGCAGTCGATGTTGATGGTTGTCCCGGATTAACCCATGATTTTTTCCGTTTAGGATTCTTAAAATAAATCCATTTTTTATCGCCAGTAACAATCCGATGCAAAACCGATTTTCTTTCGTGTCTGAAGCAAAATTTCACAAGTGTTTTTTCGGTTTTCCATCTGTCTTTCATTCAATTCATGTGGCACCCATTTTCCATACTTTTGGATCTTTCCCATAGCTTTTAAATTGTTTGTTGTGCAACATTTAACATTTCTGCCATTTGCTTTTGACCCAAAGTGTCATCTCCATCCAATATCGTTTGCAATTCGGCGTCTTCAAACTTTTTTGGCGGTCTTCCACGTTCTTCATTTCTCACATCAAAATCATTATTTCTAAACCGATGAAACCATCTTTTGCAAGTTGCTTCTGATAGAGCATGATCACCATATGCCTCGAGAAGCATTCGATGCGACTCAACATCACTTTTCTTCAAATTAAAACAAAAAATTAATGCTTTCCGCAAATCATCACTTTCTGGTACAAAATTAGACATTTTTAACACTATGAAAAAATATGATGTTGTCTGTTCAATGACTTGATGTATACTAAATATATTTCACACATGTCATAGCAAACAAACAAGAAGAAATAAGGGCTCGTTCACAACAAATGTTCCCTGTCGGAACATTTGTATCTTTACGCTCACTTCATACCGGTACACCTGGTATACAACTGCCAAAAATTGGCATCTAGTATTCATTTTTACATAGTCGAAATTACAATAAGAATTCTAAACAATATTGAGAATTACATATATGAACTATTAAAAATAAGTGATAAAACAAAATAACTTGTAAGACTTGTTTAAATTAAGTAAAATAAGATTATTAAATTTAGTAAAAGTAGATAAGTCAATGATATTAAGATTGTACTATTAACATATTAAATAACTAATTATGAATTATTTTATTGTTAGTTCTGATGGAAATAACCGTTTCAATCGTCTATTATATGTGGCTTCGTCATTTGGTAGCTTCCTCATTGCTAGAATAAGATGGAAGTTCAATCTCTCTGTGTAATTTTTACTATTTTTACGGATAATGTCTGCGACGAAGGGTATCTTTAGGTCACGGTAAATATCATAATTTAAGATGTACCAGTCAGCGTTGATGATAGTCCTACATATTTTTAATTGTAGTCTTTCCAGTATTTGTATGATGCATTTACATGCTGTGCTCTATGTCTCCATATAAGTGCGATTACTGTTTTATATATTAGTAGCTTATTTTCCACTGTTAGTTTTGATTTTGAGCAGAGTAACCAGTACAATTGTCAAAAGCGACGCTTAGTTTCATTACTTTTAGCTTTGATCTGGTCTTTCCACGTTAATCTGCTCTCAATAGTAATACCAAGGTAATTGCCTTCGTGTGTGTGAAGACTTCATCATTGTTAATTTTTATACGTTTTAGATCATATTCGTGTAGATGACATGTACTGTTTTGTATTTATTTGTATTTGTATTTATTTGAATTCCCCATTTGTCTAACCATTAAAGCGTTGCGTTTAAGTAATTCTGCAAGTTGTCCATGGATTTGTCAAAATTTTGCTAGTGCCAAGTTGGCAACGTTGCTGAAAAACGCAGAGCTGTATTTTCAAAAAATTTTTATAAAAGGATATTTTCGTAAATATAAGGAATTAAACTTAAACAAAAGGCATTATTCTTATAGAGTTTTGAAAGATCTTTTGATTGGCATTTACCAATTTGAAATACGATTCGTATTTTTCAAATTATAGGGAAAAAATATATTGACCAAAATCGACTTTTTTTGAAAAAATTTATTTTTAGAAAAATCTAGAAAAGGTACAATATTGCACGCAAATACATCTAATAGCGAATTAATCAAGCTATCAATAGAAAAAAAACATAAAAATCGAGTAGACAAATTTTGAGAAATTTGATGTCAAAGTTAAATTTCTAAACTCGTCAAATTTCAAACTTTTTAAAATATGTAAAATGCAAAAGTATAAAAAAAATGCTCACGAAACCAGGTAAACAAGAATTATTTCAGTATTTTAACTAGAACATAAAAATATTATTAAAATAAGTACATATTTTGCACATGTTAAGTACATATTTTGCACAAGTGCATTTTATTTAAATTTCGAAGGAGGTACAACCTGCACGCTCAAAGTTCCTAAAACTAGATTGATCACTCTTTCAAACGAAACTAATTTCACAAAAATCCAGTAGAACGTTTTTTAATTATATATGTTTAAAAAAGTGGTGTTTTTACGAATAAAATGTATGTTAACTAACACCATTCTAATAACAGATTCAGATGAAAAGCTGTGCAATGCTAAAAACTCAACACCACTGTAAAGTTTAATAAAGAACTCTGTTAGAGGTATTTATTGGCGGATATATTCTGTGTTAAAGAGATAATAATAACATTTAATTTAAATAATAATGAATTTAATATTTAAATTAAATTTAAAAATATATTGCTTATAAAAAACTAAATTTTTGTCTGTAAACTGCATAACATACAGTGGCTCACAGCTTATTTGATGCAAGCAAAAATTTTTTGAAAAATGTTGTTTATTTCAAAATGTTTTGCCAAATTAAAAAAACAAAGTATGCAGAGTTATTGTTTATAGTGTGTTTATTCATTTAAAAAAGAAAAAACCCAAAAATCTTCTTCCATTCCTTAGTAATGCATCAAAAACCAAAACCAAATGAAAAATTCATGTCACAGCTTAAATGATGCAGTTAAGAATACCGTTATTTTTGTCGCCAGATTACACAGAAATTAAAATATTTTTATTCTGCGATCATTTGTAATCTAGTTTTTTAGCGAAAATATTATAAAAATTAAAGTGAGTGCATTTTGTTAACCATGGGACGGCGCACATCAATTGAAAAGCGTGAGCTAGTGTTGGAGTACTTTAAAAAGGGAATTCCCCAGCGTAAAATTGGTGAAATGGTAAATATAAGCTCTTCAACAGTTTAACACATAATTGAACGCTTCGTACATGAAAATCGCATAGAAAATAAGGGACGAAAGGCTCCCAATAAAATTTTTACAGAAAAAGAATCGAGGTATTTGGTAAACCAAATTCGAAAAAATCCAACAATTAGCGTTCCAAAGTTGACAGACATGGCCAAAATAGATTTTGGAAAAATTTATCATCCTGAAACCGTCCGCAGAATATTGAGAGAATCAAATTTCAATGGAAGAATAGCTGTAAAGAAACCTTTCGTAAGTGCAAAAAATAGAATTAAAAGGTTGCAGTTTGCACGAGAGCATTTAAATAAGAGTCCAGCATTTTGACGAAATGTACTTTTTGCAGACGAAGTCAAAATAAACTTATTTGGATCAGATGGAAGATCTTATGTATGGCGCGAAGTCAATTCTGAGCTCAAACCACAAAATTTACGTG
>NC_051846.1:98292997-98318061 GCF_002237135.1 Teleopsis dalmanni | reverse complement strand
AAAACATATGCCATGGTTCTTTCTAGTTTTGATAATTTTGATATTTTTTCTATCAAATCGCTCAAAAAATTATTATTTGAAATTAAAGTCGTGATAACTGTTGACATTCCATTTAATTTTTCATCATTTGGCCATTCTTCCTTTGGTTTTACTAACCATGCAGGCTCATGCCACCATAGCATGTAATCTTTTAATTTGTTTGCACAGATGCCTCTAGATGCTACATCAGCTGGATTATCTTTTGATCTTATATGACGCCATTCAGTTTCTGGAATTAAATTTTTAATTTCTGTTGCACGAGTTCTTACAAACTTCTCTTTGTTTTTGTCACTCCAACAATATGTTTTTGGATTCGTATTTAAAATTTTAATTATTTTACTCATTAGTTTTGCTAATAAATGAGCTCCACATAGTTCTAGCTTGGGAATAGTCTTCTTGTTTTTTATTGGTGCTACTTTGCTCTTTGCAGTCAATAGGTTTATATGTAAACCGATTTTGATGTATATTACCGCTGCATAAGCGGCTTCAGATGCATCCGCGAATCCATGTAACTCCCAATTATCTGAACTCGAGACTCCCATCCATCTTGGAATTCGAATTTGCTCCACTGTTTGTATTTTTTTATTATATTCTTCGAATTCATTATGAATTTGCTCATTTAAGTTTTCATCCCAATCATATTTTAATTGCCAAAGTTTTTGAATAAATAATTTTGCGATAATTGTTATTGGTGTTAACCAACCTAATGGGTCAAAAATTTTTGCGTATATTGACAATACCATTCTTTTAGTTATTTTCTCATTTGATAATATATTTATTGTGAATTGAAATGCATCCTTTTTTGGATTCCATTTCAATCCTAGTGTTTTTATTGAATTATCTTCCTCTATGCACAGTATTGTATTTTCGGCGTCAATGGGAAGATTTTTCAAGATTGATTGATTATTGGACATCCATTTCCGCAATTTAAATCCAGCGCTGCTTAAACATTTGAAAATTGTATTGATTTTATTTCTACAATCTAATTTTGTATCAGCGCCAGTCAATAAGTCATCCATATAAAAATCATCTTTAATTGTATTTTTAATAAGAATGTCTCCATTATAGTCTTCAGCAATTTGTTGTAATGTGCGAACTGCTAAAAATGGGGCCGAAGCAGTTCCATAAGTAACTGTGGTTAATTTAAATTCCTCGATTCTGTCTGTTGGATTTTCTCTCCAAAGTATGCGTTGATAATCTTGATGCTCTTCTGCAATTTTTATTTGTCTATACATTTTTTCCACATCTGCTGTCACCACAAATTTCCATAACCTCCATTTTATTATTATGTCAAATATGTCCATTTGTCCATTATGTGAAGACTATTTCCATTTGTTGTTTTAGCGGACGCATCAAAAACTACACGTAGTTTCGTTGTTGAACTTGCTTCTCTGATTACAGCCTGATGAGGCATATAGTACAACCCTTCATTTTCATTTTCTGCTTTGACCATATGACCTAAACGTTCGTATTCTCGCATAAACTCTATGTATTCTGATTTAATTTCTTTCTTCATTTTCTTCTCTAGGTTGATTAGTCTTGCTACTGCTTGTTTTCTAGAATTCCCTAAAGACAATTCTTCTTTAAATGGGATTTGCACCATGTATCTACCGTCTGTATCTCTTGTTGTAGTTGTTTTATATAGTTCCTGACATTTTTCATCTTCTTGTAAGTTTGTGTTGTTTTCATCGTCTATTTCCCAAAATCGCTCTAAATTTAAAGCTGATATTGCTTGATTTTTTATTGTATTTGTTGGTAATTGACCAGATATTATCCACCCAAATATAGTTTCTTGTCCGACTACATCGTTATATTTTTTAATACCTTCTTTTATTATTTTTGGATAAAGATCGCTTCCTATTATTAAATCAATACGATCGCTTTTATTAAATTTAGGATCCGCCAACTTATAAGTATCCCAAACAGCGTCTTCAACTTCTATTGGTTCTTCTGGCAATAATTTTATTAGATGGGATATCACCAAAAATTCTCCTTTAACTTTATTTTTATTATTGAATCTCGATGATATTTCCATAAATACTTTTGAATTCGATGTAGCCATGTTTACATTAGATAGTCCTGATAGTTTGGTTTTATATCTAATTTTCTTTAACAATAATGAATGAGCTATTTTTTCTGATACCATAGATACTTGTGAGCCTTGATCAATCAAAGCTCTCAATTCATGATTATCTCCATTTGAAGATTTCGTGCTGATTAATACAGTTGGGAGTAGAGTTATTTTCTTCTTGTCTTTTTTTATTATTGTGGAGCAGGTTTTCTCGTCTTTATTAGTTTTCGTGTTGACTCTAACATTTTTTTGATTGTAATCCATGTGTAAAAGAGAATTATGAGCTTTATTACATTTTTTGCATCTGAACATAGAGTAACATTTACTGCGATTATTATGACTTAAACATGTTTCACATAGTTGTTTATTACGTACTATCGTTGTTCGCTGACTAACTGACATGTCCAAGAATTTGCTGCAATTATACATTCGATGTCCTATTTGATTACAACATTGGCATCGAATGGAAGTTTTGAGTTTTTGAAACGTATGTTAGAGTAATTGAATCTATTCTTGTGGCTTTCAACCTATTTTGAGCTTCAAGAGTTTGGAATTGTTGCTCTAAAAATTCAAATACATCTTTTAACATCTGTATCTGCCTTGGTTTTTTAACGTGCTGTTCGTATAATTGTATACCTTCTTTATCTAATTTTCTCAAAATAATGTGCGCAAATAATTTGTCACAATTAGATTCAATATCATTATCTGAGTTAAATTCAATCATCTGAATGCATTGTTTAGCTGTATCATGTGAAGTTTTTAAGCTTGTAACTGATGATGAGTTAATTGTTTTCATATCAAGTAACTTATCGAACTGTTGTGAGAAATTCAACCGTTTGTTCTCATATCTTGTTTTCAGTGTATACCAAGCAGTATCGTAGTATGACCCATTTAATAGGTGGCTTATTGCCATACGTGCTTCTCCTTTTACATGGGATCTTAAGTAGTCTAATTTCATTGAAGATGATAACATATGATTATAGTGTACTTAATCTGTGAATAGATCTACAAAATTTTGCCATTCTTCAAATTTACCGTAGAAATCAGGTAATCTTGTAGGAGGTGTTTCAATTTGTCTTTGCACAGTGGGTTGAATTATTTGCTTATAGGATTCATCAGTAGCTTTAATATTTAATATTATTTCAATTTCGCTTTTAAGTGTTTTTAGTTTATATATTTTTTGTAAATGAATAGTTTGCTCGTCATTTAATTTTTCTAATATAAGTTGTAGATCTTCGTAGTATTTTTCTATTGTTTGTATTAATAAATTTCGTGCATAAGTATCAGGAGTATTATATAACATACGATGAACCGTTCCTTCTAATTTTTTGATTAAATGTACCGACATCTCCCAATTTTCGTCAGTTTTTTTTATTATAATTTCTGATTTGTTTGTTACTAATATTTCTTCTGCATCTTCTGATTTGTCTTTCTTTTTGGTCTCTGTTACTAATATTTCTTCTACATCTTCTGATTTGTGTTCTTCACTTTCCATATTTAATAAATTTTTTACTCCAATATATTTTTCTCTCGTTTCGTTATATAATGCGTCATTAAAATATGGTATATCTTCTATTCCCAACTTATTTAATTTCTTATCGTTCTCAGAAAAATTTTTTCAATCTTCTTCTAATACTTCTAAAGCTTCAGTTTTACGATTCCTAGTTTTTATTTGTTTAGCTTGTTGTATGAACTTTTCTAACTTTTCTATTAGCTTATATTGAGCTGTTAGTAAATCTGTTTGAATTGCTGTTATTAGTCCCATTTCAAAAATAAATATTATAATTTTTAGAAATATTTTTTATTTATCTTTATTATTTTTAAGTTTTTTTTATTTTTTCTTGAATTAATAACCTGTCTTCTTTATTTGTTAGAAGATGTAATTGCTGATACAGAAGTGCGAACTTTTTTCTCCTTTGGAATTCCTTCTCTGCCCGTTTTCTTTTCTTCTTAGCTGGAGGTTTTGGACTTGGTAGTCTTATTGGTTTTTCCCTCTTTCTATACTCCTCTATGGTAAGCCGTTTCGGACCTTGGTTTTTAATTACACTTGGCGTGTATTTCGGATAGAAATGATGGCGTGCTGGATTTGGATCATATTCTTCGATCTTTCTCAATTTTTCTTCTTGGTTCATCTAAAACATGAGAAAAATGTATATAAATTTCCTATTTATCCGACAAAAAGAAGAAACGTCCTAATTTCTGGCCTGGAAGATTTTCCTAAGTACCTTTTTTTCCTAAAGGCTGTTAGGTTCAGCCAATGTTATTGGGCGTTCTTTTCGAACAGCCAAGGCGTTATATCTTTAAAATCTTAGCTATTTAGCTAAAATAATAAATCCTTTTTTATTATAATCTTCCTTAATGAAAGTTATAACAAAAAAATTGTTTAGTCTTAATTGACCTTTTTTGTTTTAGGCTCTTAAAAGGCTCTAAATTTATTTTATTATTTGTTCTTATTGAACTTGTAATTTAGAGTTTGTAAGGCTCTAAATTTATTTTATTATTTGTTCTTATTGAACTTGTAATTTAGAGTTTGTAAGGCTCTAAATTTATTTTATTATTAGTTAAGTGTCTTACCGCTGGTGGGGGATCACTTTAACTAATTTAATATATTTTTCTTTCTTTTTAGGAAAGGTTTAATATTTTCTTACAAGTGTCTTACCGCTGGTGGGGGATCACTTGAAGAATTTTATTGTATATTTAGCCAATTTCCTTGACTTCGAAGGACCAAAATGTCAAATAAAAGGCTTGAGTATTCGTTTGATACTGATTTATTTCTTAAAATACTACGGTTTATATACACAATTTTTGTCTTAGAAATTAAGGGTGAAATAATCTTACTCAGCATGTGTTCAATGTTATCATTAACAATATTGCATTTGTTTTTAGTGGACTGTATTTTCTGGTTCTTACAATTTACATTAGTGATAAAAAAAGATTTTAGTGCTACACATGCTCATATGCTATTTTGGTATTATTTGTTTAGAATTAATTAAATCTATCTATATTTATCTTTACAATCCCATGCAGAGACGCCTTGATGGCATTTGTTACAATAATGATAAATATAAATTTGGTATTTAAGTTTTATGTAAGCAATGTGGAGAACCTATTATTTACTTAGGTTCAATTATCAATATGATTACAGTTGTTGGATTGCTTATTTTTACTTTTGTTGTTCTGGAAAAGTATTTTATGATTTTATTTCTCTTTATTCAAATAACAGATAAAGCATGTTCATTATTGAACAGTTATTCTTTAATCTTCGGCACATTTAATTTAAAATTCTTATTAAAAATTCTTTAATTTAATTCTTATAAACTAATTATTTTCCTTTGATGTAGTTATAATTATTATGTGATTTACAAAATTTTGTAGAGTAAATAATAAAATAAATATTAAATATGTATCGTAACTTACATGAGTCTTTTATTTAATATACTTAGATATTAATGGTTTTTGTTTTAACATTATCTTTATTTTCTCTTGCTTAAAAACTACTAAATACTACTAAGTATTTTATTATTTAATATTTTAAATATTTTTCAAAGTTCTTATTGTTTATATTTGACATTTTTCTTAAAACTATTAAAATTTGTATATACTAAATCAGTATGTTTTCTTAAAATTACCTGATTCTCCAAATATTATCTATATTTTACTTTTATGATTATTATTCTTGTTTTTACATTTTCCCTTGCTTATTTTAATATTTTACTATCTTTTACCTATTCTTAATTTTACCATTAATGACATATTCCTAAAAATATGATATGTTCAATTAACTCTGATTTAACTAAATTATATTACTAACATTATATGGTATACACCTTTCTTACAACAAATATAGTACTAAAATACTCCAGTAAACTGTATTCCTGAATGAGTTGGTGCTAAAGTAGAATTGTTATATTGCATGGGTTGAGGTGGTGGTAACTGTGTTGGTTGTGGTACATAAGGAGTTGTATTTGTATACTGTACAGTTGGTGCTTGTACCGGTGGTGGTGATGGTGGAGGATAATTTCTTAAAACTGATTGTAAACTCGGAGTTTGCTGTAACGTAGGTTGTTCTTGTTCCGTTGTAGTCTTTTTTTTTTTTTTTTTTTTTTTTTTTTTTTTTTTGCAGTAGGTGGAAAGCATCGAAAGCCACAGTGTGAGACTTGAACCCACTAAAACCACCTCTTAGGAATGAATGAAGAAGATTTCCACAGTAATGTGGAATGAGATCTTCAGAGGAATGAGAAAATAGACTTAATACCTAGTGAACTAGATTCATCTAAGTCAGAAAGCAAGGGCATAAACTAGGTAGGATGGATGGTATAGAAGGGGGAGGGGTTACGGCTAACTAGCGGGGATTGAATCAACAATATACTTTGTGACTGGGGTCACGAAAGCCGCGGTTATATAAGGGGATAGTGGAGAGGTTACGGTCCACTTCGTCGAAGTAGTGAGTCAATTATTGGGGGGGTTTATAGCGCAAAGCTAGAACAAAGTCTTCTGAGAGAGTGGATGGAATGGAAACGTCGGGGGGAAGGTCATGGAGCCGGGTGAGATACCTACGGGCGAGTGACAGAAGATACTCGTCAACACGAGTGATCTTGGCATTGTTATAGAGAGTTGATATGGAAAAGTGTTTGCCATTAGGCTTGCGCTTATAATTAGTGCAATCGCGAAGAAGTTTCCGCTCAAACAAGCGGATTCTTTTCATCTGAGCGGAAGTGATGGCTGACCAAATAGGGAAAGCGTAAGTGAGGAGAGGACGAATAAGCTGCTTATAGCAGAGCAGCTTAACTTTGCAGTTAAGCTGGTTATGTCTTCGAAGTGCAGTTTTAAGTTGAGTATGCCTGAACCGGGCGTTACGGATGGCATAGTCAATATGTGGTATGAAGTTATGTTTGGAGGAGAAAACTATGCCAAGATATTTCAGGTTGGGAACAAGCTGAATTGGAGAGTTATTAAGCCTGAGCTTAATATTAGAGGTGCTAAAACCTCTGGGACGATCACGCTGCTGGCCAGTAAAGGCAATGGCAGAGATCTTGGAAGGATTGAGTTTAATCTTCCACCTGGTATAGTAGTCAAAAAGAGATTTAAGGTGGGCATTAAGCTCATTGGAGACGCGGAAAGGATTAGACGAGCGCATGAAGACAAGGCAGTCGTCTGCGAAGCAGATTTGCTTAATAGGGGTCCGCGGGAGTGGAATATCTGCTATAAACAGGTTGAAAAGGAGGGGTCCAAGAACCGAGCCCTGAGGGACGCCAGCATCGATGGGGAAATCACGTGACAGAGAGGAACCGACTCGAACTTGAAAGGTTCTGTTAGAAAGAAATTTGTGGACAACACTGCAGAGCGTAGGAGAGAAGCCGAACTGGTGAAGCTTAAGGATTAAGCCTTCAAACCAGACAGTATCAAAGGCTTTTTCAATGTCAAGACTTAGTGCCACAGTGGGCTGCTTATTAAAAAAGCCTACGCATATCTCATTTTGGAGATGATGCAGGGCATGGATGGTGGAGATTTGGCTCCTAAAGCCGAACTGAAAAGGGGGAATAATATTATTCCCAGAAGAGAAGGATTTCAGCCGTTGTAGTCTGAGTTCTTAACTTCTTATATATTACATACAATAGTAAAGATAGCACTATAATTGCCCCTACTGATAAACCTCCAACTGCGTTTAACGTTTTTCTATGGAAATGTAATTCTTCAATTCTAATTAAATTTTCCCTTTGTTTAATTACAATTTTTTCAAACGTTAAAGATTGCTTTCTGAGTTCCAGTTTTTCTATGTTGGTAAGCGGTAAAACAAAAACTTGATCTATTTTCACTACAGTGTTTCGGAAAACAATATTATTACCCTGTACCGAACAATTATAAATGTTAAAAAATAATGTCCCTTAATTGATGGCCTTCTCTGACCACAAGTGCTATTAAGCTGACCATTATTCATATTTAATACTACCATAATGTTACTATCAATCTCTAATACCTTTTCTTCTAGGTATTTAGTTACAGTAAATTTACATGTAAAAACACAACTTTTACTTGGCTTTAGTTCAAAAATGGACTTATCGTTTTCAAATCTATACCTAGTTCCCTTTATTTCTTAGTTCCCTTTATTATTATTTCTATTTTCTAAGTCTGTATTTACCTGATTATTTTGCTCATCTGGTATCGGTACAATAAATATTTTTTCTACCCATATTGTTTCCGCTGGTACCTTTATTACTAAAAATATTGATCTTTTTTTAAACGTGGCTGTTCCTAACTTTATTTGTTGAAGTTTTTGGAAGTCAATATTAAATCTTTGTATCTCCTCTCTACTTAAAATGTTCGGCTGAATTATTCCTGACTTAGCCGATGCTACACTTTGTTGAATTTTTTCTACTTCCCTTCTTAAGCTTGTTATAGAGAAAAGCTGTATAATCGCTACACTTTCCTCTATTATCCCTAACCGAACTTCATCAAACTGCCTCACGTTATTTCTCATTACCTCCCTGTCATGTTTCATCACTTCTCTGAGACCCACTATAGTTTTATTGAAATTATCATTAATCAATACCTGTTGATTTTCAGCCGATATTAAATCATGATTATTTTGTTCTAATGCTTTAATGTGTCCCTCAATCGCAGTTTTATCTTCGTCGTCTAAGGTACCAAATGCCCAATTAAACAAACTCCCTCCTGCATTTACTAGTCCTCTTTTCATTCTATGGGTTAGTAAGGTATGTAACATATTTTCCGTTAAGGTAATTTCTGACTCTATCAATGTTCTGTAACCTGTATGTTTATTTGTCCTATTCACTGTATATTTAAAACTTTCTAACAACTGTCCAATTTTGTATGGGTCTATTGTGTGTAAAATGTAATTGTATTTACTGACAATCTCAGTTTTTCCAACGTTGATTTCGGTATATCCCAGATTCGTTTCTATCTTCTCCACATACAATTCGGAATTTATCCATACTATTCCGGTGAAAAATAACTGTAGAAAAAATAAAATAGCTTAAAAGTTTGTTGAGTACTATAATTCTTAGGGCTAGTTCTAACTATGTCTTATGTAGTTTTAAAAGATTATTGTGAAAAATCTTTTCTCTACCCTTTATAATTATTTTCGTGTTTACGGGAGTAGGTATTTCTGTAACTTGGAAAGGACCTTCCCATATAGGCGAAAATTTATTTTTTCTATTCGGGTTTTTCAACAACACTTTTTCCCCTATTTTGAACATTCTATTTTTTGTTCCTTTATCATAGTACTCTTTTGCTTTTTCTTTAGCTATTTTATAGTTCTTCCATACTAATTCATATGACCGTTGTATTTGGTATTTTAACAATTTGGAATAATCGTCATAATTATAAACTGGAGTTGGCTTTCGCTTTAAACTTAAACCAAATAGCTTTTTAGTAGGTGTTTGCTTAGTGATTGTATGCATTGTATTATTATGTACATGCATTGCATGATGTAACCACTCATTCTAATTTGACCCATCTTCTTTCACAAAGTTCCTCAGGAACTCTGCTAAAGGTTCTACGTTCTAGAGCTCCGTTTGCCTGTGGAAGGTAGGGTGCAGTTTGAAGTTTTTTAATACCCAGAATTTTACATGTTTCTTTGAAAAGCTTTGATGTAAAATTAGTTCCATTATCCGTAATTAAAACTTTTGGAGTATTAAACTTTGCGATAATTTCATTAAAAAACTTTCTCGCCACCGTTGAGGCTTCTGCATCTGGTAACGCAGTACATATTCGATATTTTGAGAAATCATCTTTCTGTGGTCGGTAATGGACTTACTATATCCATGAATACTTTATCAAACAGTCTTTGGGGCGTGTCAATTAGAATCAGTGTTAATTTCTCCACTTTTGAGCTTTTCTTTTGGCATTTATGACAAGCTGTTATGTATTCTTTTATTTGTTTTTGCATGCCTGCCCACTTGAACGTAATGGCTTATGGTCCGTATATATTTTAAAATGTCTTCCCAGCAAAAATGATCTGAAATTTTTTGTTGCCCATACTATAGCAAGTAATTCTTTCTCTATAGTTGAGTATCTTTTTTCAGTACTGCTGAGAGCACGGCTTGCGAAGTAAATGGGTAAGTCTGATCCAACTTCTCCTTGGGATAGTACTGCCCCTAATGCTTCATTACTAGCATCCGTTGTTAACAAAAATTTTTTTGAAAAATCTGGATACTGTAAAATTGGTGGACTAGTTACTGCTACTTTCAACTGGTCCATTGCTTTTTGACATTTCTCATTCCATTCGAACTTTTCCCCTTTCCTCAGTAATTTGTTTAATGTTAAAGACACCTCAGCGGTTTGTAAAATAAACTTTCTGTAGCAATTTATTAGACCTAAAAATGATTGCAGGTCTTTTACATTTCTAGGTACTGGGATGGCTGTAACACATTTTGTTTTCTCCGGGTCAGGTGTCAGTCCTTTGTCTGAACATTTATGTCCTAAATATACGACTTCACTCCTTAATAGTTAACATTTCTCAGTTTGTAGCTTTAAATTGTTTTCCCGAAGTGCTTGTAATACATTCCTAAATCGTTTGTCATGTTCCTCTAGATTACTGCCGCATATTACTATATCGTCCAGATATACAAAATCCAGATATCCTGTGAGAATGCTATTCATTATGCGCTGGAACGTTGCGGGTGCTCCCGTCAGTCCAAACGGCATACGTCGAAATTCAAAATGTCCAAGTCCCGTTATCAGGCTTCTTTCCTCTGTATTTAAATTCTTATCCAAATTTTTTGTTTCTAATAGCAACTCATAACGTTTATCTATATCAATTTTCTTATTTAAATTGACATTTGGTAGCCTGTATTCATCATAACTAGACATATCACTACCCTCTAACTCAATTTCTGCTTCAATTTTAACAGAATAACTATTTGCATTTAAAATTTTAACGTAGCCTATACCATTTATTACTTTAGTAAGGCATTCTGCTGAATAAACCTTTCGCAAAATTTCTTTTTTATAAACAATTACTGTTCCTTCTTTAGGTGCTGTTCTTATTGGCACTACCATTGTAGATCTAGGTGGGATCGTGATACATTCAGTTATACAAATCCGACCGTGATCTCCAATGTCTACCAGAGGTAAAACTGCCACTTCTTTCTTATTATCAGGAAATTTTAACACCCTTGCAATTGTATCCATTGTTGAACGATTCCATAGTTCATCTCTTCCCAGTAATCCATCTGCTGGTATCTGGCTTCCCAATGAAACTACATGCATGTTGAATTTTAACTCAGTAAATTCCCCATGCTCTATTTTTATTGTACCCAATGTACTTATGTTACCACCAAAGGCTCCTATCAGTCCCTTTGTATTGCGTTTATTTATATCTGCTTTATTTAATAATGCTTCGGACTTTATCAAATTTGTATCAGCTCCGGAATCCACTAAAAGTAGCAATTTATTGCCCACTACCTGTTTACAAGGTACTTCTATATAGGCATCGTCGAACGATTGACTAATACCGTCCATGGTATTGTAATTGAAAAAACTGACATTATTAACATGCATATAATCAGTACATGTATTACAATAATTCCCAAATATTTCTTACATTCATTTGATAATTGTTCTTTAAATTTATTATATGTATAATCTGCCATATTTGTTAACTTTATGCTATTTACTTTCAAGTTATGAGATTCTTTTGCTTCTATTATGGTGAATTTATTTTCTTTCTTTTTTTCTAATACATTCCTTTGGACTTTATCTTTTATTTTTGCTGCTGGTTCCCATTTTTGTATTATATTTATCCTTCTTTGTTTGTTGGCATTCCAGTCTAGTGTCTTAGGCTGGTCCGGTTGGAGTTTCCCTGCTGAGTAGGTAGCGTTACTCGGCAACCCTTTGCCATATGCCCTTCTTTTCCACATCTGAAACATTTAATTTTTTCACCTCCAGAGCTACTGCTATTCTGTGATCTATTTCTGTGTTGTGAATAATTTTGGTTACTTGTCCAACGACTATAATTATTTATTATTTGGCGTTGATTTCTATTTTCTGAATTTACAAATTTACAGAACCTATTTTGTTCACGACCCTTTACTTTAAAAATATTACAAAACAACATATTTAATTTCTTAAAACATTTGGAAGAGTCATGCCCAATTTTTTTTACAGAAATCACATGTTACTTGTTTCGTACTTAGCTCATTAATTGTACCAATTCTACATTTTGGGCCATTCTCATGACCATATTCACCATAATTTGAGCAGTACGGTGTGTTTTGTCTGTCTTGGCAATTTACCCATCCGTGTCCTAATTTGTTACAAAAATCACATTTTGTTTCCGTTAACGACATGTTAATATTAGAACGATGTTCCCCTAATAGTTCTTCCGCTGATTCTGCTATGGCCACAAGTTTAGTTATTGTGTCATTCTCCAATCCAATAAATAGGTGGTTCAAGTTATTGTCTCTAAGTTCCTTTATGAAACACCTAACAGCTAACTGTTTGTACTCACTTAATTTCGACAAGATTTCCACTTCACCCCCTTGATTTTTTATTTGTGTCTCTGCTTCGTGAAGTAGAGCCTGTAGACGCCCCCCATAAGCGGTAGCAGATTCATTCAGTCTTTGTTTGTTATGTGTTAAATCTTCTCTGATGTGCTCTAGGGTTCTCCTCCTTAAGTAAGTTCGTTTGACAGCTTCGCACAAATCGTTTATTGTAATGTAGGGTCTATTAGCAATATTATCGTATGCTATGCCTACTAACCGTTGTTTTACACAACTTACAATATATTGTGCTCCAGTTTGAGATAAAGCTTGTTACACTAGTTCGCAACCAGCTTCAAATTTATGTACCTCACCCCTTAGCTCCGATCCTTCAGTTCACGCGAAGTATGGAACCACTTTAGATACTATTTCCATAATTACACTTATGGACGTCATTTTTCGTTCAGTTTCTAATTCTTTTTTATTTGCGGAACCCTTTTCCGTTATTTCATCAATTATATTTGTTTTGGTCATCTGTTTATTTTCGTCGATATTACCTATCTTTTTCTCTTGAATTTTCTGATCTGTATTATAATATCGTTCTAGCTCTTCTTTTAACTGTCTTACTTGTAGCACGAGTTTCTTTATTGTTTCTTCCTTTTCCCTAATTTGGTTTTCTAAATCACTGTCCTCCTCCAGGTATATGCTAATGTCTTTGTCTGACTTTCCTTCTCTTCGAAGTGCTTTTTCTAAACTTAAAGTCTGATTTTCCGCGTCTTGAAGTAAAACAGTTAATTCTTTTGTCTGCAGAATCAGTCGTTGCATTTATATTCCAAACCACACTTAGCATCTGTCAATTCTTCTAATGTACTTTGTAGTTTTGGTATTTTTATTCCTTCAACTTTTTCTATCTGTTCTTTTATATATTCTAACTCGTCTATTTTATTATGTTTTATGTAATCTTTAGCTAGTTCAAGAAATTCTTTATCTGGATTTAATTCTATTAGTTTGTCCCACGCTTGATTTAACGTACTTTCTAAATATTTCTTTAGTTTAAATAATTCTTGTTCTAAAGGTTTTATTCTCTCCTCCATCTATGAATTTATTATAAGAAGTTTGAATAAAATTATTCTTTGTATTTTGAACAAAACTTTATCAAATCAATAGAATTAAAATTCAAAATCTTATTTATAATCTTTAACAAAATTTTGAACCACAAACACCAAAAAATATTATGAAAAACTATTTGCAAATTTATTCAAATATTTCACAACAGACAAAAATCTATAAATTTTACTATTATAATTGACATTAGGCTTAATAGTATTAGCCAACAGAAAAAGAAAAAACACAGAAAAACAAAAATTATCGTAAACGAAAAACCATCATTCATTTCACACATTTACCAACCAGCAAACCAAAATTCTTTGCTTAACGCAACAGAAACAAACCAAAATTTTGTTTGCGAAAATAGTTTTCACACTTTATTTTAATGCATTATCTTATAACTTATCATGCAATAAATTTTGTACGAATTTGTATTTCAAGAATTTACTTGACTAATAAAATAAATTAAATTAAATTTCTTTATTATAGTCCTCTAGTATTTTTTGTTGCCACTTCCTAATGGCTTCTTTTCCTAAATGTTTTATTTTGTTAAATTCTAGATTATAAAGAAACTCTCCGCCTTTGTTTTTTAAAATAGATTCTACCGAAATTCTATCAATTAAATCATTCACCTTATTTAATAATTTATTGTAACGCCTAAATTTTACGTTAAAATATAGGCCCACAAACTAAACGAATGACCCTGTAAATTACATAGTTAAATAAATATTTTCTTGAACGAACGACCCTGTAAACTAAAATAGGGTTTTAATTAGTTTTTTGCCAGTAATAAAGTTAGTTAATTTTGTTGTAGCTATTTCTCTTGTTTGTTTGCATAAACAAATTTAAGAAAAATATTGTGCACGCATTTTTAGTGATGCAGTTATGTTTATTGAATTTGTTTGCAATGCGTACAACAACAAGAAATTTGTTTTGATAAAATCTACGGGACTTTGTTTACCCGAAAAATATTTTTGTTTTTGCCTGCAATGGAAGGAATTTCAAATAAATGGGCAGCAAAATTGCCAAATCGTTCTATTTGAAATATCTCCTATTACAGGTAAGTAACTATTGTGTTAGGGACGATAGTGGGAGCTCGGACTAGTTGGTCCAGGCACATGTTGATTCGTTTGGCCATTGCTGACGATCACCATGTGACTGGATGAACTGGTCTGGGCGAAGTGATAGTGGTTGAATTGCCTTCTGATTGGCTGATGCTGGCGTAGGGCAATTTAGCCAGTTGAGTTACCTTATGCTTGGCTTATGCTGGCGTAGGGTAATTTAACTAGTCATCCAAGCTTCCATTTGGCCATAGCTGATGGAGGAATGGACGAATGGATCACCAACACTGTCAGAAATCATGTGGGCCTACGAGCGTTAGGCAATTGCTGACGGACGTGGCCAGGCGTAACAGCAGGAAGGGATCCTTGTCTGGCAATAGATGGCAAGGGTACTAATTTAAATTGTTAATTAGGGTTTTAAAGTCTATTTGAAATATCTCCTATTACAGTTACAACGCTTACGCTCGTGAATCTACTGCTTTCCACAACTTTAATATCTCAACACTTAAAACGATTGCAACGCGCGCACTACCTCAAACAATAAATTTTCAACAATTACAATAACTTCAATATTTACAACAGTTACAACGCTACGCTCGTGAATCTATTGCTTCTCACAACTTTAATGTATGTTTTTTTTTTCTTTTTGTAAAATAATAAAAGCTATTATAAACAGAAGTGTCTCTAATATTTTACTTATTTAAATTTCTTATAACGAACCCTGGTATACTCGCTGAGTATACCCCAGCTTTAGAAAGAGCCGGAAAAGGTCCTTACATTATTATGAATACTCCAATGTGATTCAATCTTTTCCTTCTAACTCTCTCCTCGCATATGAAACAATATGAATATTTCATAATACCCCCAAAAGTTAGTAGTCCAATATAAACAATAGAAAAATGCATAAACTTACTGAAGTTTAGAATCATAAAATGTAAATTGTTTGGTTATTTGAATATTAAGTGGATATTTAATGTTAAATTATTAATTATGTAAATTTTCAAAAATGATCAACATATTTATAAATTTTCAAACTAGCTTACTGAATAAAATAATATGAATTTTCATGCTAGCTTACAACTTAATTTTTCATGCTAGCTTACAACTTAAATTTTCATGCTAGCTTACTGAATAAAATAATTTAAATTTTCTTGCTAGTTTGTTTACTTAAACCTAATAATTATTGTATCACTTACATAGATTTTATAGAATTGTTTTCCGTTTGATGTCATCTTGGAGAAGATCCCTCGTAGATTGATGTAAAAATTAAACTTTATTATGTATCCCACGTAGAGCGATGTAATATATCTCCCACGTAGGTTGTTGAAAAGAAATTCCTTTTCAGGTACCGGCTGCGCCAATGTTGTATTACCTTTTTCCATGGGGGTTATCTTCAATAAAGTTGTATAGCCAATAGTTGTTTAATACAATATTTTTACATTCTTTAATGTCATGTTACAACTATTGATGCTATGTCCAATATCCAAATCCCCAAAACACTGTTCCCATAATAATAGTAAAACTCCAAATTCATTTTCTTTACACTATTAGCTCATATAATTTATTATTTGTTTACAACTTATAAATTTTTAGTTTTAACTTATGGTTTCGTTTATACACCATGTAACGATACAAATTTGCACAGTAAATTTCTATGTCACATATATCAAGAACAAGAGAAAAAGAAAATCTGAATGTCACCTAACCACTACCTCTACACAAAGTAAAAATAAGAACACTCACGTGAAGAAAACTGCAATGGATTTATCCGAAAAATATGAAATTGAATAAAGATATTTTATCATAAATCACATGGACATTACCTGCGATCCTCGGTTCCAGCGTGCCGCGGGCATCGATGCATGTAATGTATAAAATCTTAAATATGCGATGAAGGAAAAAAAATGAATTTCTGGTTGTTACAATTTATGAATGAAAAAAACTTGAATTTGAATTCTAAACACAACAACAAATAAACAATTACAACAGAAAACACATTTATTTATTTAAAATATACATATATTTTAGAAATAAATAAATACAAAACAATTTAACACTCACTTTGCACAGTTTTTCTTTCTTTATACACATAAAAACAAATCAAACACCGCCAACAACAAATCAACAAAACACGTTTTTTTATTTTTATGAAATATTTTCGTCACATTTGTTTTTGGATAATATTAAATATATACTTCATAATATATATCTAATGTACCTCGTTTTAAATTATTAAAGTAAAATACTTTATTTTAAATAATAAAGTTCTAATTAAAATTTGTAATTTCAAATACACACGGAACTACGCGTAGTAAGTAAACAAAACCGCGGCGAAATAAAAGAAGAGGAAAAAAAAACATGCAAACATGAAAATACACAAGAAGTACAAAATATAACACAAAAAATTCAACTTTACGGCGAAGTTAACAACAGCAATTAATACCGGTGCGCTACACCAAAAAGCTCCGGTATGTTCGGTATAAAAGAAGGAACATTCGATATGATAGGGGACTTGTGTTTTGACTAGTAAAGAATCAAGTACTCTGGCTCATTCGGCCTCCTGGTAAATTTTACCAAAGACTTAAATTTTCACTCATAAAGAGACAAGTACACTATTCTGCTAAAACCTGGCTCATTCAGCCAAAGTAGTTAGAAATTAATATCTTTGTCATATGTTTCATTTTTATTTTTTTAACCTGGCTCATTCGGCCAAATGATTATCTTCCACAGCACAGAGTACAACAGAGGAGGGGAAACCCAGGACGTCACGATGTCCTGCCAGGAGTCTTCTTAGGAAACGAACCGAAGCTAAAAGTAGAAACCTCGCCAACGAGTACTACAGTGAACAGAAAACATGAATTTACATTAAGGTCATAGTCACCCACAGCAGTAATAATTTCTGTGTGACCGTCGTCAACGATGATGCACATTTTAATTATTAAATAAAAACAATATTTTATTGGAATTATAATTTATCATATGTTTGAATAGCTTATTCAGCAATTATTTGATTATACTTTGTTTGAATATCTTCTTTTATGAAGTAAATAACATATACAATTAATATATTAAATCAACGTTCTTTTCTTCTAAAACTGCGTCTCAGCAAAAATATAAATTTATTGTCACGACTTTGAACGACGGCTGAGGATACCCCAGCAAGAACTAAGTATTTTTGAACATCACCCAAAAGTGTCGTTACAACCATAATTTATTATTACAATATCACTATTTTCTTATATAAATCACAATTTATATTTTATTTACTAGATTGTTCATTCTAAATCCAAATTTTAATAGTTTTCTTAATATTGTTCACTTTATTTGTTTTATTATGTTTGTCTTATGTCCACTTTTAAATATTGTTTGCTTGACATATCTTTGAGGATTCACTTCAGCTGAGTCTTTTCTTCCACTTTATCCCTGTTCACTACTTTATCTTTATTCATTACTGGACTTTGTCTTAATTCATCTATTACTTGTCAAATGCTTCACTGCATCTTTTCACTTGTTCAATACTTTTACCAACTTCATTATGAACTGTTCTTACAGTTTTTCTTATCGAATCACTTGGAGATTTTCTTATAGAATTCTCTCATAGAATAATTTATAGAATTATTTAAAGATTAACTTAAGGTTACCTTTTCTAGATTCACTTATTTAGATTAACTTCTTACAATTGACTTTCTACGACTCACTTTCTACGATTCACCTTCCACGATTGACTTTCTACGATTTACTTTCCACGATTGACCTCATTAATAAAACAGACTCTATATATATATAGAGCTGCTTTCACCTACGCTTAAAACTTTCTCTAATATGACCTTTATATTAGACATGCCCCAATAACCCAGCAATTTTTAAAAATTAATTAAAAATTAAAATTTATTTTGTAATAATAATTTTTGCGTAATTCGCAAAATTATTCATTCTACGTATTTCACAGTCTATTTCACCTTGTTACCATTTCTTTTTTTCAAAGTCATTTACAATTGACCCAGATAATAAATCTTAACAAAAATCAGCATTTCACTTCGACAATTTGTCTTACTGACTTTTTGACTTCTTGTTAATATTATTGCAACTGTAAATAACCTTGCCTACTTTTATGTGTCATTGGAAAATGTCCCCATAAAGACTGCTACGCATTTATTAATTATTATTAAACAAAACTTTCAACTTTACTATATTAATTATCCAAAAATACGGTCTTAATTCTTACTTTGAGGAAAGAAACTACTGTTAACTTTACATCACAACATAACTAATAAAAATTATAAATTAAAATCATAACTAATTTTAATGAATTGAATATTGTTATTTATGCGCTACATATATAAATAGTAAAATAACCATTTTTTTTTTTAAATAACCATAAAATAATTAAAATTAAAATTTTTTTTTGTAAACAATCTGCTAGACTTCTGTTGCACTTGCATTGTTGCATTGATGGTATTTCTCTGTTTGTTTGTTGGTTTTCAACTACGTTTTGTTAGCGTCACTATTATATTTTATTATTGATAGATTTTAGAGAATTAGCCTCAGTTAATTAATTAGTTCATGTTAGTTCAATATATATATATAATATATATATATTCTTCACTTAACAATTAATAAATGGACTGGTTGCAAATTGTCAAAAAAATCAATATTCATAAACAAACTTTTGACAAGTTATATAAGTGCTTGAATAATAATAGGCAAATAACTCAGGACACAATCAGTAAACATACTAATATCCTGATTAATAGTTTAGAATGTATCAGAGTGTTATTAAATGTAAACTACTCTAGATTAACATTCGAACATAAAAAAACAAGCTGAGAATTACTTTACGGCTTGTAAAGAAAAAAATTCTAAATATAGCTGCAAGGAAAGGGTTTGAGGAAAATCTCCCAAATACTTTGCATGAGCAAATCAACTTTGCAGATTGTATAGTGACTACGCAAATAAAGATAAAAAGTAACAAAATGCCGATAACAGCATTTGAGTTTTTAAGTACAGCCTCTAAAATCATACCCGATTTTGAGGGAAAACCAGAATCTTTAACGGCATTTATAGACTCTTTACGTTTGGTAGAGTCTTTTATGGAAACTCAAGAAGCTACTGCAGTAAGCTTGGTGAAAACAAAGTTGAAAGGCTATTGCAGAAATCTTTTAAGCAATGAAACAACTCTCACGGCCATTATAAATAGACTACTTAATACACTAAAAGGAGAATCGGTCGAAGCCATGACTGCAAAAATAATGAATATAAAGCAGCAAAATAAGTCTGCAAACCTCTACACAAAAGAGATTGAGGAACTTACTAAATCTCTTGAAAGCGCCTACATTTCGGATGGATTACCAGTGGACACAGCATGCAAATATGGAACCCAAACAGCGGTAAAGGCAATGACAAAGAACTGCACCTTTGATAAAGTAAAATTAATAATGGAGGTAGGACACTTCAATACTTTGAATGAAGCAGTGACAAATTTTGTAAATAGCTGTACGGAATCCACAGGCAGCGCAAATACAATATTATTTGCAAGAAATAGAGGATATCGCGGAAGTCGCGGAAATCGCGGATATTATCGTGGACGTGGTAGTTCCCAAAGAACTAATACCAACTACAATAATTATAATAACAACAACAGAAACAACTTCAGGAGATATAATTCCTTTAATAATAGAAATATGTTGAAAGGAGTGTTAGAATGACCCTGGCGGAAAACGAGGTAGCCCCGATTCTCAGTAGATAAACATAAAAATAGTAAAATCTATAATATTAAATCTATAATATTAATTTAAATTTAACCTCATATATCTCCACAAGATCTACCATGAACAGTGGAATATCTACATTTTTAGTAGACACTGGTGCGGACATTTCTTTAGCAAAACTAGGACAAGTTCAAGACATTTATATTGATAGCAATAAAATTGTTGTAGGAAATCAAGAGAATCAACAGAGCGCATCGCGCTCGTAATGCGCTCTTGTACTTTTTGCAATTTCGCTATGAGGCAGTCGCGTTTAAGATCGCTGAATGGTCGGATGGCCAATCGGTGGTTTTGTTGGAAATTAGTTATTAATAATCGTTTAATAAATAATAAAATTGTGCTGTGCGACCCACCACCTCCAACAAAGTCATATAAATTATAGTAAAGATACAAAACAATTTCGATTAACTTTTTCAGAATTTTATAATATAAATTATGTCTTGTGAACTATAAATTATTATTAGCTTGTGTAATAAAATTTTTGAATAAAATAAAATCTTGTGTAAATTATCATACAAAATAAACAAACTATACTCCAACATTTTTGGCGACCGTGACAGGACGGGCGGCATCGAGAGCTGTCTTAATTGTTTATTTGGTTGAAAAAGCGGCACTTTGAACAGTTCGCTATTCGGACTTTGTACCCAAGCACATGTGCATTTGAGTGAAATTCGTATTCAGCGGTTTTTAAACACACTCGACTCAATTGCGTGCATATCATCACACTCTTTTGGAAATTAATTATACTTATTGTTTTACTTGCAAAAATGAGTCGTCGAAGAAATGACTCAGTAACTGAGCAACTCTCTTCACTAAAACAAGAGCGAACATCAGTGGAACGAAACATGCTAAGCATAAAGGCGAAAGTAGAGAAGGAATTAGCGTTTGTGGATGTTAACATTTTAGAATGTCGACTGCAAATTTTGGAATCGTATTTTACAGAAGTTTGTCAAATACAAAGTAAAATTGAACGAGCATGTCCGGATGATGATAGGCGTAGCAAATTAGAGGACATATATCTCAGCATAAAATCACTTATTGTGTCCACAATCAACAATAAAAAAATAAAGCCGATACATGAATCAAGTGTATTGAATTCGTCGATTTTAAACAACTCCTCACATCATAGTCGTTTACCAGCATTGAAATTGCCAAGATTTGATAGTAAATACAGCGAATATAAACATTTTTTCTCTGCGTTTACAAATTTAATTCACAACGACCTGTCGATAACAACAATTGATAAATTTAATTATCTTTTAAGTTGTCTTTCGGGTGCGGCGTTGAGCGTAGTACAACCATTTCAAATAACCGAGGAAAATTATACAAAGGCTCTAACGCAATTACAATTGAGATATGACAAAAAGGTCTTAATTTTTATGGAACATATTAATTCCCTTTTTTTTATTAAAGATATGACGAAGGGCGACTCAATCACACTCAGGCATATTGTAGATACAGTGTCTGCTTTATTCGGTTCACTTCTATCGTTGGGTTCGGAAGCAGACATTCTGAACGCCATAATTATTCATTTAGTATTGTCTAAAGTGGATAACGAAACTAAAATTTTTTATGATTCTCAGCAAGATTTTGAGTCATTGCCATCTTGGGAAAGTTGCTACACACTTTTGAGTCGAAGATGTCAATTTCTGGAAAGCAATTCGAAAAGATACAATAATGATAAAGTAAATGATACCGAAAATAATTCTTTTAACAGAAAATTGACCACATTTGTTAACACCAAAATCAATTGTATGAAGTGTAATGGAGGAGACCACAGCCTAGGATCATGTCCATCGTTTGTAAAACTGACTTTTAACGACAAATTCAAATTCGTAAAAGATCTTTCTGTTTGCTTAAATTGTCTACGCAAAGGGCACGTCGTTAAAAATTGTCAATCCACAGCTCGCTGTCGAATAGGCAATGGTATGCATCATACGTGTTTGCATAAATTCAAACCCATTGAGCAAAATGTGAGACCAAATTTGTCAGACAGTCCACCTGGACAACTAAATTTTCCGCAATCTCCATCAATTTCTCTAGTATCGGGTACTAAACAACGATCATTAATTCCCACAGCTGTAGTACTTATTAACGATAAATACGGTTTATACCAACCTATACGAGCATTACTGGACTCTTGTTCAGAGATAAGTTTTATCAAGGAAAAGATGGCAAAGCAACTTCAATTACCATTTGAGCGAATAAACCAGGAAGTGTCAGGCATTGGTGATGTTAGAACACAAATTCGCCATTCAATAACTGCAACTATAAAATCTCGAATATCAAAATTTGAATGGTCATCGCAATTCGCTGTCACTAAACGCATCTCATTGAACCATCCAGAGCAGTTGATAGACACAACATCGTGGAATTTTCCTGAAGGCCTTGTTTTAGCTGATCCATTATTTTTAAAACCACAACACATTGACTTATTAATAAGTACGCAGGGATTTTTTGAATTAATATTAGATGGGAAAATTTCGTTAGGCACCAGCCTTCCATGTTTATTAAATACCGAATTAGGGTGGATCATCGGAGGACAATATAAAAATACGCCTACTGTCCGGGCACTCACTTGTAACTACATTCAGTCGTCTAATATAGATTCAATGTTACAAAAATTTTGGAAAATTGAAGAATTAGAAAGCGATCAAAAAATTAATTACTCTAAGGAGGAGTTGGATTGTGAGAAACATTTTGTAGAAAATACCACAATTATAAGCAATGGTCAAATACAAGTTCGATTACCATTTAAAGAGTCTCCAGAAGTCTTAGGTGAATCATTTGAAATGGCGAAACGAAGATTCCTTTCACTTGAGCGTCGATTAGAGCGTCAGCAGACTCTCAAAGAGGATTATGTTAAGTTCATGCAAGAATATTTGATGTTAGGTCATATGAGTCGTGTCGACAACTTTGACAATATCACACCGCACTATATAATACCTCATCATTGCATATTGCGGCCTCAAAGTACCACAACAAAATTACGCGTCGTATTTGATGCATCTGCACGCACATCAACGGGTCGATCACTTAATGAAATCTTAATGGTGGGACCTACAATTCAGCAGGATCTTATTTTGACATTATTGACATTTCGTTTACATCGCTATGCACTGACTGCGGATATATCAAAAATGTATCGACAGTTTGTAGTTGATCCAAGAGATCGTAATTTTCAATTAGTTATTTGGAGAAATACTGTTAATGAACCTCTGCAACTTTTTCAGCTCAACACAGTAACTTACGGAATGTCAGCAGCACCATTTCTGGCCATCAGAAGCCTGACTTACCTTGCAAATGCGTATAAAAAGGAGATGCCAATTGGAGCTTCAGTTTTGAGCAATGACTTGTATGTTGATGACTTGCTAACGGGAGCAGACACAGCTGAAGAGCTTTGCATCAAAGTATCACAAGTGAATAAAATAGCAGCAAATGCAGGATTACAATTGGCAAAATGGAGCTCCAACCACAAAAATTGGGTAAACTCAAGTGACGAATACCAAATTCTTTTAAACGAAGATGATATTACCAAAACTCTCGGTTTGGCGTGGAGGCCATCAGATGACGTTTTTTGCTTTCAATATAAGCAACAAGAGTCAAAGGCTGCGACCAAACGTACTATTTTATCAGTTGTTGCTCGAATTTTTGATCTTTTAGGACTATTGAGTCCTATTGTTATACGGTGTAAAATCTTAATACAGGAATTATGGATTCATTAACTGGGTTGCGATGATCCATTGCCTCCACTTCTAATCCAATCATGGATACAAATTCAATCTGATTTGGAATATCTTAACCACATTGAAGTGCCAAGATATGTTTTAACATCATCAGCTTGCTACAGTCTGGTACATGCATTTGCCGATGCTTCTCAACGAGCATTCGGATGTTGTATATATATTCGGTCAAAGCATAATGGCTTTTACAAATCTTCGTTGTTGATATCGAAATCAAAGGTGGCGCCGATAAAAGCAGTATCGTTGCCTCGTTTAGAATTATGCGCTGCCGTACTTCTTTGTAAAACTTGGAACAAAATAAAACCCAAAGTATTACCATTTGTTAATGAAATCTTTTTTTGGACGGATTTTAAAATTGTGTTACATTGGATGAAGATGCATTCGTCAACTTTAAATTGTTTTGTAGCTAACCGTGTTTCTGAACTGCAGGACTTTTCGCGTGGCATTAGGTGGAGTCACGTCCCAAGTAAGCAAAACCCAGCTGATATAATATCTCGAGGCTGTCGAGCAAGCGAGCTGAAGGATTCGATTTGGTTTTGTGGACCAAAGTTTTTGTCGCTTCAATCAGCAGAATGGCCAAAAGAAACATCAAAAACTGAATTTCTCGCAAAGGACCTTGAACAACGAAAACCTACAGTCTTGAAATGTAGCAACAATGGTATCGATGAACATATATTCAATAAAATTATTGACGATTTTTCCTCATTTCGTCGTATTGTTCGAATAATATCATATATCTTTCGAGTCTTTAACAAAGTACCAATAAACAAAATTCAAACCGTAAACGACGTGAGTCCAATTACAGTGCGTGAATTTCAAGAATCATTTTGGCGTAT
>NC_051846.1:98282659-98292897 GCF_002237135.1 Teleopsis dalmanni | reverse complement strand
TAGAGATGTTTCAGACAAAATGTAATATTTAAGTTTGTGTGTTTTTTGATAAGAAATGTGAATATATTTGAGGTATTAAAAGCAAACGCCACATATTAAATTTCAACACCATAATAACTCAAAGCACACAGTAAATATGGTTAGGGAATGGGTTGTTCGAAACCTCAAGAAAACGGTACATATTCTAACGCAATATTTCAAATTAAGTTATTTCTAAAATAAGATTAATTTATAAAATAAGTACGTCAGAAGCTCTGAAAATACCCATTCTTCACTTAATACTTAAATACTTCAAAAGTGAAATTTGATACCAATAGTTTTATGCAAAAGTTCGTTAATTTTATAAAAAAACGCTGTAAGTACCCATCAAATAAAGTTCATATTAAACAGCTTTATATAATTGGTTTAAATAATTACTTGGAAGTCACAAATGATGTAAGATTTGTTTATGTTGTATGAATATTCTTTTTTTTTCACAACTGCTGAAATTTTGTTTGTTTCCATTCCTATGTGATATAATATTTATTACAAATTGATTATAAAAAATCTTTATATATAAACAAAAGGCAGTATTTTTTCTATTATAAGTTAAACAAATGAATTTTTTTTTGATGTGTAAACTCATTCTTGACTGTATGTGATTGCTTGACATGAAAATCAATGTAATTATACGTAGCAATAAAACATGTTATTGTTGTTGGAGGTAAGTTGCAAAATAATTTTTGTCGTCAATCAGCTTTATCCATGCAAAACTAAATAAAAAAGAATTGGAAAGATAACTAACTGTTATTATTATTGTTACGGGATTTGGCACTGCGACCGTCGGGTCTATTGTGCCCCCTTCTGGGTTTCGAGTAGGTCTCTAAGCCCTGTTGCGCCAATGAAAAGTAGTATTGACCCCACTTTACAGAGTCTAATTGCCTCTTCCTTAAAGGCATACATTAGAGTGGTTCGAAAAATAAATTTTTTTTTTCGAAACGCTATAGTGCGCAAAAATTTCCTCTAGTATAGAGTAGAAAACCATAAAAAAATAAAAATTATCAATTGATATCTTCCGCTCGTGCATGTCCTCCAAAAGTTGGCAAAAACCTATCAAATCAATCATTTTTCTAAAAAAGAAATACAATTATTTATATACATACAATTAATACAGTTTAACTTTTTTTATTCAGTTTAAGGTCCAAATAATGAAATAAAATAACAAAACATTGATATAATAATATTAACCTATCGCTCAATATCATCTCAAAATTGATAAAACGAATTGGTAATTTTCGCACCTTTCTTCATGTTTAAAAGTGACGACAGTTACAATTTGTAACTCAACATAAATGAAGTGCACAATGGTCTATTACCGTAATATATTGTTCAAACTATCAGAAATATAAATACTATTAAATATCATAGTATAAGATATACCAATCGCAATTTACTTATAATATTCGAAATTGTCCACCCTTTCCCTACCCAATCAACCATCCAAGTATGGAGAGTTATTATTTTCTTTACATTTTATATCTAACCACGCAGCTGCCCAAACGAATAAGACTAAGCTATTACTGATATTCTAATTTATTAAACTTATAATCTGACTTATGCGAAAAATAAGGCATGTTCGATGTTTGATAAGGTTTTGCCGTATTGGAAGCTTCAGAGAGCTCTTGTATTCTAGCCTATCACTCTCACTATTGCTTAATTTTGCCCTATTGAAAAGTCTCCTACACTCCTTTCGTAAAAGACCTAAGTGCTTATTCCACCAAGGTGGGTTGCATTTCCTACTAGGTCGAGTAGGGGGACAGACACAATTAAAAGCTTCATTGAGCACTAAGGTGAGATCTTGGATTTGATTGTCTAGATGAACAGTGTTCCCAGGGGGATCGGAGGAAATGCTTAATAGCAGCTCATTTAGCGCTGCTTTATCATTCGTCCAGTTTGCATTTTTAACATTTCTAAACGTCTTCTGTTTGTAGATGTTCGATTCATCTAAGATTTAGGTGCATTCTAAAATCATATGGTATGAGAACAAGCGCTGAGTGGACACTTTCCAGTTCTTGACCGATTCATGAAGCCTAGCAGTAGCAAGAGTAACATCTAATACTTCATGCCTGTTTTTCGTAATAAAAGTTGGCCTATTGCCATCATTGCAGTTAAAAAGATTGTTACTAAAAATAAAATCAAAACGTAACTCACCTCTTTCATTAGCATTTGAGCTGCCCCAAACCTCATGATGAGCGTTGGCATCGCAGCCTATCAAAAGCTCCACTTCAAGCCTCCTGGCGCTGTTTGTTGGCTGTATCAGGATATTCGAAGGTAGTGTGGCGTGGTCATGTGCAGATATGCAGATACTGCCTATATTTGTCCCCAGGAGCCCTTGATACTTGCTACGGTTTGGTCACCATCACTGTATTGCGAAAGTACGAGAGCATTAATTTTTTATTAACCAATATGCAGGACCTAGGCTTGCCCTTATTCACCGCATATAATAAGTTGTAGTTTTTAGCACTGATTCCGCATACAAGATCCTTATAAATCCATGGTTCTTGTATCAGGATCATATCGGCCTCGTTGTTGCTGAGGCGTTGCAGTGGATTGGCGGATGCAGCCTTGGTATTATGCAGGTAAATTTGCTCTACCCACATCTTCAGTATGTGTGGATACATTTCTCTCCACCACAGTGACGTCTAGAGTACTATTCTCCTTAGAGTCATTACTCATTAGGAATTCCTCTTCATCGTAAAGATAGCGCATGCCTAGAGTCATTACTCATTAGGAATTCCTCTTCATCGTAAAGATAGCGCATGCCTATGCTCTCCTCTGATGTGATTGAGTGAGCTGGCGAAGGAGCAAGCACCGAAGTGTCCATGCACACAGGTAAATCTTCAGATGGTATAACCGGTCTCACTTCGGTCATGGAAACAGGCTTAATGTTGCCTACTTCCGATAGGGGATCAGCAGTTTGTTCAGAAATTGCCACTGATTCCCTTACATCAAACGAGTATTACTCTTCCATCTCTTTTATATACCCTCATTTTTATGGGAAGAAACCGTAATTTAATACGCCACCAGATCGCGCCAGAATGGCCAGCGAGGCTTTGTCGATCACAAAGCCTTCCAGCTTAGTGACGTTCCACGTAGCCGTATTCACATCAGGGTTTCCGACCCGAGTTTGATCAAGAATGCACTGAGGATCGGATGGTTCGGCTGGATCCAGAAACGCGCTCTATATCGGCTAGGAATTTCCTCGACTTTTAGCAACGACTTCAAGCTTTGCGCCTGGCCAGACCTCACCCATTCTGGAGATGGCAATGCGAAAGAGATCAACAGAACGCTGATCGACGCAAGCGACTAGCTTCACATGGCCCTGAAACCATCCACCGTCGCGACATTTGGGAATTGTACCAGAAAATTTCTTAAGGATTTCGACTTACAAATCAAGGAGCTTTCGCTCAATTTGATCCCATTTTTCAGGAGTTATGTGCCATCTGGATCATTTTCATCAATGACCGCCATCAAAATGGAGCACTTCAGCGTGTCGCTAAAGGACTTAGTAGTGGTGGTGTTGCCACGAAATTTTGCCAGCCTGATACTGGCTTCGAAGCTGACTCATCTAATGAGCGCTGACGCTTCGATACAGGTTACTTTTTCTTTTCCTTAGAAGTATTAAGGACCTATTTTGGCCAGGCTTATCTTGCCTTTAGTGACTCGGACGTAACCGAGACATTACAATATTTCTTGAGCAGTCTAAGCACCGCTCGCCGTTCTTTGTACATTCTCCTAGATGGAGGACCCGACCTCACAGAGGGACCAGAACTCGTGGAGATTTTTGATTTATTAGAATGTACCCTGTTATTACCGCTAAAAGTTGCGGTAGGTATCTTGGAACTAGCAGTTCCAGAAGAACTTGGTTTAACCGAGCTTGATTTTTGTATAGTATTTTTATTATTCTGGTTCATATTTTAAACCCACGAGTTGCGGAGCAAGGAAAGTCGATCCGGGCAGAGATCCGCTATACCCGGAAGTTATAGCGCCAATTATCCGGAGGTCTCCGTTCAGAGACACACTAATGTAGTGCCATTCATCTCATCGACACGGATCGAATAACACCGGAGATTACGGGTTTTATCGAGTGTTCCTTTCTAGATCCATAGTATTCTGTTATGTCAATAAAGTTATCAACAACAAACAGATTCACCTCGGGAAGGGTGTGATAAAGTACCAAGCACCATAGTCTTGGTAAGGCATAGGCTGATGTTTTGCAGATGACCATACCCTGTTCATTGAGAACACGAACACGAGTTGATAAGTTTTATGTTTTAGTGTTTTACAAAGGCAGAATTGCCTTGCAATGTAAAGATTGATCTTTTGTCACATAATCAAACAACTTTAACTTTTACTAGTCATTTCTAGACTGATTTTTATTTCTTTAAATTTCTTACATCTTAATACTAGTTTTCTATAAAATCTTATGTACTGATTCTGTTGGTTAATACTTAAATTACTTGCGTCTAATTGGTTAACCCAAATTAGACGTATGTAGTATCTTAAAAGAAATAGCTTATCAATAAATGATGTGATAGCTAACAACGCAGGTGTTCTACATATGGTTTCACTTGAAACCGTTTATTTTATTGACACAGTTTCGACTTATGCATATTGCACATATGGTGCAATGTGCGGCTCAGTTATTTGTCATCAAAGCAATGACAAAATAAAGGCTCATATTACTTGGATATAATTTATTGTCAATTTTTATTAAAAATAGAACTGTGTCAATATTTACATTAAAATTATCTGGACCACTTATACGTTGTGTGATATGTAAGGTCTCATACCCATATCACATTACAATATATTGCATTTATTATGTTTTATAACTTAAATCTGACTTGTTATGTGAAGAATAATTCTTATAATAATGTTCGACAAATTGCAGCACATATTAGTTTTACTCTTTATTTTTTGTCAAAATTGAATTATAATTCATCAGAAATCTAACTCCTCTTTTTGCATAATCAAGTATGGAACAAAGTTCATCTTTATAATCTTGTCTCTTCATCCATGTCGAAGGATCGAAACTGATAAAACTGGTCGACAGACAAAAATGATCAAAAAATTTATTGTCATTTAAAATCTTGTTTTGCAGAGATAGTATGGATTTGTGGCCGATCAGCCATTCCATTTTTCGCAACTTCATGTCAAGCTCATCTCGTTTCTTTTTTATGTGTTCCTTGCATCAAAGTTTTGCGTCCAATGTTATGCCAAGCAGAGGCGAGGCATTGAATGTTCAGAGTGTTCGCTGAACACCTTAACAAAGATTCCCTTTTGGACATTTATTAATATACATATTAATCTCTATTCCAAAATGTTGCTACATACCATTTTTTATAATACCTTTTCCAAACAGATGTAACATAAATACAAAAACGTACAAAATCAAACATGGGTTAGTTACACTCAACATTACTTCGAATTAAAATAGAGAAAACATCTCCGTCTTAAAATATTCTGTACCGCGCTACTTATAAAGCACGCAAATGAAATCACATTTACTTTGGGACTATGTTCAATATTGAATACGCAACACAAAATATGCAAGCAAATATAAAAACAAAAGAGAAAACAAGTTTGAGATTTTCAAACTTAGACCAGGAAGTAGCTGACGTGCGGTATAAAAAATAATTTTAAAAAATTTAATATATATAATAATTTTAAACAATTTAATTTATTTCTAAAGTTTAAATTTGCAAAAAGTGAATTATTAAATATTTAATATACACGAAGTTTTATATTAAATCTGATTTTAAAAATAAAAATTAATTTTGTAACAAAAATTTTTAAATTTTAACGTAAATTATTTGAGTAAATTACATTTATAAATTATATAAAATTTCAAAGAAAAGAAACTTAAAATTTATTTCTAAGGTTTAAGTTTGCAAAAAAAATGTAAATTATTAAATATTCAATATACATGAAGTTTTACATGGCATCTTTTATTATAAAAATTTATTTTTGTAGCAACGAGAATTTTTAACATAAATTATTTAAATAAATTACTTTATAAATTATACACATGCTCATTCTCACACGTAGCTTTAACAGTTACGTGTGTCTATACTATAGTGTCGGAAACTGTAGGTGGCTTCAAGTGATAACCTAACGTCTTCGACCCCTGGACGCTTTAACATTGAACAGGGAAGAGCGTGTTATCTGCGACCTATAATACAATACACGTAGCTTTACCAGTCACGTGTATCTCTGAAATATCGCGTCGAATATTGTCAATGATACAGTTGTATATGTGATTCCCACAGTCCAGCTTATGTTCAGTTCAGGCGTTAGCATAAATCGGAAGTGACAGGATCTCAACAAATAAATTTCTTGTGAGGACCTTGACGACAGCTGAGTTAAACCCCAGCTATAAACGAACCATAAGAAAAGGTTCATTACTTGTTGCAACTTTACTTTCATTTATTGGCAGGTCCATAGTGTAAAGAAGCTATAGTAATGGACTGTGTACACTCCCCTGAACTACACCAACTTTTATCCCAGATAGATTTGAATAACAGTTTTCGTGTTTTACATAAAAAACCTCAAGGTAATGTAAGACTTTAAAATCGTAAAATATGACGACATGTTTCTAGTTTATTCAGTAGACCTTTGCCAGACTTTGTTAAAGGTCTGTGCGATATCGAAGAATACAACAGAACACCTTCAATTTTTACCTTCAATTGCCCTTTCAATTTCATCGACAATGCGGTGTACTTGATCTATAGTCGAATGCTTGCCACGAAAACCAAATTGATGGTTAGCTTTTCGGATTCTATTATAAGCATTAGTCTCTTGTAGAATAGCTTTTCAAAGAGCTTCGAAATGGTTGATATAATTGACATTGGTCTATATGACGATATGCATTCTAGCGGCTTGACTGCTTTAGGAATCATTTTTACCTTTGCGATCTTCCATAGGCTAGAAACATATATTAGATTTATTGTTGCATTGAATTGCAATAACAATTTCTGAACAGCTTTATCTGATAACTGCTTTAAAACTTCGAATGTTATAAGGTCGAAGCCAAGCGCCTTTTTATTTTTCAAGTCTTTTGTTGCTGATTTTAGTTCGTGTTTTGTTATTCGATCGATTTGCTGAATTCTACTCTCTATGACAATCAGTAATTCATTACACTGTACATCATTAGGCTGAAATATTATTGTTAAGTTATTTGCGATTTTCGCTTTCCATGTCATAATTCTTAAATAATTTATCATTTTTTATTTGTTGAATATTCCTGGCTACCACCTCCTGCTTTTGAAATTTATGCAGAAGCTGTGTGAGTACATCTTCATTTTGTTTATTCTAACTAGAAGTGGCTATTGTCTCCATATTGCTCGAATAGCTGACTTTACTGTTATTTTTAACTGTTTGTGCATGATATACGTTTTTCTTTTTATTCGTGGTATGTTTGGAAAGTGTTGTTGTTTTGTTAATCAGTACTTTATTTTGTTCCTGATTACTTATTCGTTCATCTTTAATTTTTTAAAGCTTAATAGCTACAACACACCGCCGGTAGTTCACAGGATGATTCTCACCACTGTTGCAACGCTTTGGCACTTCATTGGCCTCTTTTATGCAATTAACAGTAAGGTGTTTGCCTGTGCATTTAACACATCTCGATTTCCAATTGCAGATCAATCATCTTTTGTTGAAGATCTTTTATTTCTGGTTTGTTTATCTTTTTAAAGATTACAGCAGAATCACCAAGTTTAGAGCTTTCACAAGCTGAGTCCGATCTCTGTCTAAATGCAACTGATGCTGGGCTGGTATTTTTATTTTCTTAAGCTTCCTTAGCTGAAGCTTTGTTTTGTTTGCTTTTTCTATGTGAAATAAATTCATTCGATTTTATAGCCAATTAACTGGCCAGGCGCACTTGAGGAACCGATAGTCAACGACACTGAACACACCCATAGTACGCGCAAAAATCAGAAGTGTTTTCAGTGATAATAAATTATTACCAGTTTAGCTGATATTTTAATACAATTATTGTGTTATTAATGTTGCATACAAATCAAATGAATATATATTAATAATTTTTGAAATAAGTAACAAAGATATAAAATGAATTTGAATTTAAAAATATCCAGTTTTGAACTAAAAACCCAACTTTGCTCGAGTGACGCAACGTCCTTTTTAATGCTATTCTTTAAAAACTTCGGGAGTATCGTTTTTTGGTCAATGGCGTATGTCTAGGGGGTGCGTTCATTCAAAATTTTATTTTTAATTTTCCCCTTTATAACGTGAGTCACCCTAGTGTGCTATCAACAAGTGCAGAATAGTAGCATATAAAAGAAAAGTGTCAAATAGCAATTGCATATTTGCTATTACCAAATATTCTACTTGCATTGCGGTTGTTCTTAACACTTCGTTCAACAATGTGTGTGACTAACTAATTAAAACACATTTTTTTGCCAAAATTCGTTTTTATTCATCAACATAGTCCCCTTTTAGGGAGATACAATCATTCCAACGCTTTTGCAATCTTTCGATACCGCCTTTGTGTTTTTTCAACGTTTTCCGGAATAACAGCGTCATTTGGCCGTCCAGTAGATGGAATGTCATCGGTGTCTGTACGATCACGTTTGAATTCGGTATACAAATAACAAATGCTTCTTTTTGATGAAGCAGAGTCCGAATAATGTTTTTCAAGCCATTCTTGGCATTGAACAGTATTTTTTTTTATTAAAAAACAATGATAAATCAGCGCACGGAATTGCTTTGAATTCATTTTTTTTTTGAAAACTCAAAAGTAGCGTCACTTAAAGCACTGTAACTTGTAAACAAATGGTCGGATTAACATATGGTTTTGACAGTAAGCCTAAAAAGGTTGCCACTTTCGAAAAAAAATATTTATTTAGTATTAGTGCCGCCATCTATGTGTCAGTCACACACATTATTGAACGAAGTGTTAAGATATTAAAAATATCAATAATACAAGGTGAGATGAAAAAACTGCAACCAACTTCAGACTGCTGTCATTTCTAAACCGCTCGTCCCACAGCTGTCAGATTTATTCTAGTGACAGCTCATATTGTTTACAAGCGCACAAAAGCATTTTGGTGGGAATTTTTCAAAAAAAAAGTTATTTGTGATGGAATTCAAGCGTGATAGTGTGATTGCTTTGCATTTGGCTGGAAAACCACAAGTGGCTATCGTTAGAGCCCTCCAGCATTTAGAAGTGAATAAATGTTTTGTGTCTCGTACCATCGCTCGTTACCATGATACTGGTAGCGTAGCCCGACGTCAAGGAAGTGGACGAAAAAAAACAGCAACATCGGCAGAAATGGTTCGAAAAGTGAAAAAGCGAATTGAACGAAATCCGCGTCGCAGTGGACGAAAAATGGCTCGTGAGCTGAACATATCGCAATATGCCATTCGGCAAATATTGAAAAATGAGCTTGGACTAAAGCCATTCAAGTTCCAAAAAGTGCAAGATCTTACTGATGCGCAAAAAAAAGTTAGACTCGAAAAAGCTAAAGAGTTGTTTCGCTTGGCCGAAAGTGGTGAACTGCCGAATTTGGTTTTCTCCGATGAGAAACCATTCGTTATCCAGCAGTTTGTAAACAAACAAAATGATCGTGTTTACTTGCCAGAGAGGTCAGCTGAAAATTTGCAACTTCGGTTGGCCATCACAACTCAAAAGCCGGCCATGGTGATGGTGTGGGCCGCCATAACAGCCGATGGTCGCTCGCCGCTCGTATTCATCGACCGTGGTGTCAAATTAAATGCGCAAATCTATCGCGAAAATATTTTGGAGGGAGTTCTGAAGCCCTGGGCACGCAAACATTTCGGCCGCAGACCTTGGACATTCCAACAGGACTCAGCACCATCGCACTCAGCACGCGCCATCCAAGAATGGTTAAGAAATGAGGTTCCTCGCTTCATTTCCACCGCACAATGGCCACCAAAATCTCCGGATGCCAATCCGTTGGACTATTGTGCCTGGGGTATTTTGGAAAGCAAGGTTGGAACTAAAAAATACCAAAGTGTCGATCATCTCAAGCAAGCGCTTCGCCGAGAATGGGACAAAATACCGCAGAGCCACTTTCGGGCCAAAGGTGGCCAATTCGAACAAATCTAAACCGATTCTCAAATTTGATGTTATTTCCGACATTTTTTGCTTTCATTCAATAAAATTTAAAAAAAATGAAAAAATTATGGCGTTTTACTTTGTTGCAGTTTTTTCA
>NC_051846.1:98268065-98282559 GCF_002237135.1 Teleopsis dalmanni | reverse complement strand
ACCCGTCTCTCTAAACAACAAATTAATGATATACAAGCAAGTCTTAGCTCCGTTGTGGACGTATGGAATCCAGTTATGGGGATGTGCACCAAAATTCACTATTCAAATCATTCAAAACTTTCAAAACAAAGTTTTAAGAAACTTAGTCAACGCTCCGTGGTTTATTAGGAATACTGACCTCCATCGGGACTTGAAGATCGAATCTGTGGCTGCAGTAATCCAAAAGTTCGCATTAAAGCACCAAAAACGATTACAACAGCATCCAAACGAGACAGTCAACCATCTGTCTAATACATCTAGCCTGCTGAGGAGACTTAAACGAACAAAGCCTTCAGATCTACTCCCGAATTAGTCTAATAATAATTTAGATTACTATCATTAACAATAAGTCTTTGACAACTTGACAATTCTAATAAGTATTCTGAAATGTAACAAAACTGCTTGATAGTTCTTTGTATGAACTAGTCGTAGTCAAATGAAACATGGATTTATATTATTGTACATATTTTGTTTCAAATAATAAAGAAACAAAAAAAAATATTTTTGCCGTAGGAGGGCTACGGAGGTTTCTGAGGAACCAGGGTGCTCCTGTTATTGAAGGAAGTATTTTTGACTGAATGCGCTGTAAAATATCTATATTTGACGCGCTGGCTTTACCCCAAAGTTGGGCCCCGTAAGTCCATATAGGCTTAATCGTAGTTTTATATAACAGAACTTTATGAGCAAGCTGTAATCTTGAACTTTTATTGAGTAACCAATACAACCTAAAGAACCTTAGTTTTATTTGTGATTGTTTTACGGCTATGTGTTGTCTCCATGTCAATCGTCGGTCTAAATGAATACCAAGATATGTAACACTTTGGGATGCTGGTATAATGACGTTATTGAGAGTTACGGGTGGACAAGTATCTTTTCTAAGTGTAAATGTTATGTGTGTAGTTCCTGGGAAGCGGTGGAAGAATTTTTATGAACGCTAAGAAGAGCAGTATCATCTGCAAACGTGGATATTGTAATTTTTTGACTAGTCGGCAAATCCGATGTTAATATGAGATATAAAACTGGCCCAAGGACGCTGCCCTGCGGGACTCCAGCATTCACTTCAATCTCATCTGTGGTTGTATCCTTAAATTTTACCTTGAATTTACGTGTAGTTAGGTATGAGATTAATAGTTTATGAAAAGGAGTTGGTAAAATTTGCCTAATCTTAAAGATTAGACCTTCGTGCCATACTTTGTCAAAGGCCTGTGCAATGTCAAGAAATAGGGCAGAGCATTATTTTTTTTCTTCAAAGGCCTTTCTAATTTCGTTTGCCACTCAGTGAACTTGCTCAATTGTGCTGTGTTTATGCCGGAAACGAAATTGGTGAGTAGGAATGATGTTATTTTCTTCAATGAACGGGAGAAGCTTTCTTAACAAAATTTTTTCAAATAGCTTAGAAAGCGTTGGCAGTAAGCTAATTGGTCTGTAAGAGGTTACTTGTATTACATCCTTACCAGGTTTTGCAATCAAGGAAAATATCCGATTTTAAACATCGCGTTGCAAAAAAAGAAAACATTCTTATAGCAATACCCGGAAGCTGGGATATCATTTCATTGCTTATTAGGTCATGACCAGGAGCTTTTTTTATTTGAAGCTGGCCAACAATTTTCTTGACATCATTAGCACTGACTTTTATTGGATTCGGAACACTTTACGCATTTCTAATGCTGGAATTAATTTCTAGATGACCCGTAGGTGTCTTAGGAGTAGGTGTCTTAGGAGATGACTCCCAGTCTTAGGAGTGGTTCAGATTCCTTTGGTCCTTTTAACCGCTTAGTGGCTTTCCATAATGACAGTTTATCTTTTCCGAAAGGAGAGAGGTTTTCCGTAAATTTCTGTATATTTTCGTCCAGTTCTTTATCCAAAGTTTCTTTTAATAGCTTAGCTGCTTGGTAAAACATTTGCTTTCCGGATGGAGATCAAATTCGTTGCCATTTTCTTTTTAGACGGCGTTTTTCTTTTGAAAGTTTTTCAATTAGAGCGGATGTCCTTTTTGGAGGCTTTGGATCACGGTCATGCATGATGGGTGTTGCGTGCACTGCAGCTGCGGTTATAAAAGTTGTAAGATCATACAAGGCTGAGTCTATATCTGTTTCATTTCTGAGCTTGGGTTTTAAGTTTAAGTGATTGCTAATGTATTTTCAGAACTTAATCCAATTCGTTTTTTTGGAGGTAAGTTGAAATGATCTTCCGTAACAGAGTGCTTTATTTGAAACAGTTATCAGGAGAGGCGAGTGATCAGAAGACAACTTGCAACAAGTTTGAGAATTTATAAGGTTTCGGTCTATGCCTCTGACAACATCAAAATGAATTAATTCGCGATTTGATAGCGGTAAGTAGAGGTATTTGCCTTTAGGATTAATAAGCTGTGAGCCCCAGTGAGTGTGTTTTGCATTATAATCGCCTGCAGCTATAAACTTTTTGCCAAGTGTTTTAAATAATTCGATAAATTGCATATGAGTTACATTAAACCTGTGGACAGTAAACTGACGATATCACTATAACTTCGTTCCAACATTTAAGACAAATGGACTAGGCTTTCAAATAATCCTTAGCGAATTCTTCAATTGCGGAATAGTTTAGACGGTTTTTGATTAAAAGTGCTGTGCCTCTCCAGAGCTTTGCCATCCGGGTGATTAATATGATAAAATTTATAATCAGGTGTAGAGAAGTGATTTTGATTTGTTAAATGTATCTCGGATAAGAGTAAGACTTCTATTTCATTTGTGTTTAGAAATAGTTGGATTTCACGCTTTCTTTGGCTTATGCCATTGCAGTTCCATTGACATATTTTTATGGAGTTTATTTTGAAACGATAGAGTTTAGTAGTTCCTGCTGAGATTTAAGGAGTTCATGGAACATCACTTGCATTGAAATCATAAGTTGATTCATTTGTGAAACAGAGTTCGCTAATTGAGCAATCACCGTCTGTAGGGTAGGGATATCCGATTGAGTAATATTGCTTGGTAGGTTAGAAGAGCTTTTCATAACATTTGCGTAACTTAGTTCATTAGTGTTAGTTGTTGCAATAGGAGCGGCTTGACTTATCTGGGGAAATTGTTCGTTGGTATATATGAAATTACGTGGCGAGACCTTAGGTCTAATAGTAGTTTTATTTTTCAAGTCCTTGTAGACGGGGCATCCTCTATAGTTTGCTGTATGAGAACCTTGGCAGTTGTTGCATTTAATAACAACATTATTTCCATTTTTAGCTGGGCAATTGGACGAGGCATGCACCTCTCTATAAATCAAACAGACCGAACGTAGTGAACAATAGCTTTTGGTGTGTCCGTATTCGAGGCAGTTATTACATTGAACTATATTTGTACGTTTGTGTGGTTCTTCAATGGTTTTTTTTCTGTGCAATAAGTAGCGAAGCTTATATATTGGATGAATTTTGTTTTTTCACATTTGCTGCTTTCTGGTTCTAATTCAATTTTAAAGAGAGGCTGAGGTATTTTATTTTTGTTTATAATGTTGTGAATGTTTTTGACTTTAAAACCGACTAAGTGCAATGCTTCTTTGATATCTTCTGTGCTAACATTAGATTCGACGCCTTTTAAAACAACAACAAGCCCCTTGCTGCTTTTTAGTTGTTTCTTATTTTTTTCGAGTAGAGCTGTTACAATACGAAAATCATTTTCGGCATACACTTGTATTTTTGTTTCATCAATGTTGCCTTTCTTGAGGGGGACTACGTGGAAGTTTTTATTTCCAATAGCACATACGAGAAGAGAAAAAAGCGAGTTGCTATTTTGTTCGCACAAGTATATTGGAGGCGGTTTTGGACTTTTTTTGGGTTCATTGGTTCCGACATTAGGCGCTTCTTCATCATTATTAAGTAGGAAAAACGGTTTTGGGTGTCGGGTATGGTCAAGTTATTATACTTTTTTGGTTTATTCAATTGAGAGTTGAGATTTTGGGGACTCAGCTTTCGCTTCATCTCTTACTGATTTGCTACGTATGCGGGGAGGAGTTCGGTGTACACTCATTTTCTAATTTATGTACATACGTATGTGCAAATACAAATTTGCAAAAAAAAAACCGATTTAACAGACACAACGAAACAGTTCTTAAAATTTATTCCCTCAAGAGTAAAATTGGGACCGACTGCTCCAGTTATATTTTGAATTAAATTAAAGTTTAACACAAAATTAGTTTTTAAAATTACACAACGTAAGTTGTGAACCTTTATTTCTCAATTGAATCTACATACAATATGTAACTCAAGAGACTAGTTTCACATGGCCTTGGAACCATCCAATGTGGCGACATAAAGGAATTGTGGTTGGAAATTCTTTTAGGATTTCAATGTAGAAATCTAGGAAATTAAACTCGACTTAATCACACTCTCCAGGGATAATAGTGCCATCAAGGTCATTTTCATCAATGACCGCCAACGTGATGGAGCTCTTCAGCGTTTCCACGAAATTTTGTCTTTTTTGTATAAGTCTTCGAAGTTGACTTATATAATGAGCGCTGATGATTCGATACAGGTTCTTATTTTCTTCCTTCGCTGTTTTGAGAACCTGTTTTGCCCAGGCCTTTAGTGATTCGGATGTAACCGAAATATTATTATATCTCTTAAGCTATCTGGTCACCACTCGCAGTTCTTTATAAATTCTTCTCGAAGAAGGACTCGACCTTACGAAGGGGCCAGAATGCATGAAGATCCTTGTTTTGTTGTTTTGTTTTGTTATTATCGTCAGAAGTTGCGGTAGGTACTTCCGAAACCCTTAGTTCCCAAAGAGCTTGATTTTACCGAGCTTGTTTTTATAATATTAGAATTTATTATATTTTGTTTCATGTTTTAAATTCACGAGTTGCAGACAAAGAAGAGTTCTGCTATTCAATTCATCGATACTAGTCGAATAACACCGGAGATTTTATCCAGGTTTTATCCAGTTTACCTCTCTAGGCCCATGGTGTTCTCTTGTCAATAAATTATCAATATCAAAACAGGTACACTTCAGGAAGGGTATGATATAGTATTGCGCGGCATGGTCTTGGTTGGCGTAGGCTGATATTTTGCGCGTGACAGTACCATGTTCATTGAGAACACGAACTCTTTGTTACCTGTTACAGTCTCATATTCGTATACGTCTTTTGAAGCACAGTCATTGTACATCTTTCTTCTAGCATTTGTGTACACCAATCGACACGAGCCTCGTTTTGAGATTTTATCAAAAATCAACGTACGAAAATTTTGTCTTGTTAATTTAATTTTTTCGCGAACACTGAGCTAATAAATCACTGTATATAACACAAATATCGCTCATATGACATAAAGTCTAAGGTAGGCTATGTTTAATAATGTCAAACTTTCGTATGGAAACATCAGATGACACCTGACAACAATCAGTGTTGCCAAGACTCAGAATATAAACAGTGACTCTCATGACACAATTACAATTATTATGCAACAAGCAGCAATTCCTACACAATATAAATCAATGATGCTAATTGGTTGAAAAGAAAAAATACTGTTTATTGATATGCAGTTCAAGGAACGTTGCTGTTTCGAAAGACATTGACAAAGATGTCTTCACTACAAATACCATAGTGTGAAGAAAACTGTGACATATGAATACTGAATACAAATGAAAACGATATCACTCTAAAAATATTGAATATTAAAAGTCATCCATTAAGCCAATTACAACTACATTGAAATAAATATATAACAATTCATGATAAAGAAAGATTTCAAAGAGTTCTGTGTAAATTACAATTTTATACTTAACAAAACTGTGATAGTGAGACACTCATCTCACTAATCAGCTAATAGCAACACATTTTTCACTTAGAAGGTAAACCATTAACTTACAACGACTTCTATATGAAACATACTTCCACTACAGACAATGTCAACAATTATAGACTACCACATAGCCAAAATGAGTCACAAGTCACAAGTTAACAACCCGTTAAACGATGATATTATACAACTGTTTCAAAGCTCCTATAAGTCTTCAATCCTACTAGTACCCAAGAAATCGGCTGATGACAACAAAAAAGGCGTCTAGTGATCGGTTTCAAAAAACTCAACGACAAAATAATTAACGAAAAATTCCCCTTAACACGCTTGAGGATATAGTAAACATACTTGGAAGAGCTAGATACTTCTCTACTCTAGATTATATGACCCCACAAAAATGTAACTTCTTAAAACACGGAGTCACATACCTAGCACATCGAATACGGTACGAGTTGTCAAGGCAGATCCCTCAAAACAACGTGATACAAGAGTATTCAAAATCAACAAACGTTCGGTTCAGATTTGCCAATATGTTACGCAAGCCAGGCCCTACAAAAACATGACTTAAATAAACCAGTCATGGAAGGGGAACTCCTTGTAATATGTTATGCAATAAATTATTTTTGACCATGTATATATGGCAAACATTTTTATGTTATAACCGAGTACAGACCTTCAATATCCTTATTCGTACATAAGTTCACCGCAATACAGAAGCTTCATAACTGCTTCAAACAGAAGACCTCATACGACGGCTTAATAGAATCAAACCGTCTAATTTAACTAATTAAATTAAATATTAATCATTATACTATAATATTATATATAATGATTCCTTCATCAAAGATGACAATAATTACCAACGCCGATACCTTATCTAGAACCAAATAGATTCTAATATACTTTAATCACTAATACCAAACAATAATGACACGACAACAATACGCAAATTAATAAATCCGGTATAAGATGAAATATTAAGTAAATTGGGTAACAAAGCTCGAATATGTATAACTATTTGAAGCAAATCAAAATGCGCAAATACAAAAACAATGTATACTGATTCGTAATCGAATACAAAAACTACTGAACTTGATCAACTTTATTGTTGGAACTGTACTTCAATTAGCGACATACGTGGAGTAAGAACACTGCAGTTTAAAATGAAAAATTAGATAAAAAATAAAGAAGGATTCATCCATATTATATAATAAAAAAGAAGTTATAGTGGTGTTATGTGAAGTACCTCCGAATCCGATTTTAAATATTGAAGAAGCTTATCATAAAAATAGAAATACATTAAAAATACTATACAAAAATTTAGATTGATAGAGGAATATCATAATAACCCTCTCAACGGTCATATGGGAGTTCGTAAAACAATGATAAAACTAAAACAAATATAACACATAAAAGATAATGGAGCAAATGGTACACATGTATTGTTAAGTCATTTTCCAATATTCATTTTTTTTATTTGTTGAAATCTTGAATTAATGTTAAAAATATTAATCTCTATTCACCACTTGCGCACTTCAACCGATAAAAGCTCATCTTCAATTAATTACATGGCAGCACTTGCCCTTGTCTTTTTCGAAATACGGTGAGCAATGCATTTTTGCTCATTTCTTGCTTTCTTTTTTTTTTACTCGCGAACAAATACGGTTCGGTTCGGTGAAGTGCGCAAGTGGCAAATAGAACAAGTGAACTTTTTGAATAAAATTGAAATATTAAAAAAAAATAATAGATCCCGTTTTCTTAATTAAATTTTAAAAACTATTAAAATTCTTCATGGCGTCGAGAAGGGACTATTTTAAAGTGTTTTTTTGAATGTGTTTTTTATCGTGAATGTTTTTATTTGTAAATTAAGTTCTCATTGCCACGCGGTCCACGTTTTTTTTGTTGATTATAAACGGAACTGGCACTGCATTGCAAAATCATCACCACCGCTATCCAAAGCCGCAACGGTACTTTACGGACCACGTTTATCTTTTTTATTAAATAAACGGCACTGGTACCGTAACATAATTACACCGGTTTGCTGTGTCACCAACATCGCTGCTCATTAAAATTCTTCAATCAATGGACTGTTGCTGCAATAAGAGACCAAAAGATCGACAGGTAATAGAAGTGTAAATGAGGGACAGTGCTTAAATAAAATTTTATTACTGCGGCAAAAATCACCGCAAGCGTAACAATTTTTCTTCATTATAGCATCCTAACAGCATTGCCATTTGTTCCCTCTTTTTTTTTTAAAAAGTAAATTGATTACAAGTATATTGCATTATATTTATAAAAAATAAAATATACATAAATTATTTACATTATATTAACGACAAATAAAATATACATTGTAACGACCTTTTCCGGTTCTATCTACAGATGGGGTATACTCAGCGAGTATACCAGGGTTCGTTATAAGAAATTAATTAAAATAAAAAAAATAAATTGAAACTTCTGGTTGTAGCAACGCTTATTGTGCAGAAAAAAAAATACAATGAAAAAATGTTGTAAATGTTGTAAAACAAATGTTGTACCAATGTTGTAAATGGTGTCGAATGTTGTGAAAACGTTGTATGATGTTGTAAATGTTGTTAAAAAAATGTTGAACCAATGTTGTAAATGTTGTAAAGAAAATGTTGTAACAATGTTGTAAATATGTTGTCTGGAAAGTGGTGCGCAGGTTGCTGTAATAGGAGAAATTTCAAATAGCTGTAACATAATGTAAGGGCTAAATTTACATAAAACAAATTTTGCCCTACATAAATAACACACACACCCACTCAGCGTTTAGTCCAAATAAATTGTTGAATTATAGAAATCTCTGAAATAAATGTATAAAAATTTAAAAAAAAAATGAATTTTGTTTTGAAATCTGATACATATCTTGTTTTAAATTGGCCTTTGCACAGGAAATTTTAACAATAGCTGCCCACATTGCGCACTACTGCAAAACGTGGAACTAGGGGAAAAGAAATGTAAATATAAAAATATTCAATTAAAATAGAAATACACACCTGCTAACATATCACCACAACTTGTAGTCCAAATTATTAACTTAGTACGATTAAAATATTAATTTATTTACTAAAAATTATTAACAATTTTATTTAAATAAAACAAGAAACACCACGCGAAAAGTTGGAAGAATTATCGAATCAAAACATAACAAACAAATATCAGAAACGTCAATAGGAATTCGCCGCAAAGAGATAAGCAAGATCTGCTGAGCGCACAATTTAAAGAACAGTACGAAAGCAAGACATACAAACGGGAAAATAAACAAAACTCCACCGAAACAGCAGAAAACAATTGTATGTGCGCTACACAAAAAGCTCGTCTGATCGGTATAAAAGACGACGCATTTTTTGGTAAGGCAGTGAGTCTTGTATGATCACTAAGTGGCATTATATGTCAACTAATAAAATAATACAATAAAATATTATCTGACACAGAGGCGGTGTTAAGTCAATGTGTATAACTAATACAAAAGTATATATATAATCGTTTACGAGCGTAAGGCGGTTTTAAGTCAACGCGCTTGGACACCATTATATGTGTATTATATAAATCAAACATATATTCCTCAATATCTTTCTTTTTTTTTATTATCCGAACAGGTGAACATAGAAGCCAATTACAAGACCAGAATAGACCATTTAGAATCCCTCCGAAATAGTCATTGGAAGTAATCCCCTTGAGAGTTTTCCAAAGAATCAACTGCCACTGACGTGCCGTCCCAGTCATAATACAAATTTTTTTCCATTAATAATAATAATAATTATCACATTTAAATACTCTTTATATGTCATTGAATTTTTTTTTATAAATAAATAGTTCTGAAACTATAACCACAATCTTTTATTTGAGAAGTCCTGTTTTTGCAAATAAAAATTTATTGTAAACGACTCCTGGAAGGGGCTGAGGTTACCCCGGCAAAGGATATAACGAAACGGAGAATACGTGTCGTTACAATTGGCGCCCGAGCAGGGACAGATAGACTTCTCAAATAAACATTGATATAGGTAAAAATAGATACTCAAACAAAATGGCACAAGTAAAACCAACCATGGATACTCTTGCCCCTAACACATCAAACAGTACAGAAGCGAAAGCAGAGGTCCTACAAAATGTTCACGAAATTCGAAGACCTCCAACACCAAATAAATCATGGGTCTATAATATTCGCAAAGATGAACTAAGTAAACAATTGGAAAACTTTCAGTTAGATACAACAGGAACAATGGAAGAACTACGCCGACGCATGACTAATTTCATTGATGAAGGAAACTACGACTCAGCCACCCGCAATGAGTTAACAATCCTAGCACAGAATCATACAAAACCAAGTACCAGTTCCAGTGTAGAAGGAAAAATCAGCAACTTATTAGTACCAGTTATAACATCACTTAATGTTCCAACCTTGGCTCAAGTAAGAAGCTGGTCAGTCCAATATAATGGCGGAAGAGACCCGCTAGCCTTTATCGAGAGAGTTGAAGAAGTAGCAACCATGGAAAACATCGACCTCAATGCTATTCCACGCACAATGCCGGAACTCCTGAAGGAAAGAGCTTTAATGTGGTATCGAAACAATAATAGGCAGTGGCAACTTTGGTCTCAATTTAAAAACGACTTCCTTCAATTCTTTTTACCTGCGCGGTATTTCGAAAAACTGGAAGACGAAATCTGGTCGAGACAGCAAAAACAGGAAGAACCGTTTAAAGACTATGTTTTAACACTTCAGAATTTAATGCGACAGGCTGATATTTCTCCATCACAACAACTCGAAAGGATATACAGGAATTCTTTAATCAGCTACCAGATGTACATCAAACGAAGGGACTTTACGACGTTAGATGAACTAATCATTTTAGCGGAAGACTTTGAGACGTTGAAACATGGGCAAGACAAACCTCAATACAGTCGTCCGAAAGAAGAGCGCAACCATCTACTTAAAACTTACGAGGAGAAAGTTTCAAATCCCCAACAGGCCTGCCGTCGATGTGGAATATCAGGGCACGTAGCGAGACAATGTCAAAATCGTTGAATACAATTTTGTTGGGAATGCGGTACCAAAGGAGTCCGCACAATCGAATGTTGCCGTAAAGATTCGGGAAACTTCAGACGGGTCCTTTCTATGACAGGAGAGACAAGCAACCCAAGATTCCATCCTGTCCCAACGCCGAAGAACCCATTTGCTTAAAACGCAATCGTCTTCTAGCACGAATACGATTAGACGACCATCCCCTGGAAGCTACACTAGATACGGGAGCATCAAGCAGTTTCATCAGCCTGGCACTGGTTCAAAAATTGGGCCTCACGTTACATAAAAATAAGCTTTCCACAAAGGTTCGTCTTGCAGACAATACAACTAGGTGTATTCATACTTATATAGAGGCAAACGTTCAATTGGGGCAAAAGAATATGCGACAGAAGTTGTTGATTTTAAATGAAAGTACGGACGAAATCATGTTAGGTTTGGACTATTTTCAAGCAATAGGCACATCAATGCAAATAGGAGATCATCTCATCGTCATGAATAATACGGACCCCCCATCAGTGGAGAAGTATATACCCAGTGCGTCTCTAGCCCAAACAGAACACGAAGCTACCATTAAGGAATTCCTGGACAAAGAACTTAAATATTTCCATGCCATGAGTGGCGTCTCAAATATCACCACCCACAAGATAGTGATGAAGGACGACCGGCCTATTAAACAAAGATATTTTCCTAAGAATCCCGCAATGCAGCAAATTATCAACGAAAAGGTGAATGAACTACTTGAGAAAAATTGTATCGAGCCATCCCAAAAGTCCCTACAGTGCCCCGGTGGTCCTGGTAAAGAAGAAAAATGGCACATGGCGTTTCTGTGTAGACTACCAGCAACTAAATGCGAATTCCATTCCAGATGCCTATCCCTTGCCTCGTATTCACCACATTTTAGATCGCCTTCGCAATGCAAAATTCATAAGTAGCATCGATTTGAAAGATGGTTATTGGCAGATTCCCATGGACGAGAAGAGTAAACCATTCACAGCTTTCACAGTACCAGGACGAGGATTATTCCAGTGGCGCGTACTCCCATTTGGCCTACACTCCGCACCCGCTACATTTCAACGAGCATTAGATCAAGTTATTGGAGCAGACATGGAACCACATGCATTTGCGTACTTGGACGACATCATTGTCACGGGTACTACATTCGAACATCACGCACGTAACCTAAAGGAAGTACTATGCCGTCTCAAAGCAGCCAATCTAAGGATAAATGTGGATAAATGTGAATTTTTCAAAACAGAGACAAAATATTTGGGACACATGATTAGTGCCCAAGGAATCCATACTGATCCGGATAAAGTCGCCGCCATTCGAGATCTCCCAACTCCAACTAATATCAAACAAATAAGGCAATTTCTCGGTGTAGCTTCATGGTATCGACGCTTCGTACCTGACTTTGCACAAATTATGCACCCACTCACGTCGCTGTTAAAAAAGGGCAAACATTGGAGGTGGACAGAAACGCAACAAAAAGCCTTTCAGGAGATTAAAACACGCTTAACCGAAGCACCGATTCTGACATGTCCTGATTACAATATGAAATTTTGTCTGCAAACCGATGCCAGTGACATTGGCTTAGGTGCCGTTTTAACACAAGAGATTGAGGGTGTGGAGAAAGTAATAGCGTACGCCAGTAGGCATTTGACCGAAACCGAGGTAAGATACTCTACAACCGAGAAAGAGTGTTTAGCTATTATATGGGCAGTACGGAAAATGAGACCATACCTGGAAGGATACCACTTTGTCATTATAACTGACCATTTAGCATTAAAATGGCTAAATTCCATTGAGAATCCAACAGGGCGAGTGGCTAGGTGGGCTTTAGAATTGCAGCAATATCAATTCGACATCCAGTATCGGCGTGGCAAGTTGAATGTGGTAGCCGATGCACTCTCACGACAGCCAATGGAAGACGCAAGAAGAATTATAGAGGAACCCGCAGTTAAAACACAGTGCACATGGTATGAACGTACAGTTGAAGCAGTAAAACAGAATCCAGTCCAAGTCCCAGATTTTACCATTCAGAACGAACAACTGTATAAATGTCTTCCTGCAGATCGAGAAAGCCATATAGAAAGTCGTTGGAGATTATGCGTTCTCAAAAACTTACGACAACAAGTCTTGGAAGAGAATCACGACAGCACCCCTGCAGGACATTTTGGTGTACGAAAGACCATTGCACGTATACAGAATCAATATTATTGGCCTGGTATGTCTCGTGATATTGCCAAACATGTGAAAAGGTGTGAGTTATGCCAAAAATATAAGCCAAGTTCAAACAAGCCAGCAGGAATGATGTTGACTACGATCCCTGAGGAACCATTTATTACTATCACAGCAGACTTTATGGGACCTCTACCGCGGTCGAGGAGTGGCAATACCATGCTTTTAGTGATATTTGACAAGTTCTCTAAATGGACGGAATTGATACCTATGCGTCGAGCAACATCCGACAATGTCATCAGAGCCTTGAGAGAAAGGATATTAGCCAGATTCGGGACACCCAAAGATATCATTACTGATAATGGTCCCCAATTTACTAGTAACATTTTCAAACAATAGTTAGCAAAGGTGGGTATTAAACACAGAACTACAGCGCCGTACACCTCACAAGAAAATCCAACTGAGCGTATGAATCGAACTATCAAGACACTGATGTCACAAACAGCACGCGAAGAGCATCGCACGTGGGATGAGATGCTGCCGGAAATCACATTAGCCATTAACACGGCAAAATCAGATTCCACAAAATACACTCCAGCCTATCTAGTACAAGGACGAGAGCTGAAACTCCCAGCTAACTCGTTTGACGAATGTACGCCAGGAACAGGAAATCCACAAGTAACTCCCGCCGGGAAAGCCGAAAAATTGCAGCGAGTTTTCAAAATTGTCCAAAATAACCTGCAACAAGCTGCAACCAATCAAGCGAAGTATTATAACTTGCGTCGTCGAAATTGGAAGCCGCGGATAAATCAGTTAGTGTGGGTTAGACAACATCCCCTCTCAAACGCCAAAAACGATTTTTCAGCAAAACTTGCACCGAAATTCAACGGACCATTCAAAGTACAAAAATTTATATCTCCCGTAATAGTAGAGCTTAGCACAGAAAATTCAGCAAAATTAACTAAGGCGCATATTGCCGACCTTAGGGTGCACTACGGTTGTACTTAAAATATAAAGGACATTAACACTTATATGTCAGTAAAATTAACTGCAACATAAAACAAAGGTCCGCTATTTACACAAGTATTTAAAGGATTAACATCATGAATAAATCTTTAGTCAAAAGTTTAACTAGCAAGATGAGTGACATGGCAAACAAATTTAAAATCACCGTAGAAAAATACCGCACGAAATTAACCAAATTAAATAATGAAAGACCAAGGTGCAAATACTTACCGAATCCGATAGATGTAACAAAAAAATCCAAGAACATGGTGAAACGAATCGATAACAAATCCTCCAAGTGCCAAGTGAATCCTATATCAGACAACAGCCGAGCAGTACCACGAGTTACACCAGGCGATAGAAGGAACCAACCAAAGGCTCAAGGTTGGCGGTCAGGAAGTAAAGCAGCAACGTCAATAACAAATTTACCTAGTGTAAACACAGATAATAATGTAACACGCAACATGAAA
>NC_051846.1:98248292-98267965 GCF_002237135.1 Teleopsis dalmanni | reverse complement strand
TTTTTAGATATATCTTCTATATCTAAAAACATTGAATATTATTTTATCTCTGGGTCATTGCTAGCTACGGGTTAGGGTTATGAAATAAAAATTGGGTAACAACATTATCAGGAAACACGTCTACATAAAGACATGTAATGGAGAAATGCTCTATCCATTTTTAATCCCTACGGGGTAACTAATTCACGGCTAATCCCCTTGCCACGACAGCAGACGTATCGGATATGTAGACGCTAAATTCATGTTTAAGTATTCAGATGACTCAAACGGAAAATTCAGATTCGAATCTAAATCTTCATCTGACAACAAACTTGCAAAACAACCATATCAACAGAAATGACTTAATTGGAACACTTTATAAATGCGGTAAATTAGAACTACGGCGACATGTAATGCTCCATTACCAGATCGATATTCTTGCTCCACAAGAATGCAGGTGGTTAGGAAATGGTGGTGTAAATGACAAAGAAACAATTTTTATTTACTCCGGAAGAAACGAAGGCAATCTGACGACAGCACTAAGGCGACTTTAAAGGCTGAATACAAACTGAAATCGAGGTATATAAAAAAGTATATGTAAAAAGTCAGCGATGAAAGATAAGCGCAAATGGTTCAGCGAGCTTGCAGAGCTCGCCGAAAAAGCAGTTGGGGTATGAGACACTAGGGTGGCTCAGAAAAACTAAAATGCGATTTTTGATGAGCGCACCCCCTAGGAATATGCCATTGACCAAAAAAATGATATTCCCAAAGTTTTGGATCAATAGGATTAAAAATGACGTTGCGCCACTCGAGCAAAGTTGGGTTTTCAGTACAAAAAACAGAAATTTTTCAATTCAAGGTCATTTTTTATCTTTGTTACTTGTTTCAATAGTTATTAATATATACTCATTTGATAGATAATTGAAATATCTTTTTAATAAGATACTGATGAGCAAAATCGGTTAAAAATTATGCGCAAAACACAATAAATAGTTGAGCGACTGCGCTCTGTTTTCTATTTCATACCTTTTAGCTGGCATGCACAAGTACGTAATAGGTATATGCTACGATTTAGTTAATTATTTATAAAAAATTATAATATCAAGAAAACCCTTTTTTTCAGTAATTAATATATTGTGTTTATTATGTTTTATAACATAAATCTGACAACGTGAAGGATAATTTTTATGATAATGCTCGACTACTTGCAGAACATATGTTATTGTTTTTCCTCTTCATATTTTGTCAAAATCGAATTATAATCCATCATAAGTCTAATTCCTCTTTCTATACAATCATTTATCATATGAAGTCTGGCACAGAATCCAAGTGCATCTCTATAATCTTGCGTCTCCATCCATGGCGAAGGATCGAAACTGATAAAACTATTAGATAGGCAAAAACGATCAAAAAATTTTTTATCTTTTCGGTCACGAAATCAATAAGGTTCTTTGAGGAAAATAACTTCATTAGTGGGTTCCCACTCTTTATCTAACCAGAGATAGCTAGGAGCTTGGATCTGTGACCGGTAACTCTACAGTTACTATCTACGCAGATGGCTCAAAGATTGAAGGCGGTACGGGAGCAGATATCTTCTCGAAATATATGCAGATAAAACAGTACTACCGAATCCCTGCTACTTACAGCGTGTTTCACGGCGAGATATATGCTATTGAAAAAGAGGTCAACATTAGACAACAAAGTATAATTCGTCCTTCGAATATCATTATTTTTGTAGATAGGCCGCACTGAAAGCAATTGAATCTAAATCATCAAATATCATAAGGTCTCTCTTTGCTGGACATAGTACATTTCGACATAGCAATATTGAAGGGAATGAATTAGCAGATGACATGGCCGGAAGAGGTGCTGAACTGCATACAGGAGAGGCCGACCTCTAAATACGGTGACTATCAATTTATAAACTAACCGCGAAGACTGTAAGGTCGCTAGAATCTTATGACCTAAGTTGCTCCAACAAGTGGATTATGCAGAAGTTGCCAAGATGAAGAGGAGATAAAATCTATCAACCACTTCCTATGTCTCTGTCCAGGACTACAAACAAGGCTACTTTAATGTCTTGGGGATCCTTATTTTACTGGCTTGCAAGAGATAACGAAAGCAAGCTTATCGGATCTCCTCAACTTCATCTGGAAAACCAAATGGTTTAACAAGGATAACAAAGGTTAGCAACTCGCATCGCCTGGTAAAATTTTTTGAGAGCATCCCAATGGGCAATATATGTCGCCGAGTAGAAGTGCTGACAACTGTCAGCACGTGCCTTCCGAACATAACCTAACCTAGTGTGGGTTAAAATTTTCACACATATGCTCCATCGAGAATCTAAACTAGGAGTGATAAATTCAATCGTTCTGTCTGCGTTATCCCAATTTTGTTGATTAAAGATTCAGCTTTCATTTTGAGACAAATTTCTTCATCGAATTTATTCCAATTAAAATCAATGGAATTTTTAGCCGCTCTTGCTTCGTTTGCTAAAAAGATATTAACTTCAGTCATACTTCCTGTACGACCATTTTTTGTTTGCTTACGAAAAAATTCTTGTTTTGACTACTTTTTCAATTCTATTGTCTATATAAATTATTAAGTAGAAATGTATTATTTTTATTTTTTATTTATGTTTCTTCCGTTTCTTGTAAACATTTGCGATTGCATTGTGCATGCCAGCTAAAAGCTATAAAATAGAAAATAGAGCACAGTCGCTCAACTAATTATTGTGTTTTGCGCATAATTTTTAACCGTTTTTGCTCATCAGTATCTTATTAAAAAGATATTTCAATTATCTATCAAATGAGTATATATTAATAACTATTGAAACAGTAACAAAGATAAATGACCTTTGAAATTGAAAAATTCTGTTTTTGTACTGACAACCCCAAACTTTCTCGAGTGGCGCAATGTCATTTTTCCTATTGATCCAAAACTTTGGAATATCTATTTTTTGGTCAATGGCATATTCCTAGGGGGTGCGCTCATTCAAAACATCATTTTTAATTTTCCCCCTTATAACGTGAGCCACCCTAATGAGACACCAAGAAGTTGCACGAAATTTCCAAACAGCTAACTGGCAAAAATAACTTGAAATAAACCAATAAAAGACAAACTAGGAAATTTGTTGGCAAATAAAGAAAAAAAAACGAAGTATTTTAAATAATTCAGTATCAGAAAGTAACAAAGCAGCGGAAGCGGCTGAAGCCGAAGATATGTGGATCTATACGCAATTACAATACTCCAACGAGTGTGACTCCAACGAAAAAAGAAATGATAGTAGCAGTTAAAGCCCTGAAAACCAGCAAAGCTGCTGGCATTGACAAAGCATACGATTAATACTTAAAATGAAGCCCAGAATTGGTGGTAGATATTAATTTTTTTTATTTTATTTTATTAAGTACATCCTTTTTATTGCACTATCTTAAAAACTAACTTAAAAGCTAACAATATATTCATTTAAGTATAATTTATTTAGATATTACAAAAATTAGAAAATATGATAAAATTGTGTTGAAATATTAGTGTGCTACAAATTCAAATTAATATTATTATATAATGATAAAGAAATATAGAAATTAAATTGAAATTAACATTGAATTTAAAATAAAAATTATATATTTAAATAAGTTTAGTTAACAATAACATTTTAAAAACTCTAAAATTACATGCATTTCTGGTTGAGCTTGGCAGAACGTTTCATAATCGGACTGAATGAATACAGAAAAACGTGGTGGTAGCAACAAAATTAAATCTTGGAATTATGAAAAGAAGAGATCTGTTGGAACGAGTAGGCTGCAAGAAATTATAAAGGTACTCCGAATATTTATTAGTTTTCAATTTAAACAGAAATAAGCAGATTCGAATATTTAAATACTGCTGAATGTCACAGCCCAGAATGGCATTCCTATAAACTGTTAGATGGTCAAACCGTTTAAGGTCGTATACGTATCTAGTACTACAGTTTACTACAGTTCTCAATTTAGCAAAGGACTCACAGTCAAGTTTGGAGTACACCAACGCGGCATAAGTAATTATAGGCATTATCAGTTGTTTGACCAATAAGCCACGCACAACGACTGGGGTATACTTAGTAGATAAATTCAAATATCTGATGCAAATAAATGATTTCCTAACAACATTGACATGATCAGAGGCAAGTAACTTTGAATTCAAAGAAAATCCTAGACATTTAACCGATGTGCTATATTTAATAATTGAGTTTCCAATCGCCACAGGAGATAATGCGTCTTAGTATAATTCGAACCTAGTAATCGGCAAAATGATGGTTTTATTTGCATTTGGCAGCATATTGTTTTCAACTGCCCAACGATGTATGCATATAAAATCTATATTAATCTTTGTGACAAGGTTATTTAAATTAACACTGCGACACGAATAATACATTTGTATATCATCAGCATATCCATGTAGCCTCGAAAATTGACATACTGAGAAAACGTCATTAATATAGATCGAAAATAGCAATGGCCCAAGAATCGATCCTTGAGGAACCCCAGAAAACAGAAGTTTAAAATTTGAAAATTTATTATCAATAACTACTGACTGAGATCTCTCAGTTAAATAACTAAAAATAAATTTAGAAGCCAAACTGGAGAAGTGAAACTTATTTATGAGCTTTCTACAGAGCAAAGCATGATCAACTCGGTCAAATGCTTTTGAAAAATCTAGAAGACATAAGTAAGTAACCAAATCCCTATCATAACTTAATCTAATATCTTCAAGGACTTTCAGCATAGCAGACGCAGAACTTTGACCTTTTCTGAAACCAGATTAATAGGGAGATAGCAGATGGAAAATGTTTAGATAATTACGAATCTGTTCAGACATTATAGTCTCACACACTTTGGAAAGATAAGGAAGAATACTGATAGGACGGTAGTCAGAAACTGATCAAGCATTGGCTTTTTTCTCAATTGGTATAACTTTAGCTTGTTTCCATACCACTGAGCTTTATGAATTTATGAGAGATTTCATCTAACCCAACAGCATTGGACTTAATACTCATTATATTCTTAAAAACAATATCTTCACTTAATCCCCATATTGTTTTCTTTTTTTATTGCTTGGAGAAATTTATTATTTTCCAAATGCTCGCTCATGCCGGTAATGAGGATTTTAGGGTTTCGCATAGCAGGTGTCTCAATTTCATAGTTCTTACTTAATTTCTTTTTAATTCTTTTGCAAGAATTTCTCTCTCTTTTGAGGTTACACACTTTATTGTTACCCTCCCATCATGTTTAGAATGAAAACCACAAACCTTAACATTTAGCTCTGATGGATTTATTTTAGTTTTTAAATCATGTTTAGTTGTTTCACTTAATTGCTTGTTTTTAAGTTTAAGCGTTATTGGAATATTAGGATTGTTTTTCATCTTTAATTTTGCGGCGTACGTTTCACTTTGAATTTCATTATTTTTGATAGTTTTTACTAATTCAGCACCTAATTCGTTGTTATTTTTAGTCAAATTAATAGACAAGTCTATTACTTTTTGCTCAAACGAAGCCAATTTTTTTTCATATTTTTCTTGCACTGCCATAAGAGAGGTGACTCTATCTGAATATTTAGTTTCAAGTGCCTTTAGTAAAGATTTAATATCAATTTCATTAATTTTTAGAGATTCCTTAAATTCGCTTTTGTATTCTTTTAAAATTACACTTTCTTGCATTTTTCTTAAAGCAAAGTCTACATTTTGTATGTATTGCACACAGTCTTCACATATAAAATGTATAATTTTATTATATAAAATATTTATATTATATTGTTCTACACCTGAACATTTTGGAGCAGTATGATAAACATGACCACACACACCTGAACATATTAGACCCGTCTCACCACGGATTCCTATATGACACTTATGGCATTCTTTCATTTTTAAGTCATATATATTATATATTTAAAACAATATTTAAAATAATGTGTTTGATATTAACTGACTCTGTCAGCAAACTATATTTCTTTCGATTTATTCAATTACACAATTACACTTAATAATTGCTTTATGAGAAAAAAATAATGTGCGTTTCACAATACTTGTTTTTATTTTTATTTCAAGCTTAAAAGCTTTAATTGCTGTCTCTATCAGCTGTTTAAGTATGTGTATAAAAAGAAATCAAATCAAATTTAAATACGCGCAAATTATTTTGCAAAGTAAATAATTTATTTGGCTAGTAGCACAATTAATTTAAATTCGATTTTAATAAAATTTAACACGCCCGTTCCAAAAATTCATCAATCCCGGTGACTATTATCAATTTATCAAGTTTATAACAACTTAAACAATAATTTCTCAGTAAGTTTCCAAATTTTACTATAAAAAACGCGGACAACAACAAAAGCACGATTGCTCTAGTCAAAAAACAATTTATTTATTTGGCTTTCAATATTTGGCTTTCAATAATTCAATCTGTTTGGGAGAATGAAACTACATCGAGGGTACCTTAGTAAAGATTCCTAAAAAAAGTGACTTGATATATTTAATTCCTGCGCATCCAATGCCGGCTTGCACAGATGATATGAAAAAAAGTAATTTGTAGCGGTTACACTATCTAAGATCCTCCATCCATTCAAATTGGTGATGAAGCTCGGTCGTCTAACCCCCGCCGCATTTCCGATGAGCTTAATGCCCACCTTGAATCCCTTTTTGACTAATCAGGTAGAAAATTTTTTTTTTTTGGTCAATGGCATATTCCTAGGGGGTGCGCTCATTCAAAACATCATTTTTAATTTTCCCCCTTATAACGTGAGCCACCCTAATGAGACACCAAGAAGTTGCACGAAATTTCCAAACAGCTAACTGGCAAAAATAACTTGAAATAAACCAATAAAAGACAAACTAGGAAATTTGTTGGCAAATAAAGAAAAAAAAACGAAGTATTTTAAATAATTCAGTATCAGAAAGTAACAAAGCAGCGGAAGCGGCTGAAGCCGAAGATATGTGGATCTATACGCAATTACAATACTCCAACGAGTGTGACTCCAACGAAAAAAGAAATGATAGTAGCAGTTAAAGCCCTGAAAACCAGCAAAGCTGCTGGCATTGACAAAGCATACGATTAATACTTAAAATGAAGCCCAGAATTGGTGGTAGATATTAATTTTTTTTATTTTATTTTATTAAGTACATCCTTTTTATTGCACTATCTTAAAAACTAACTTAAAAGCTAACAATATATTCATTTAAGTATAATTTATTTAGATATTACAAAAATTAGAAAATATGATAAAATTGTGTTGAAATATTAGTGTGCTACAAATTCAAATTAATATTATTATATAATGATAAAGAAATATAGAAATTAAATTGAAATTAACATTGAATTTAAAATAAAAATTATATATTTAAATAAGTTTAGTTAACAATAACATTTTAAAAACTCTAAAATTACATGCATTTCTGGTTGAGCTTGGCAGAACGTTTCATAATCGGACTGAATGAATACAGAAAAACGTGGTGGTAGCAACAAAATTAAATCTTGGAATTATGAAAAGAAGAGATCTGTTGGAACGAGTAGGCTGCAAGAAATTATAAAGGTACTCCGAATATTTATTAGTTTTCAATTTAAACAGAAATAAGCAGATTCGAATATTTAAATACTGCTGAATGTCACAGCCCAGAATGGCATTCCTATAAACTGTTAGATGGTCAAACCGTTTAAGGTCGTATACGTATCTAGTACTACAGTTTACTACAGTTCTCAATTTAGCAAAGGACTCACAGTCAAGTTTGGAGTACACCAACGCGGCATAAGTAATTATAGGCATTATCAGTTGTTTGACCAATAAGCCACGCACAACGACTGGGGTATACTTAGTAGATAAATTCAAATATCTGATGCAAATAAATGATTTCCTAACAACATTGACATGATCAGAGGCAAGTAACTTTGAATTCAAAGAAAATCCTAGACATTTAACCGATGTGCTATATTTAATAATTGAGTTTCCAATCGCCACAGGAGATAATGCGTCTTAGTATAATTCGAACCTAGTAATCGGCAAAATGATGGTTTTATTTGCATTTGGCAGCATATTGTTTTCAACTGCCCAACGATGTATGCATATAAAATCTATATTAATCTTTGTGACAAGGTTATTTAAATTAACACTGCGACACGAATAATACATTTGTATATCATCAGCATATCCATGTAGCCTCGAAAATTGACATACTGAGAAAACGTCATTAATATAGATCGAAAATAGCAATGGCCCAAGAATCGATCCTTGAGGAACCCCAGAAAACAGAAGTTTAAAATTTGAAAATTTATTATCAATAACTACTGACTGAGATCTCTCAGTTAAATAACTAAAAATAAATTTAGAAGCCAAACTGGAGAAGTGAAACTTATTTATGAGCTTTCTACAGAGCAAAGCATGATCAACTCGGTCAAATGCTTTTGAAAAATCTAGAAGACATAAGTAAGTAACCAAATCCCTATCATAACTTAATCTAATATCTTCAAGGACTTTCAGCATAGCAGACGCAGAACTTTGACCTTTTCTGAAACCAGATTAATAGGGAGATAGCAGATGGAAAATGTTTAGATAATTACGAATCTGTTCAGACATTATAGTCTCACACACTTTGGAAAGATAAGGAAGAATACTGATAGGACGGTAGTCAGAAACTGATCAAGCATTGGCTTTTTTCTCAATTGGTATAACTTTAGCTTGTTTCCATACCACTGAGCTTTATGAATTTATGAGAGATTTCATCTAACCCAACAGCATTGGACTTAATACTCATTATATTCTTAAAAACAATATCTTCACTTAATCCCCATATTGTTTTCTTTTTTTATTGCTTGGAGAAATTTATTATTTTCCAAATGCTCGCTCATGCCGGTAATGAGGATTTTAGGGTTTCGCATAGCAGGTGTCTCAATTTCATAGTTCTTACTTAATTTCTTTTTAATTCTTTTGCAAGAATTTCTCTCTCTTTTGAGGTTACACACTTTATTGTTACCCTCCCATCATGTTTAGAATGAAAACCACAAACCTTAACATTTAGCTCTGATGGATTTATTTTAGTTTTTAAATCATGTTTAGTTGTTTCACTTAATTGCTTGTTTTTAAGTTTAAGCGTTATTGGAATATTAGGATTGTTTTTCATCTTTAATTTTGCGGCGTACGTTTCACTTTGAATTTCATTATTTTTGATAGTTTTTACTAATTCAGCACCTAATTCGTTGTTATTTTTAGTCAAATTAATAGACAAGTCTATTACTTTTTGCTCAAACGAAGCCAATTTTTTTTCATATTTTTCTTGCACTGCCATAAGAGAGGTGACTCTATCTGAATATTTAGTTTCAAGTGCCTTTAGTAAAGATTTAATATCAATTTCATTAATTTTTAGAGATTCCTTAAATTCGCTTTTGTATTCTTTTAAAATTACACTTTCTTGCATTTTTCTTAAAGCAAAGTCTACATTTTGTATGTATTGCACACAGTCTTCACATATAAAATGTATAATTTTATTATATAAAATATTTATATTATATTGTTCTACACCTGAACATTTTGGAGCAGTATGATAAACATGACCACACACACCTGAACATATTAGACCCGTCTCACCACGGATTCCTATATGACACTTATGGCATTCTTTCATTTTTAAGTCATATATATTATATATTTAAAACAATATTTAAAATAATGTGTTTGATATTAACTGACTCTGTCAGCAAACTATATTTCTTTCGATTTATTCAATTACACAATTACACTTAATAATTGCTTTATGAGAAAAAAATAATGTGCGTTTCACAATACTTGTTTTTATTTTTATTTCAAGCTTAAAAGCTTTAATTGCTGTCTCTATCAGCTGTTTAAGTATGTGTATAAAAAGAAATCAAATCAAATTTAAATACGCGCAAATTATTTTGCAAAGTAAATAATTTATTTGGCTAGTAGCACAATTAATTTAAATTCGATTTTAATAAAATTTAACACGCCCGTTCCAAAAATTCATCAATCCCGGTGACTATTATCAATTTATCAAGTTTATAACAACTTAAACAATAATTTCTCAGTAAGTTTCCAAATTTTACTATAAAAAACGCGGACAACAACAAAAGCACGATTGCTCTAGTCAAAAAACAATTTATTTATTTGGCTTTCAATATTTGGCTTTCAATAATTCAATCTGTTTGGGAGAATGAAACTACATCGAGGGTACCTTAGTAAAGATTCCTAAAAAAAGTGACTTGATATATTTAATTCCTGCGCATCCAATGCCGGCTTGCACAGATGATATGAAAAAAAGTAATTTGTAGCGGTTACACTATCTAAGATCCTCCATCCATTCAAATTGGTGATGAAGCTCGGTCGTCTAACCCCCGCCGCATTTCCGATGAGCTTAATGCCCACCTTGAATCCCTTTTTGACTAATCAGGTAGAAAATTTTTTTTTTTTGGTCAATGGCATATTCCTAGGGGGTGCGCTCATTCAAAACATCATTTTTAATTTTCCCCCTTATAACGTGAGCCACCCTAATGAGACACCAAGAAGTTGCACGAAATTTCCAAACAGCTAACTGGCAAAAATAACTTGAAATAAACCAATAAAAGACAAACTAGGAAATTTGTTGGCAAATAAAGAAAAAAAAACGAAGTATTTTAAATAATTCAGTATCAGAAAGTAACAAAGCAGCGGAAGCGGCTGAAGCCGAAGATATGTGGATCTATACGCAATTACAATACTCCAACGAGTGTGACTCCAACGAAAAAAGAAATGATAGTAGCAGTTAAAGCCCTGAAAACCAGCAAAGCTGCTGGCATTGACAAAGCATACGATTAATACTTAAAATGAAGCCCAGAATTGGTGGTAGATATTAATTTTTTTTATTTTATTTTATTAAGTACATCCTTTTTATTGCACTATCTTAAAAACTAACTTAAAAGCTAACAATATATTCATTTAAGTATAATTTATTTAGATATTACAAAAATTAGAAAATATGATAAAATTGTGTTGAAATATTAGTGTGCTACAAATTCAAATTAATATTATTATATAATGATAAAGAAATATAGAAATTAAATTGAAATTAACATTGAATTTAAAATAAAAATTATATATTTAAATAAGTTTAGTTAACAATAACATTTTAAAAACTCTAAAATTACATGCATTTCTGGTTGAGCTTGGCAGAACGTTTCATAATCGGACTGAATGAATACAGAAAAACGTGGTGGTAGCAACAAAATTAAATCTTGGAATTATGAAAAGAAGAGATCTGTTGGAACGAGTAGGCTGCAAGAAATTATAAAGGTACTCCGAATATTTATTAGTTTTCAATTTAAACAGAAATAAGCAGATTCGAATATTTAAATACTGCTGAATGTCACAGCCCAGAATGGCATTCCTATAAACTGTTAGATGGTCAAACCGTTTAAGGTCGTATACGTATCTAGTACTACAGTTTACTACAGTTCTCAATTTAGCAAAGGACTCACAGTCAAGTTTGGAGTACACCAACGCGGCATAAGTAATTATAGGCATTATCAGTTGTTTGACCAATAAGCCACGCACAACGACTGGGGTATACTTAGTAGATAAATTCAAATATCTGATGCAAATAAATGATTTCCTAACAACATTGACATGATCAGAGGCAAGTAACTTTGAATTCAAAGAAAATCCTAGACATTTAACCGATGTGCTATATTTAATAATTGAGTTTCCAATCGCCACAGGAGATAATGCGTCTTAGTATAATTCGAACCTAGTAATCGGCAAAATGATGGTTTTATTTGCATTTGGCAGCATATTGTTTTCAACTGCCCAACGATGTATGCATATAAAATCTATATTAATCTTTGTGACAAGGTTATTTAAATTAACACTGCGACACGAATAATACATTTGTATATCATCAGCATATCCATGTAGCCTCGAAAATTGACATACTGAGAAAACGTCATTAATATAGATCGAAAATAGCAATGGCCCAAGAATCGATCCTTGAGGAACCCCAGAAAACAGAAGTTTAAAATTTGAAAATTTATTATCAATAACTACTGACTGAGATCTCTCAGTTAAATAACTAAAAATAAATTTAGAAGCCAAACTGGAGAAGTGAAACTTATTTATGAGCTTTCTACAGAGCAAAGCATGATCAACTCGGTCAAATGCTTTTGAAAAATCTAGAAGACATAAGTAAGTAACCAAATCCCTATCATAACTTAATCTAATATCTTCAAGGACTTTCAGCATAGCAGACGCAGAACTTTGACCTTTTCTGAAACCAGATTAATAGGGAGATAGCAGATGGAAAATGTTTAGATAATTACGAATCTGTTCAGACATTATAGTCTCACACACTTTGGAAAGATAAGGAAGAATACTGATAGGACGGTAGTCAGAAACTGATCAAGCATTGGCTTTTTTCTCAATTGGTATAACTTTAGCTTGTTTCCATACCACTGAGCTTTATGAATTTATGAGAGATTTCATCTAACCCAACAGCATTGGACTTAATACTCATTATATTCTTAAAAACAATATCTTCACTTAATCCCCATATTGTTTTCTTTTTTTATTGCTTGGAGAAATTTATTATTTTCCAAATGCTCGCTCATGCCGGTAATGAGGATTTTAGGGTTTCGCATAGCAGGTGTCTCAATTTCATAGTTCTTACTTAATTTCTTTTTAATTCTTTTGCAAGAATTTCTCTCTCTTTTGAGGTTACACACTTTATTGTTACCCTCCCATCATGTTTAGAATGAAAACCACAAACCTTAACATTTAGCTCTGATGGATTTATTTTAGTTTTTAAATCATGTTTAGTTGTTTCACTTAATTGCTTGTTTTTAAGTTTAAGCGTTATTGGAATATTAGGATTGTTTTTCATCTTTAATTTTGCGGCGTACGTTTCACTTTGAATTTCATTATTTTTGATAGTTTTTACTAATTCAGCACCTAATTCGTTGTTATTTTTAGTCAAATTAATAGACAAGTCTATTACTTTTTGCTCAAACGAAGCCAATTTTTTTTCATATTTTTCTTGCACTGCCATAAGAGAGGTGACTCTATCTGAATATTTAGTTTCAAGTGCCTTTAGTAAAGATTTAATATCAATTTCATTAATTTTTAGAGATTCCTTAAATTCGCTTTTGTATTCTTTTAAAATTACACTTTCTTGCATTTTTCTTAAAGCAAAGTCTACATTTTGTATGTATTGCACACAGTCTTCACATATAAAATGTATAATTTTATTATATAAAATATTTATATTATATTGTTCTACACCTGAACATTTTGGAGCAGTATGATAAACATGACCACACACACCTGAACATATTAGACCCGTCTCACCACGGATTCCTATATGACACTTATGGCATTCTTTCATTTTTAAGTCATATATATTATATATTTAAAACAATATTTAAAATAATGTGTTTGATATTAACTGACTCTGTCAGCAAACTATATTTCTTTCGATTTATTCAATTACACAATTACACTTAATAATTGCTTTATGAGAAAAAAATAATGTGCGTTTCACAATACTTGTTTTTATTTTTATTTCAAGCTTAAAAGCTTTAATTGCTGTCTCTATCAGCTGTTTAAGTATGTGTATAAAAAGAAATCAAATCAAATTTAAATACGCGCAAATTATTTTGCAAAGTAAATAATTTATTTGGCTAGTAGCACAATTAATTTAAATTCGATTTTAATAAAATTTAACACGCCCGTTCCAAAAATTCATCAATCCCGGTGACTATTATCAATTTATCAAGTTTATAACAACTTAAACAATAATTTCTCAGTAAGTTTCCAAATTTTACTATAAAAAACGCGGACAACAACAAAAGCACGATTGCTCTAGTCAAAAAACAATTTATTTATTTGGCTTTCAATATTTGGCTTTCAATAATTCAATCTGTTTGGGAGAATGAAACTACATCGAGGGTACCTTAGTAAAGATTCCTAAAAAAAGTGACTTGATATATTTAATTCCTGCGCATCCAATGCCGGCTTGCACAGATGATATGAAAAAAAGTAATTTGTAGCGGTTACACTATCTAAGATCCTCCATCCATTCAAATTGGTGATGAAGCTCGGTCGTCTAACCCCCGCCGCATTTCCGATGAGCTTAATGCCCACCTTGAATCCCTTTTTGACTAATCAGGTAGAAAATTTTTTTTTTTTGGTCAATGGCATATTCCTAGGGGGTGCGCTCATTCAAAACATCATTTTTAATTTTCCCCCTTATAACGTGAGCCACCCTAATGAGACACCAAGAAGTTGCACGAAATTTCCAAACAGCTAACTGGCAAAAATAACTTGAAATAAACCAATAAAAGACAAACTAGGAAATTTGTTGGCAAATAAAGAAAAAAAAACGAAGTATTTTAAATAATTCAGTATCAGAAAGTAACAAAGCAGCGGAAGCGGCTGAAGCCGAAGATATGTGGATCTATACGCAATTACAATACTCCAACGAGTGTGACTCCAACGAAAAAAGAAATGATAGTAGCAGTTAAAGCCCTGAAAACCAGCAAAGCTGCTGGCATTGACAAAGCATACGATTAATACTTAAAATGAAGCCCAGAATTGGTGGTAGATATTAATTTTTTTTATTTTATTTTATTAAGTACATCCTTTTTATTGCACTATCTTAAAAACTAACTTAAAAGCTAACAATATATTCATTTAAGTATAATTTATTTAGATATTACAAAAATTAGAAAATATGATAAAATTGTGTTGAAATATTAGTGTGCTACAAATTCAAATTAATATTATTATATAATGATAAAGAAATATAGAAATTAAATTGAAATTAACATTGAATTTAAAATAAAAATTATATATTTAAATAAGTTTAGTTAACAATAACATTTTAAAAACTCTAAAATTACATGCATTTCTGGTTGAGCTTGGCAGAACGTTTCATAATCGGACTGAATGAATACAGAAAAACGTGGTGGTAGCAACAAAATTAAATCTTGGAATTATGAAAAGAAGAGATCTGTTGGAACGAGTAGGCTGCAAGAAATTATAAAGGTACTCCGAATATTTATTAGTTTTCAATTTAAACAGAAATAAGCAGATTCGAATATTTAAATACTGCTGAATGTCACAGCCCAGAATGGCATTCCTATAAACTGTTAGATGGTCAAACCGTTTAAGGTCGTATACGTATCTAGTACTACAGTTTACTACAGTTCTCAATTTAGCAAAGGACTCACAGTCAAGTTTGGAGTACACCAACGCGGCATAAGTAATTATAGGCATTATCAGTTGTTTGACCAATAAGCCACGCACAACGACTGGGGTATACTTAGTAGATAAATTCAAATATCTGATGCAAATAAATGATTTCCTAACAACATTGACATGATCAGAGGCAAGTAACTTTGAATTCAAAGAAAATCCTAGACATTTAACCGATGTGCTATATTTAATAATTGAGTTTCCAATCGCCACAGGAGATAATGCGTCTTAGTATAATTCGAACCTAGTAATCGGCAAAATGATGGTTTTATTTGCATTTGGCAGCATATTGTTTTCAACTGCCCAACGATGTATGCATATAAAATCTATATTAATCTTTGTGACAAGGTTATTTAAATTAACACTGCGACACGAATAATACATTTGTATATCATCAGCATATCCATGTAGCCTCGAAAATTGACATACTGAGAAAACGTCATTAATATAGATCGAAAATAGCAATGGCCCAAGAATCGATCCTTGAGGAACCCCAGAAAACAGAAGTTTAAAATTTGAAAATTTATTATCAATAACTACTGACTGAGATCTCTCAGTTAAATAACTAAAAATAAATTTAGAAGCCAAACTGGAGAAGTGAAACTTATTTATGAGCTTTCTACAGAGCAAAGCATGATCAACTCGGTCAAATGCTTTTGAAAAATCTAGAAGACATAAGTAAGTAACCAAATCCCTATCATAACTTAATCTAATATCTTCAAGGACTTTCAGCATAGCAGACGCAGAACTTTGACCTTTTCTGAAACCAGATTAATAGGGAGATAGCAGATGGAAAATGTTTAGATAATTACGAATCTGTTCAGACATTATAGTCTCACACACTTTGGAAAGATAAGGAAGAATACTGATAGGACGGTAGTCAGAAACTGATCAAGCATTGGCTTTTTTCTCAATTGGTATAACTTTAGCTTGTTTCCATACCACTGAGCTTTATGAATTTATGAGAGATTTCATCTAACCCAACAGCATTGGACTTAATACTCATTATATTCTTAAAAACAATATCTTCACTTAATCCCCATATTGTTTTCTTTTTTTATTGCTTGGAGAAATTTATTATTTTCCAAATGCTCGCTCATGCCGGTAATGAGGATTTTAGGGTTTCGCATAGCAGGTGTCTCAATTTCATAGTTCTTACTTAATTTCTTTTTAATTCTTTTGCAAGAATTTCTCTCTCTTTTGAGGTTACACACTTTATTGTTACCCTCCCATCATGTTTAGAATGAAAACCACAAACCTTAACATTTAGCTCTGATGGATTTATTTTAGTTTTTAAATCATGTTTAGTTGTTTCACTTAATTGCTTGTTTTTAAGTTTAAGCGTTATTGGAATATTAGGATTGTTTTTCATCTTTAATTTTGCGGCGTACGTTTCACTTTGAATTTCATTATTTTTGATAGTTTTTACTAATTCAGCACCTAATTCGTTGTTATTTTTAGTCAAATTAATAGACAAGTCTATTACTTTTTGCTCAAACGAAGCCAATTTTTTTTCATATTTTTCTTGCACTGCCATAAGAGAGGTGACTCTATCTGAATATTTAGTTTCAAGTGCCTTTAGTAAAGATTTAATATCAATTTCATTAATTTTTAGAGATTCCTTAAATTCGCTTTTGTATTCTTTTAAAATTACACTTTCTTGCATTTTTCTTAAAGCAAAGTCTACATTTTGTATGTATTGCACACAGTCTTCACATATAAAATGTATAATTTTATTATATAAAATATTTATATTATATTGTTCTACACCTGAACATTTTGGAGCAGTATGATAAACATGACCACACACACCTGAACATATTAGACCCGTCTCACCACGGATTCCTATATGACACTTATGGCATTCTTTCATTTTTAAGTCATATATATTATATATTTAAAACAATATTTAAAATAATGTGTTTGATATTAACTGACTCTGTCAGCAAACTATATTTCTTTCGATTTATTCAATTACACAATTACACTTAATAATTGCTTTATGAGAAAAAAATAATGTGCGTTTCACAATACTTGTTTTTATTTTTATTTCAAGCTTAAAAGCTTTAATTGCTGTCTCTATCAGCTGTTTAAGTATGTGTATAAAAAGAAATCAAATCAAATTTAAATACGCGCAAATTATTTTGCAAAGTAAATAATTTATTTGGCTAGTAGCACAATTAATTTAAATTCGATTTTAATAAAATTTAACACGCCCGTTCCAAAAATTCATCAATCCCGGTGACTATTATCAATTTATCAAGTTTATAACAACTTAAACAATAATTTCTCAGTAAGTTTCCAAATTTTACTATAAAAAACGCGGACAACAAGAAAAGCACGATTGCTCTAGTCAAAAAACAATTTATTTATTTGGCTTTCAATATTTGGCTTTCAATAATTCAATCTGTTTGGGAGAATGAAACTACATCGAGGGTACCTTAGTAAAGATTCCTAAAAAAAGTGACTTGATATATTTAATTCCTGCGCATCCAATGCCGGCTTGCACAGATGATATGAAAAAAAGTAATTTGTAGCGGTTACACTATCTAAGATCCTCCATCCATTCAAATTGGTGATGAAGCTCGGTCGTCTAACCCCCGCCGCATTTCCGATGAGCTTAATGCCCACCTTGAATCCCTTTTTGACTAATCAGGTAGAAAATTAAGCTCAACCTCACAAAGATTTCTGCTATTGCGTTTCTAGGCTAGCAGCGTGATAGCACCAGCCGTTTTGATATCTCCGACATCGAGCTCAGACTCAACAACACTCCCATTCAGCTAGTTCCCAAGCTGAAGTATCTTGGCATTGTTTTTTCCTTGCAACATAATTTTATCCCCCACGTTGACTATACCATCCGCAACTCCCGGTTCTAGCATATTCACTTCTAAAATGCATTTCGAAGACACAACCAGGTTAACTGCAAATTTAAGCTACTCTGCTATAAAAAGCAAATTCGCCCCCTCCTCACCTACGCCTTCCCCATTTGGTCTAAAATCTCTTCCATCCAAATGGAAAGAATAAGCCTGTTTGAGCGGAAACTTCTTTGGGATTGCACCAATTATAAGCGCAAGCCTGAGGGCAAGCACTTCTCCATCTTTGTCCCTTACGACAATGTTAAGATCACTCGCATTGAAGAGTACCTTTTGACACTCGTCCGTAGGTACCTACATGATCTTTCTCCTAACGTTTCTATTCCCATTACCCTCCCTAAAGATCTTGTTCTATCCTTATGCTTTAAAGCCCTCCAATACCTGTCCCAGTACTTTGATGAGGGTAATCGTAACCTCCACTCCATCCCCCTATAACCGCGACTTCCGTAACCTCAGTCACAAAGTTTACCGCTATCCTCACCCCACTCATCTGCCATAACCCCATCCCCTTCTCTATAACCCAGTTTCCTTAGTGTATGTCCTTGCTTTCTCACTTAGAAAAATCCAGCTCGCTTGGTACTAAGTCTATTTTTCTTTCTCTCCCCTGATTATTGGATTCATTTCACAATGCTGTGGAAATTTTCTCCATTCATTCCTAAGAGGTAGTTTGGTGGGTTGAAGTCTCACATAGTGGCTTTCGATGTTTCCACCTACTGTCACTAAAAAAAAGGTGAGATGCCCCAGCTAAGATACAGCGAAGAATCGTGGATCAGGAGCTTAAAGACGCACAGAACTCCTGGAACTAAATTTCGAGAGAAACAAGCAACAGAGTAAGATTAAGAGGAAACGTTGAGGCCCTATGCTCCACTAGGAGAGAAGGACAGCAGTGAAGTAAATTAAAGCTACTGAACCACGATTAGGTTAGGTTATTCCTAGTGGATGGGCCTATTGGCCCATTTTGTTATCGTATATATAGGAATATCTCAGGGTTTAAAACCACCTAGAACCTTTGGCGAAGCATAAAATGGTATTTAGTGTCAAGTTTTGTAACTGGTCCAGGTCCTGAAGAAAGTGGCTTCTAAAGTATTAAGTCGTCCCCGTGCATGAGCTGGGCAAAAACATAGTCGATGAGAGGCACTCTGATCGTCTTTTCCACAGCTGCGACAGATTTGATTGAAAGGGAGACCTAATCTTTTAGCGTGATTCTCTAGTTTATAGTGACCTGTAAGTAAACCCATCAAAAGACCGATGTCTCTGCGGGGCATCCTAATGAGAATTTTGGATTTCCTTTAATCGGAAGGATTTCCTTTTATCGATATGCAGGCATTGCATACAGATGCCTGCATATCGTTGAGTCTTCCCATCTTTTGTTAAAAATTTCAGTACAGAAATAATTCAGCAACAATTCACATGATGTTAACGATATGTCCGGATTGTTTTGGTGTTCCGAGTATGGTCCTGAAGCACCCTTTCTGGCTAGCTCGTATGCTCTGCAATTGCTGAAAATATCCCAATGGCCGGGAACTCAGATTAGAGAAATATTGAGCTGCGTCGATATTT
>NC_051846.1:98244561-98248192 GCF_002237135.1 Teleopsis dalmanni | reverse complement strand
CGTTTAGAAATAGTATCGATAGCGATTAAAAACAGCACGATGACAATATACATCCCTGTCTTAATTTAGACATTGTTCTAAAAGTTTTCGAAATTTTGCCTTCATGCATCACTGCACACTCAAAACCGTTGTAGCTGCTTTGTATGAGAAAGATTATCTTCTTCGGGGTACCAATGTTATACATCTCCGTTCAAATACACTCGTGGAAAATTGAATCGAATGCTATTTCAAAACCAATGAAGAGAAGTTAAAGTGGTGAATACATCTCAATTGACTGTTCAATGATGATTCTTAGAGTGCTAATTTGATCAATGCACGAGCGGTTCCTGCGAAAGTCTGCTTGTTCTCGTCGCAGTTTGGAGTCAAAATGTTTAATGATTCGTTCCAAAATTATTTTCATAAATACTTTCGTGACGACGAAAAGTAGTGTTATGCCGCGCCAGTAGTTACAGTCTGATATAGTTTTGTATTTTATTTTTATTTTTAACAATTTAAGAAATGTTTTCTTTAACCAAATCTAACTAGTGAACAATTTAACTAGAGCATATAGTTTCATAATTTTCATTTTATACAATTCTGAACATTAAAGCAAGGCTCAAAGTTTCTTAAAGCTAATCTTACATGTGCTTTACACTTATTCAGCGGTCGTGAGAGCGAGAAGCTGCGAGATCTCTCCCGCAATATCGCTGTAGAAATCACATGTAAGATCGCTTTAAAGTTCTTGGTACCCGCTTAGAAATTAATGTAAATATGTCAATATGTGACTCCTCCGCCATTAAGTTTTTGCAGTCTCTGCAAAAGGCCGACTGTTTTACCTATACTCTTTTATTTTTGCTTTAAGTAATAATATAGTAATAATAATAATGTTATTTTTAAAATTAAGTAATTAAATATGATATTGTATATTAATAAATACTACTAGTACTAATTAAATTCGAATTACAATATAATAATGATAACAATGAAAGAGATAAACAATAATTTTCATAATAATAATATTAATTAAATAAATATTAGTTTTAGTGTCATCACAACATATTACTGTCGCTGTTTGCAGTATTTTGGTTACTTCTGGGATTATAATCTTGGTATTTATTTTTCCGTCTTACTTGAGATTTATAAATTTTCTTAAATTTGTTATCATTAGAAATTATGTAATTGCCCTCTCGTTTATAATTCACTATTTTCTTATATTTAGGTTGTGATTTACCAATTTTATTATTTTTTACATATTCATTTTCAAAATTTGTGTTCATATATTTTCTATTTGCGATATTTCTTCTTTTAATTTTAGTTTCATGTAATTTATTCGATATATTTTTGGTTTGTTCTTCGCTAAGAACGTTATTTAAAAAATCTATTGGCTTTATTTTAGTGCTGGAATGGATGGAATTGTTATAAGCTATAACTGCGTCAAAAATTTTGTCTTTTAGACTGTTTTTGTTAGTTGTGTCTGCGTTTAGCAGTCGTACGTGTTCGTTGAGCGTAGAATGCAATCTTTCTATATCTGCGTTGCCTGTTTTTAAGTAGGGTGTTATAACATGCAGTTTAATATTTTGATCGTTCAAGAATTGTTTAATCATTACAGTATCCAACTCATTGTCTGCTATTATGATATTTGGTTTCCCTAAATATTGGAGTCTTACTTTTAATGCTTTAATAATTGATAACCAAGTTCTATCTTTAAGTGACTCTACTGTTGCATACTTGGTTAATCTATCTATACTTGTTAGATACATAATATTCCGTTGTGGGTACCAGATGTCAAAATGCACAATATCGTTATGTTTTATAGGGGTTTCTGTTAGATTAAATGGATATTTGATGGGGGTTCTATCATATTTCGCTCTATTACAAATGTCGCAGTTGTTTATGTATTTCTGTATTTGCGTTTGTAAATGCGGATTATAAAAATGCTGTTTTAATTCTAAAAAGACTTCATTAATTCCGCGGTGATTGTTCTTTCTGTGCTCAATTTCTATTAGTTGTAATACTTTTTCTTTATCTGTGATATCTTCTAACATTGAACATGTCTTAAGTAGTTTTAATTGTCTATTATTCCCAAAGTATTTAATATAAAGATTTTGTAGTGTTAAATATATTTCTCTATCAGGACAGAATATAGCTATCAAGCCTTTATTTGGAAATTTTTCTCTCATGAATTCTAACATAAATTGTTCGTTTTTATCTTTCATGGTTAAATGGTGTCTTATTTTCTTTTTGAATAGTATCGTTGTTTTGACCGTATTTACGCTACCTACGTTTATCACAACTTGATTTTTAAATAAATTTATTGGTTTCTCCGATATTTGAATGAAATCTGCACTATCAGACTCTGCGCTGTGTACAGTTTGATTATCGTCAAATAATTCGTTTAAATTTATAACCATCTTATCTACCTCTTCTGGTTTTATATTTATTCGGCTAAGACCATCTGCGACTACATTCTCTTTCCCTTTAATGTACATAATATCGAAATCATATTCGTTCAATTTTATTTTCCATCTTTGCAATTTAGCATTTGGCTCTTTTAGGTTGTGTAACCAATCTAGGGGTCTATGATCTGTATTAATGACAAATTTTCTTCCAAACAAGTACATCTTAAAATATTTGGTCGCCCAAACTATTGCTAAGAGTTCTTTCTCAATTGTACTGTAGTACGTTCGTGACCGTTTAATGTTCTACTAGCGTAAGCTATAGTCTTATTCTCTTGCATTAATACTGCACCTAATGCAAAGTTACTGGCATCTGTTGTCAGTACAAATTTTTTATTAAAGTCCGGTCTCACGAGTATCGGGTCATTTTTTAATAAAACTTTAAGTTTATTGAAGGCCTCTACATAATTTTGATCTTTCAAGTTTATTTTAGTATCCTTCTTTAAATATTTAACTAAGTGATGGGCAATTTTAGAATAATCTTTTATAAATTTCCTATAATATCCCGTAATTCCCAAAAAGGATTTGATTTCTTTAAGAGTCTTTGGTAATTGAATCTTTTCAATTGCTAAAACTTTCTTTGGATTGGTTTTGATACCTTGGTCAGTTACTATGTGTCCTAAAAATTCTGTTTCCCGTGCACAGAATGTGCACTTATCTATTTGAAGTTTAAGATTTGCCTTGGATAATACATTTAATACTTTATTAAGTGATTCAAGGTGTTCTTCTAGGCTAGTTGAAAATATCATAATATCGTCTAAGTATACTATACATATTTTCCCTATATGGTCTTTAAGTACAAGGTTCATTAGTCTTTGAAATGTTGCGGGTGAATTTCGTAGGCCAAATGGCATTCTTAAAAATTCATAATGTCCGTGTTTCGTCGAGAACGCCGTTTTCTGAATGTCATCGGGGTGCATTTCAATTTGATGAAAATCCTTAGCTAAATTCAACGTGGTGAAATACTGGCAGTTTCCTAACTTACTCAGTAGTTCTTCCATGTGCGGCATTGGAAATCTATCTTCAACTGTAATTTTATTCAATTTTCGATAGTCGATTACTATGCGCCATTTTTGAATTTCGGACTTATCTAACTTTTTTGGCACTATCCAGATTATTATATGGACTATTAGAATTTCTTATTATTCCTTGCTGCAACATTTCTTCTATTTGTTTATTGACCTCATTGTTATGAA